>NC_065578.1:163119304-163422161 GCF_024542745.1 Macaca thibetana thibetana
GTGAGTGTGTGCTAGGGAGGGGGCAGAGGCTGACATGCAGGGACACCTGTGTCTGTGTGTCAGTTACCTAGAGACATCTGTGCTGCCCTCAAACTGGCCCCGGTCTCGCCGATGCCCCCTACCTCCAGGAGTACAGCCTCACAACCACTGGGAGAGAAAGCCCAGGACACCGAGAAGGGTTTTTGTTCCCCTGGATGTCCCTGACCTTACTTACTGATCTGAAAATTCAAGGTTAGAAAATGTATTCATTTGGCATCAATCTGTAATCCTAATGAAAGAGTAGACACCCACAGGAATGATAATATTTAAATCAGTGGCTTCACAAGTATGGTCCAGGGAGTGAAGAAGTTACAACTATTTTTCCAATTACTCCAAGATGTTATTTGCCCTTTTCACCCTCCATTTCTCAGGAGTGTGCAGAGACTACGGGATGTAATGACATCATCACTCTGGTGACAAATGGAATGTGTACTTGTGGATGCTTGATTTGTCACCATTTCTCTGTTTTTAACTCCTAATGCATTAATATTAATAGTTAAAACTCATATAAACTAAAGGTCTCCATAGTCCTCATTTTCAGAAGTGCAAAGGGTCCTGAGACCAAAAGGTGTGGGAACCACTGCTTTAAATCAACACAAATCATTTGCATATAATCATAAATGAATTTCTGACAGGTTGAAAATTTAGTGGTGTAACTACCTAACTCAAAACTCTGTGCTAGAGTTTGTGGGAGGAAATGGTGACAAGAAAGAGGTTGGAAATAGTTGAGGGTGTAGACATATAACTAACACAAACCAGGCTAGGAGAAAGTGTGCAATTGCCATCATCATACATCCCATCCCAGATTTTGCCAGATAGTCCCCACTTCAAATAGTCCCCATTTCAAATTGGTCCAGGCCTATATTTAGACTAGTCAAATCAATGGCTTTGGGTTTGGCAGGTGGGATGAGATGGAGAGGAAGACAGTGATGATGAGATATGTGGTTGAGGAATTCTAACTTTTTCTGCATATGCAATAGAAAGTTGTGAGTGATATGATCAAACCAGACAAACCAGGATAATAACTGCAGAGATCTCAAACTGATGTTTGAGAGTGCAAGAAAGAAACAGGGCCGGGTGCAGTGGCTCACACCTGTAATCCCAGCATTTTGGGAGGCCGAGGAGGATGGATCCCTTGAGCCCAGGAGTTCAAGACCAGCCTGGGCAACATGGTGAAACCCTATCTCTACTAAAAATACAAGAAGTAGCTGGGCATGGTGGCATGTGCCTATAGTTCCAGCTACTTGGGAGGCTGAGGCAAGAGAGTGCTTGAATCTGGGCGTGGAGGCTGCAGTGAGCCGAGATGGTGCCACTGCACTCCAGCCTGGGTGACAGAGTGAGATTCCTTCTCAAAAGAAAGAAAGAAAGTTGTACAAAGTTGCAGGCCAGGTGTGGTGGCTCATTCTTGTAATCCCAGCACTTTGGGAGGCTGAGACAGATCACTTGAGGCCAGGAGTTCGAGACCAGTCTGCCCAACATGGTGAAAGCCACTCTACTCAGGAGGCTGTAACATGAGAATCTCTTGAGCCCAGGAGGTGGAGGTTGCAGTAAGCCAAGATGGTGCCACTGCACTCCAGTCTGGGTGACAGTGCAAGACTCTGTCACAAACAAACAAACAAACAAACAAAAACAAAAAACCAAAGTTGCAGAACTAAATGCGGCTTCTTGGAGGTGATGATCATTTATGTTTCAGCAAGCAATTCACAATGCTGCTGCGGAGTTTGTGAGACAAGGTATGGCATAATTGTGTTTGTGGGAGAAATCACTAAGAACATGTGGATGAGAAGGTAAGGAAACCAACAGGAGAAAACTAGAAAAAAACCATTTAAGATTGGGTAGAGGGAGAGGAGCTAGTGAAGAAACCTAGCAAGGTGCACTCAGAGAGGAGTACTGAGTAGTGACCAAAAAGTCTGTGCCAGAAGGAATTTCAAGGATGGCCAAGGATGAAAATAGTGAGAGAGGATGAGGGCTGAGAAGATGTGGCTAAGGTCCTTGATGATGTTTAAGATTCACAAGAGGCATTTCCCATGGAGAAGCACAAGTGCAGTCAGCTTGCTGCCTGGCTTTAGCACTGCGGTCCTACAGTGTGGGCTGTGGTAATACCAAAAAAAGGAGGTGGAGCAAAGGGCAAAGCTGTCATGATGAGAAAAGGCGGGACCATGACAGACAGGGAGACCCATGTAATGCAGTGTTGTGTATTATTTTCAGGAGGGGAGCTTTGCACATACATGTGGACTGAGGAGGCCAGTGGAAGAGGAAAGATTTAAATAACAAGGGGCTGGGCGGTCGGGTGTAGTGGCTCACGCCTGTAATCTCAGCACTTTGGGAGGCCGAGGTGGGCAGATCACCTGAGGTCGGGAGTTCAAGACCAGCCTGATCAACATGGAGAAACCCCGTCTCTACTAAAAATACAAAATTAACTGGGCATGGTGACGCATGCCTGTAATCCCGGCTACTCAGGAGGCTGAGGCAGGGGAATCACTTGAACCTGGGAGGCAGAGGTTGTGGTGAGCCAAGATCGCGCCATTGCACTCCAGCCTGGGCAACAAGAGCAAAACTCCGTTTCAATAAAAAAAACAAAAACAAAAACAAAACAAGGAGCTGGGCACCATGGCTCACGCCTCTAATGCCACCACTTTGGGAGGCCAAGGCAGGAGGACTGCTTGAGGCTAGGAGTTCAAGACCAGCCGGGGCCACACGTGAGACTCCATCTCTAATTACAATAAGCAAACAAAATTAAAATGTTAGCAAGGGGCCTGGCGTGGTGGCTCACGCTTATAATCCCAGCATTTTGGGAGGCCCAGGTGGGTGGATCACCTGAGATCAGGAGTTCAAGACCAGCCTGGCCAACATGGTGAAACTCCGTCTCTACAAAAATACAAAAATTAGCTGAGCATGATGGTGGGTGCCTGTAATCCCAGCTACTCAGGAGGCTGAGACGGGAGAATTGCTTGAACCCGGGAGGCAGAGGTTGCAGTGATCCGAGATCACACCATTGTATCCAGCCTGGGAGACAGAGGGAGACTCCATCTCAAAAAATATATAAAAAATAAAAATAAAACAATAAAATGTTAGCAAGGGATGAAACAACAGATAAAAGGGAAATAAAGTGGATGGAGAGTACAAGTAGGAGAATTACAAAAGAAGGGATCCAACAAACTCCATGAGGAAAGATGGCTATTGAACTGAAAGGACAAACTTAAACCTTTCTTGAGAATAAGCTTTAAGAGGAAGGGTGTGTGTGTGTGTGTGTGTTGGTGAAGAAGGGTGTATGTGTTCAAGGGAGAGGGACATTTGTGGGTATATGAATATTGGAAAAGGAAGAGTATGCATGTGGCTGCAACAAGGCAGATAAAGGTCAAAGCTGAAAAGCAGAAACCACCTGAATAAAGCCCCTTCAGCTACTTTAGAAACTAAAATTTGTTTACCTGATATTGTCCCCAATTTTTTATTTTTATTTTTGAGGAGTCTCACTGAGTATCCCAGGCTGGAGTACAGTGGCACAATCTCGGCTCATGGCAACCTCCACCTCCCAGGTTCAAGTGATTCTCCTACCTCAGCCTCCTGAGTAGCTGGGATTACAGGCATGCGCTACCATGCCCAGCTTATTTTTGTATTTTTAGTAGAGAAGGGGTTTCACTATGTAGGTCAGGCTGGTCTCGAACTCCCTACCTCAGTTAATCCACCCACCTTGGCCTCCCAAAGTGCTGGAATTAGAGGCGTGAGCCATCTTGCCCGGCCTTGTCCCCAATTTTAACCCAGGTCAGGACTGCAGAGATAAAGAGGACTCACATTTGTTGAGATTTTACTCTCCTTAGGGAACTTCTATCACTGCACTAAACATATTGTAGTGTAATTAGCTGAGCCTTTTATTTCTAAAAAAGTTTCCGGAAGCGTTTAATCCCAGCATTTTGGGAGGCCGAGGTGGGCAGATCACCTGAGGCTGGGAGTTTGAGACCAGCCTGAGCAACATGGAGAAACCTCGTCTCTACTAAAAATACAAAATTAGCTGGGTGTGGTGGCGCATACCTGTAATCCCAGCTACTCGGGAAGCTGAGACAGAAGAATCGCTTGAACCCAGGAGGCGGAGGTTGCGGTGAGCCGAGATTGTGCCATTGCACTCCAGCCTGGGCGACAAGAGCAAAACTCCGTCTCAAAAAAAAAAAAAAAAAATTTTCTGGAATTCATTCTCTCCCCACCCTCTTACCCCTCCATTAATAACAGACTTAATTGTTTGGCATAAATAAGGCTTGTTTGACATAGTAAAGAAAGGAAGTCAGAAAGTCTTAACAACAGTAAGAGAATCATATTGGATTCTTGGAGTTCGTCACATGTTTTCCACCCTAACTCGAACCAGTGTTTCAGCATCTTTTATTACATAGTTAGCCTGATAATCTCCAAATGACTCGTGAGTAAAAACACCACCCCCATCTCTCCACCCTCTATTCTAGGATGGACAGAGGTGACTATGGACCAAGCAGCTCTTACATTAGACCCAAGGGAAATGAGCGCTACACAGACTTAAAAAAATTGTCTCCTAGAATCCGGATATCAAATGTACATAGGTCAACACATTTATTAGTTTGAACAATGAATTGTTTTGGTCTTTTGCAGATGTTTCTTTATATTGAGTTTCTGAAATGTAATTCTCGTTTTGGAAATGCTGAGATACGTGTTCAGGAACAGCATTCTAACACATGCCCCGTAAAAATCTCATTGGGACTCAGTTTTGTACGTGTGTACCCCCCTCTTTAGGGGGAGAGACCCTTTCTTTCTTTCTTTCTCTTTTTTCTTTTTTTGAGATAGGGCTTCATTCTGTTTGCTCTAGACACCATCTCTAATCCATCTCTGTGTACCCAGATATTCTAGCACACTGCACTCTACAAATATTTAATTTTTAGATACCACATAAGTTATACGTTATCTGTATTTTATAGAGAAGGACAGTGAAGCTACATGCTGAGCTTATGGGAAGCAAATGGAAGGGGATTTGAAGCCAAGTGTGACTCCAAGGCCTGCCCAATTTCCACATCAGGAGGCCTCTATGATGATAAGAGGGAAGTAACTATACAGCCAGTGCCTTGTGCCAAGCCCAAGTATTTGCTGAATGAATCAAATACAGCACACCAGGGGCTTTTAAGCATCAATAAAGGAAGGAGGAAATTGACTTTTCTTGAATATATACTATCTACCAAGGACTTAATTTGTGTTAAGTCATTTAATCCCCAGTAAAATACTTGAAAGAGGTAATGCCATGTTTTACAGATGAGGACACTGAGCCTGAAACGAGCTAAGTAAATAACCTACAAGTAAAAAAGGGTACATACGTGTCACTTCTGATCCTTCTCCTCTTATCTCCACTAGACAGAAGCATTAGTCCCCCACTGGCAGTAACCCACTCTGGAGCCTCCTGGGGGTAGAGCCTGGGATATTTCTGCCTGTCTCTCATCTTCAAGTTTCAACAAGTCATTTAATCTGGAACAACCAGATCTGGTACAAATGGCTCACAATGCGGCACTAAGATGGAGTTCTTAATGTATTAGATTGTAGCAGTATTCAACCATAGCACTATTAATGGGTGGAAAACCTGATCCTCCTTTGGTAAGTGTGTTTGTTTTCCTGTTACATTTTGTATTTATGGATACAGTACGCTTTGATACCACATTTTTGTTATGCCAGAAATGTTTACTGTTCTTGTATTGTCGAATCAATGAATTAGGGAGAGGTTACTACAAGGGATTAATGCATTTTTAATGAAAATGCATGATAAAACTTGTTATTCATTACGAATAATGGCAGATCTATGAGATTTACATGGGTAAGAGCTTTGTGAGTTTATCTGAAAGCATACATAATGGGTTTCATTTAGCTGTAACATGGAAAAAAATATTCTTAGAGATTCTAGTAAGTGTTAAAATCCATTGTTTATTCAGATGATTTCCACCCTTCTCTGTGATCAGTTCACCTACATAAAGTTACTAACTATAAACTTACCTTTAAAAAATTATTATTTTTCACTAAATCATTATTGTTCTTTTTCTCCCTTGATTCCAGCTTCAGAAATTAATACTATTAAGATAATCCCTGAGCATATGTGGGAAATATACTTGAACTCACCATATGCTGGTTGGGAATACTGGTACGGTCTCCTGAAGGCTTAAACGGAAGGAGAGCAGAAACATTCCATTGCTAAGATTAGGCTAGTTTGCCAGATTATAAGTACTTTTTAATTACGTGAGTGCAATTTTCTTAAATAAATGTTCATAATCACTAAAATAGATGCACAATAAATATGATCCTCAAAAGCAGGGATTTTGTCTATGCTTTTCATGTTGAATCTCTAAGTCCTATAATGCTACCTGGCACACAACTAACACTTGATAAGTATTTACTGAACGAAAGAAGGAATCTTAAGAATATCTGACCAACCCTATGGTATTTAAACTGTACTTTATTATTATTATTTTGAGATGGAGTTTTGCTCTTGTTGCCCAGGCTGGAATGCAATGGCACAATCTCAGCTCACCGCCAACCTCCGCCTCCTAGGTTTGAGCAATTCTCCGGCCTCAGCCTCCCGAGTAGCAGGGATTATAGCCATACACCACCACACCCAGCTAATTTTGTATTTTTAGTAGAGATGGGGTTTCTCCATGTTGGTCACGCTGGTCTCGAACTCCTGACCTCAGGTGATCCACCTACCTGCCTCAGCCTCCCAAAGTGTTGGGATTACAAGCATGAGCCACTGCACCCAGCAATACTGTACATTATTACTTCACTGTATAAATGTAAGGCAATCTGGAGAGTTTCATATTGCTTAGTAGGTCTTTATGATACACACATGATGAAGCCTTTCATTATCTAATGACAATGAAGAGGCTGTACAGGAATCCATAAAATGCACAAAAATTCTTATCATCTCACCATTTGAAATAGTTTTTAAAATGTACACTTATATGTAAATTATGAATTACTTATTACTTGTGTGATAAGAAATTTAGAGGCAACATCAAATGAGCATTGTATTGAAAATTACTTGGACAGCAGATGACATTTGTTACTTAAGAAAAGGCAGTTGGAGTTAACTTTTTAGGATGAAATGAATTGATTTAAATTTCAGAAATAAGTAAGCTGAGTATTATACATTTTTCTTTAAATTATTTTTCTTATTCCTTGCCTACCACATTTGTAGGTAAACCCAGAAAAATAAAATTGCTTATACAATAATGACAGTGAGGTCGCAAAAACTGCTTTACATTGTTGATAGTTTGATATCTGTAACCCATTGTCTTGCTTAACCTTACTATTAGAAATCTGAGTTCTGAAAAACTTACGCAGAAAAACTGTGACATTTTTATCTTTAAATAAAGATAAATGTTACGATTTTTTAAAAATCAGAATTTCAGCCCCAAAGCTTCTAGACTGAAACACTCAGAGACATATAGTCTTAGTTTTTTAGGGCATATGTTGGAAGGGTCATCTTAGTTCCAGAAAAAAAATTAAATGGTTTTCAGGTAGGTTGCATGCCTTTTTAGATTAAAAATAGTAATAAATATGTAAGACCTTTGTAAATTCACAGCACGTGTTTTGAGGGCTTTACATTGAAAAGCTGACAACTAATTATAAAAGCCTGACTGGACTAATCAATTATTCAGATCAACATTAGATGCCTATTATATACAGAAACATGGGAATTATATCTCCCTTAATATCTCCCTTAATTAATATACTAAAATCATGAGTTTAAAATATTCTAATGTGAAATTTGAAGACATGTAAGTCTGAATACTAAGACACATTCCAAATAATAAGTATTTGTAATTTGTTGCCTCTCATTCAAGAATTAAATTCCTATTGACCCTACATTAGTCACACAAAAGACATGTTTTTCAGTTTGACTCATATGTTTGTAATTTGTTTTATATTCTTAAAATGACAAATGTGAACCAAATAATTGATATAGAGTACCCTGTACAAAGGCACCAATGGCCAGATGATGCAAAACACCTAACGTGACGCTCTTCTCATAACAGCAGCAACAAAATATATTTTTTGTTCTTCAAGGAACTTCTAGAATTGTATTCAAAAATGATAGTTTTTATAATGTAAACCTATTCATCTTTTAAATAGTGCATCTGTTTTATCCAGGTCTGTTTTAAGCATCTTTCCCCTAATCAGGAGATTTTTCTAGAGTAATGAAAACAAAAATTTCCTCTTACAAACAAGCTTTTGGGAAGCAGTTGCCTGTCAAATAGATACTGCTTCTTCCCTCCAATGAGAATGCTCTCTCTGGCATTTGGGGTTGGTTGGGGTGCGGGGCGGGGGGTGTATAGTGAGTTCTTAAATAGATTCAAACCATAGGAAAACCAGAAATAGATGCAACCAGACACCTGCTGACAAACAGTGACAAATCCCACTGACACTGCAGTGACCCCCTGTTAGCTGAGATTTAATTAAGGGGCATAATTAAGTCAGTGGAACAGAACACTAATGAGTGTGTTTTTTTTTTATATGGGTAATTACACGTAAAAATACAAAGTGTTATGGAGACCTAAATATATCATTAAAATGAACGGTATAGAATAACAAACAAAGTGCTAAGTATGCCTCTTCTATTGCTGTTTAAAAAAAAAAAGGTAGACTATGTTTCAGGTTGAATAATACTCAGGCAAGTTTATGCTGGCCTCATGCTGGGAACATTTGTTATTCTAATTTTGCAACAATAAGCGACTATGTGTATTGAGATCCTGTTTTCAATGCAGATTCCATCGGCTTTGAAGTCTTTCTGCATTTAGCATTTTGTCCAACTGCAAATGAGCAATTAAGAGTCTGTTTGCAAGTATTTGGCTTCCTATGGATCAGCTTATGGAGGTGTCCATCTGAGCTGGGAGACTTTGACAGATGTGGAAGACAGGCGGGCATTATTTACTAGTTCAGAATGAGCTTTCATTTTAACCAGTTATGTGGTATGCTTTGATTTGATCTTTGCTTTACGCATTGATATAACCCACAGGACTGCGGTCTACTGACTGGGAAATACCACAGAAGAAGGGAAATAGGACTGAAATAAAGTTGGTAACTTTTCAAACATGAAAATGAGGCATTTAGATCACAAGTTGAAATGATGAAAACAACTACGTTTTATTCTGTGATTGAAAAGCATGCCTGTGTGGTTTGGGACCTGCCCTTCTGTTGGGAGTATTTTAGCTATGGTACCCTCAGCTGGTGGACTGAGGTCTTTGGCAGGCTTTTATCCATTTATCCATGCAACAAGTGGAAAAACAGATTCTTTTGATGGCTAATGCTCCTCATTCAACTCAATGTAATTAGTAATTCTGAATCTTTCCTCTAAGAAAGTTATGAAATTTCTTCTTGCAGGTACTAAACATGCTTCTCGAGTCTTCTTGCTTCTGGTCTAACCTCTACTTTGCAATATTCCGGAAGAAAAGAAAAGGACATCTGTGTAATCATTATTAACAGGGGCCAATGGCCAGATGCTGCATGTTCCTACTGAGGGCAATATGAATAGGGATTGTGATAAGGATCCCTTGTAAATATATGTGAAAAGTATTTGTAATTTGTTGCCTCTCATCCAAGAATGAAATTCCTATTGATACTCATATATTATCTGATCATCTGTCCAATATTAACGTCTTGTAGTTAAATGCCAATGTATCTGTGATGATAATGGAAAGTTTCTCCAGGTGAAGAATTTGTTTTTGACAAAGCTATTTAAGATAAAATGTTCACAAATAGGATTTTGATATTTCATACAGTGCTGTGAGAATTCACCAAACACAAGGGTAATGGAAAAAAAAGAGCTGGAAAGAAAACTCACCTTTTGTTTAGATAGTGAGTTACAGAGCTCATTTTTCCTTAATGCTTGCCATAAAATAAGCACTATCTCTCTCACAAAGCTAGTATCACAATTACCAGGAACTATAAAATCAAAGATTTTATATATATCTCTCTCTCAAACCAGAGTTAATAATTAAATTTCAAAATACTACAAATCAAAGCATAATAGAATCCAAATATTTTCATGAATATTAAGTCTATGAACATTAAGAGGCTGAGGCAAAGTGATTTTTGCAGTCTTAGACTATAGTACAACTTTTGAGAGGCCACACTAGGTTAATTCAAGTGACTGGTTCCATTAATCTAGTGACCAGTTCTATTCGCGGGTAACATTTGAGCCATTAGACATATTTCTTGGTAGCATTGCCTGATGGTTCGTTCTTGTTAGGCAAATTAATCATGGATCTCTGTGTCAAGCACCTTTTTCCAGCTGTCTGTTCTCCTTCTTTCTCCAAATCACCTCAAACTTTTTGGAAACAATAAAGAAAAATAGAGTAAGCCATTTGCTAAAAGCCTGGGGAGTGCAAAACAGTAATAAAGTCAAAAGCTGTTTGATAGTATCTAGCTTTTATGTGAGCAACTTTTGGAAACACAAATGATTATATTTTGGACGGAGCCCATCTTCCCAAAATGACATATATGTTTGATTCCCAACATCCCTTTCACCATTTTTTTTTTTTTAACAAGGCCACCCTTATCAAGTCATGTATGAATGAACAGAAGTGTCTTTCATTCCCCACTTGCCTCACGGTTCAAAAGGAACTACTAAAATAGCAGCAACAAAAATCCAACAGCCTGCCAGCGGGCTTGCACCGGTCCCATTCCTAAAGGCATGCAAAAGGTTGGAGAGCTCAGCAAAATTTTTATGTACGGGAGCAGGCCCAAGGAAAACTCACACGCCATAACCAATTGTGGACAGAGGATCATCTATCAGCAGACAAATGCAGGAACTCCAGAATGTCTCTCCTCAAATGAAATAATATATCTTTGAAAGCCAATGCCCGTTTTAGGCCCGAGGCCCATATATCAAGCCTGAGAGGCTTGTGGAATCGCTCCAGGGCCATTAACCTTCCACCTGTTTCCCCTTGTCCTTCAGGATGAGACCCTGCCCTTGATTTTACTCCCTTCCCCTGTTCATCTTCCGACAGAGTGTAAATGTAAAGCAGCGGGCCTGTGAAATAATTCAAAGGCAATGGACCAGGGGCATGGTTACAAATCTCTGCCACTGGCACTGTGACTTATGCAGGCAGTTTGTCACACATGAGCCAGGTGACCTCAGTGACATAACAGAGAAAAATATCGCCAGAGATCAAAGATGGGATTCGGAGCGCTCTAAGTAACTCTGCTCCATAGAGTGAGCAGGTTACATGGTATCCAAGGATTTCCCCTTATATCAATAACATTTGTTCTGGTGAAACAGAAAAGGTAGCCCAGAGACTCCCTAATTGAAATCATTTCTGTCAAGTAGACCATTTCTGTAACATGAGACCATTTCTGTAACATGAGAATTCGAATTTCTGTTTTCTTGATCATGCCTTATAGTTGCTTGCTATAGTTATGAATGCCAGGAATAGGCAACATAAATCCATCTAATTCAGCTTTAATACAGAGAAATTAATAGAATTTGAAAAACATAAAAGTGAGACCATGAAGAATTTGTCAGCCTAAGTACTTAAAAGCTATTATTGTAAAGGTAAAAGGAAAGTTTTACTATCGCTTATAAATTTACTAGATCAAAGTGGTTAAGCAAAATTTTTGAGGCTTACACTACTTACTAAAATGAATTTTACATGTTTATTATGTATTATGTGTCACATTAAAGGTAGTAAATAAAGGATCTTATGAGATCACATACATGAAGTTACTTTAAAAAAGTCCAAGACATTCTCCAGATCATATTAGAACTTAGGAAAATGTAGAATGACCCTTGAATGGTTAAAAAAAGTAGAGGGGTATATTGGAAGAAAATTAATAGTTGAAATAGTCTTAATTATGAATGAGAATTAATTTCTAGTTTGTATTTGTTACTTAAAGTATGACTTTCATCAGTTTTTTTGTGCATTCAAATATTCTCTGTTGGGTCTAGAAAATGAACAAGACCTTAACATAGTCCTCCCTAGACCCACTGTCTTTTCCGTAGCATTACATTTTGAATTTTTCATAAATTAAAGTAACTAACAACAATCAGTCTTGATTCACTGGTTGAGAGAGGCAAATACACCTTAGTTCATTCCTTCCCTGTTCTAAAGCAAGGTAGCTGAGATGTAAGTAACTTCCCTTGAGATGCTGTACGTACACACACGAGTGTCTCTTTCCAAGTGCTGTTGCAGTCTTTAGTGGACCAACACATGTGTTTTTGCCTTCTCCATGCGTGCTGATACCAATGCCAAATTTCTAACATGGATATGTTGGAAAATAAAAACAATCAACTTTGTTTAATAATCAGAAAGTTCTGATGCCCACGTTTGGAGCAATTTGAAATTCTTGCTTGAATCTTGACAGAAATGTGAGGATACTAACTTTCTTTAACTAGCTTCGTTACCTGGAACCATCACTAGGCTTCAATGGGTCCATGAAGCCCTGGGATTGCATGCAAAATTTTCTGTTTTATGCATTTTTCTGGGAAAATTAGTACAAGCTATCATCAGATACTCAAAGAATGTTAACAGTGACTGCTAGAGAACAGAATTCAAAACCCTAAACTAGAATCAAAAACTGTAAGAGCCCTAAAGGGTCATCCAGACTGATGTACCATCTTGCAAATGAGAAAAAGCAGTCCGAGGAAGAGGGTGTCACACAACTATTAAGTTGATGCAAAATTAATTGCGGGTTTGTTTGTGTTTTTGTTTCTGTTTGAGACCAAGTCTTGCTCTGTCACCCAGGCTGGAGTGCAGTGGCACGATCTCGGCTCACTGCAACCTCTGCCTCCCAGGTTCAAGCGATTCTCCTGCCTCAGCCTCCAGAGTAACTGTGATTGATTACAGGCACCCACTACTGTGGCTGGCTAATTTTTGTATTTTTAGAAGAGACGAGGTTTCACTATTTTGGCCAGGCTGGTCTTGAACTCCTAACCTTAGGTGATCCACCTGCCTTGGCCTCCCAATGTGCTGGGATTACAGGCTTGAGTCATCCAGCCCAACCTAATTGTGGTTTTAATGTCAAAAACCACAATTAATTTTGCACTAACCTAATACAATTTATTAAACAATAGCTAGTGAAAATGAGTTACTGAAACTCCAGAATTTGCTTCTTCAGGGCCTCTTCCTCTACATGTATACCAATCTTTCCTTTGGCTGTTGTTTAAAAGTCAGATTTTGTTGTATGTCCCTTAAAATAATTTTTCTGTGATGCCAAAACCTAATTATGAGAAACACATATATTTTTAAAAGAACATAAAACATTTTATAATTCTGGCCTTAGGCATCTGTTGGTATGAATAAATGTTTAAAAGACTTTCATTTGTAGATTAAAATTTGTGTTTTATGAAAACAGCACTAAAGTAGTAGATATTATGCCCTAAATGCTTGTTAGGATTTTTTTCTTGAAAAAGGATAGTTTGTATACATGTCACATGACATGGTCTGCCTAACTTTTAAGTAGCTTTGTTGTATCAAATTCTTGTAAGTACGTTTTAAACTTCTCTAAAATTAATATTTAATTTATACAAATTAATTCACTATCTCTCACAGTGAGTGAATTAGTGGATGTTCCTTTGTAATATTTATGAAAACCTCAAACCAAGATCATGCAATGCCACCTATTACCAAAAAATATGTTTCTACTTAATGTTTATTTTGAATTCTCCATACCTCCAAATTATTAACTAAAATGCTAAGCAAGTCATGCTCTTCATTTAAATGTCTACTCTGTACCTACTCAATAGTAAAAACACTAAATCTGAAAAGATATCAACTGCTTTTGAATTCTCAAATCAAGTAAGGCATTTAATATTCTCAGTAAGCTACCTAAATTAGTCACTCCTTTTAGAAGTACAGGACAAAAAATGAAAAAGATACTATAATAGTAAGTTAACCTAAAATTTTTAATCCACTAATGCTCTGCGATTTAAAACAAATAAGATACGGTTAGCCTGCAGAGAAAAAAAAAAAAAAATTCCTGGGCATGAATCACTGCTTACATTCTTTTCCATCCACAAACAATTTCATTTGGGAAAGTTGCCACATAGTATCGACAGTGACAACAAATGGCATTGTCCGGTGAACATCTGTTTCCGACTCCCACACTGATACTGCAGGCTGGGTACTTAGGACTTAGTTGGTCTTCACAAGTTGCTGAGCCACAAAGGAACTGGAAATCACTGGTACGTTGAGGTTTTATTATTGGAACACAGGAAAACTTTATCATCATGCTGGGAAGTTCTGTATCTTTTGAAATATTGGAACCGGGGTTATGTTAGCACATTAAACCATGCGGAAGACTACTTCTGAAGAAAGGGGAGGAAAAAAACTGTTTCTTGTCTATTATGTCCTTGGGTTGAGGTTCCCACTCAATCTTCATATAACTTCCTCACCCACCCTCAACCGAAAATTGTTTTGTTTTTAAAAGATGTTATTGAGTTTAGCTTCTTGTTAAAATCGAGAGAACAGAATACCAAAGGAATTCTAAGCAAAACATGATAAATAAACACTATTGTTTCTTAACAAAAAAAAAAGAAACCAGAAGAGCTTTTGTATACACTTTTATTTTTTCTAAATTCACACTACCTTGCTTCACATTTTCTGAAAGCCTGGATATATATAGGCTCGTAAAGACTCTTGACTAGGACATCCTCACCTCAGCCCACAGTGTTAAAAGGAGGAGGGCAAAGAGCTGCCGGGAGAAAAGCCAGTATGAGTGGGTAAGTGGAGAGGTGGCGACAAGACACAGATGTGTGACTTTGGCCTTTGCTGCTCAACTTGTGCTACAAGGGTAATGGTTTATGCACGTCTTTCAAGAACCCTTCAAGTGCACACAACAGATTACTACTACTCTGTTTTACACTTCTTCTCTGTGTGGCACTTATTTTTAACAAAAGTCTAATTCTAAACTATTTGCATGCTCCAACTATTTGCATGCTCCAAATTAATTTGCATATTGCTGAAGCAAAAAGGCCTCCTTTTTTTGCAAAGTGGCTTTCCTTTTTCCACTTATATTAATGGAAATGTTCAGTGCGATATGCAGTCAATGTCTGACTTATGTATACTTGGTAAACGGTTCATTCTAAAAAATATATATTGGAACATATTATATAAAACACTGTTTACTTCATTTGGCATCACACAAAATAGGCACTCAAAAAAATATTTGTTAAAGAGATCACCAAATGAAATTACCACAGAGCTGTCTGGCTGAAGATAGGACAATAATAAATTCCTACTGGAGAGAAATAATTCTAAGACTTATTTTTCCTAGAGGATGATCTTTCACCAGAATACACATATAGTTTATAAATAATATATGTTTTTAAAAAGAATTATTACTAACTACCATATCTTCATAATTTTACATGCTGTAAACCCCTAAAAATGTAACTATTTAAAAAATAATCATTCAGTCTATCATGACTATTTATGGGAAAATATATCCATATTTGGAGAACTTTTTTTTGTTTGAATTCCAGTCCATAGTGATAAAAAAAAAAAAAAAATCAAAGTGTTTGAGATTTGTGTTTCTCATGTTTTTTTTCTTTTCTTTCTTTCTTTTTTTTTTTTTTTTTTGAGTCAGAGTCTCTCTCTGTCACCCAGGCTGGAGTGCAGTGGTACCATCTCGGCTCTCTGCAAACTCCGCCTCCTGGGTTCGCACCATTCTCCTGCCTCAAGTAGCTGGGACTACAGGCTCCTGCCACCATGCCCAGCTAATTTTTTGTATTTTTAGTAGAGATGGGGTTTCACCCTGTTAGCCAGGATGGTCTCGATCTCCTGACCTCGTGATCCGCCCGCCTTGGCCTCCCAAAGTGCTGGGATCACAGGCGTGAGCCACCGCACCTGGCCCCTTTTTCTTTTCTGTCTTCTTTCTTTCTTCCTTCCCTTCCTTCCTTCCTTCCTTCCTTCCTTCCTTCCTTCCTTTCATTTTTTTTCCTTTTCTTTTAGATTAAAGACAGGGTCTTGCTATGTTGGTCTTGAATCTTCCCACCTCAGCCTCCCAAAGTGCTAAGATTTCAGGTGTGAGCCACTGTAGCTGGCCTCTCCCACTTTTAATTACAGTCTTATAATCAGTTCTCAAATAACTGCACTCATAATTAGTTATCAAAAAGAAAAAAACATTAACAAACAGGTAATCAAAAATTAGAACTAGATCTGTAATATTCATGACCATGAATCATTTCATTACTAATAGCCTATTTATATTGTTTTTTATGCTTTTTAGCATACTTTTATTTCCTCATGAGGCCCAAGTTTAACCATTTTCATCCAAATCAGTCTTGAAGAAAAATTCAAGAGGAATTCTTTAAGATTGAATTGACTCAAATGGCACCATCTCTGCACGGTTTTCCCTGGTGCCCCCTCCACAGACAGAAAAGCTCTGCTCTGTGTTCTTATAACAGCTATCATCTCCATTGTACACCCATTGTCAATTCTAATTACAAATTCAAAACTCTGTCCCCCAGCAGTGCGAGGCCACTGTGCAAGGACTGGGTATCTTAACTGACTTCGTATCCCTACTGCTTAGCAATGTGCCTGGCATATTGAGGCTCTCCATATATGTTTGCTATATTAATTAATCAAGAAACTGTGGCTCAGAGAAGATGTGTGTGTGTGGTGTGTGGTGTGTGTATCAGTGGGGCCTGCGTATCTGTGATTCTGTATCTTCTACATCCGTGAGTTCAACCATGGATCAAAAGGATTTGGGGAAAAAAAATTGTGTCTGTACTAAACATATACAGACTTTTTTGGTCATTATTCCCTAACAATACAGTGTAATAACTACTTATACCCTATTAGGTATTATAATTTTAAGATGATTTAAAGTACATGGGAGGTTATATGTAAATACTGTGCCATTTTTATACCAGAGACTTGAACATTCTCAGATGTTAATATCTGTAGAAGGTCCTGGAACCAATCCCCCACAGATACCAAGGGACAACAGTATGTGTGTGTGTGTGTGTGTGTGTGTGTGTGTGTGTGTATATATATATATATATGTAAACGCTTTGACCAAAGTCATAGAGCACATTAGTGGCTCAGATGAAACTGAAACCTGACTTTTGGTTCAGGGCTGTTCACAATAAACTACTTCTTCCAATTTCAACTATGTTAACCGATGCTCTGTAGATGCAAATTAATAGCAACCAAATAAGTTAACAAAAAGGCAGGCAATCAATGCTGATTTTCGTAAGGAAGTAAAGATAAAATTCTTCATCACATCTTGTGTCACCTAGAGGAAACATCAGCCTGCCAATTTTACAAACATGCCGGTAAAAGAATTTCCTTGGCAAATTGACAGCATGGAAATGTCCTTTCTAAAAATCAATTAACCCTCTAAATTCATGGGCTTGCTAGAAACATTTCCTATGCCATGGAATACAAGGCTCATGGAGATGCTCTTCCCCTTTCTATTTCTGGACATCTTCTTTTGTTCATACTTGCTAATAATAGTAGCAGAGATGGAGGTGCTATTTATAGTCCTGAAAGCAGCATGACTCTGTGCACACTTTATTCATTTATACTTCCTGTGTTTATTGTAACCTTACCTTTTTAGTAATTAAAAGTGTTCATCCAAGATTTTATTTAGCAACAAATCAGTTGTAAATAGCTTTTCTTTTAATACATGAAAGCCTATATATAGGCTCATTCAAATATTTTACTCCCACTTCCTTATTAACTAAAAACAGATTTCAATGGTGGGTAGGGGTATAAAACTGTGTTTTCTTTCCAAGTTTTATACAAGATCTAATTATTTGGCCTTCAGGTGTTTTGATTAAAAGAGTGTCACATTATGAGGTAAACCGTGCATTCTCAAATCATTCAAATTTTGTCTTAGATACTGAAGCAAAATTGCTATTATAGCCAACCCACCATGAATTTATTAATCAACAGACTATAACTTTAAATTTATCTGATTGCTATATAATATGGTTAAAATATATAATAGTTAAAAATGTTTCCTGTGCTCCATAAAAAATTGCTTGCTGGAGTACAAGTTCTCTAAAAATAGTCCTAGCACCTAGGAGTTCCCTTTGAAACCAATAGGGTTTTCCAGTATTAGAAGCACCCAAAAACAGAAAAATTAATATTCCTAGATTTACTCCTGGTATTCCTTTACCTTGATTTATATAAATGAGTTAGGTCCTACCCCTTTATAAGCAATTCCTTGTGAAGATAATCATACCAAACATGAATCAATTTCCTCACTAAATCTAAGACAACAAAAGTGCATATTTTGTCAGCTTCAACCAGTATTCCATATCTATCATGTTCTTTATCACATAGTATAGATTGTTTTCATCAGAAAGTAAAGCTCAAGGTAGTTTGTGTGCATCTATTTTAAAACTGATCAATTTTTAAGACTTTCAGGAAAAAAAATCTGCTAAATATTATAATTGGTTCTGTCTCTGAGCAGAGAAATACTGAGTAACACAGGCAGCGCTGGATCCTGTGGTCCCACTGAATATCGGCTCTGCTCTTCATTACAACCTCAAAATCCACTAGAATTGAGACAATTAGGTTTTTAATCTAAAATAGCCTAGTTAGAGAAATAATTAGCAGTTAATTAGAGCATTCAATCTCAAAAGATCTCTTTTAATAAATATATTTTTGCTCTTCTGCTCTAAACCTGATCAAACCAAAACATTCAGCAAAAGTGGGAGCAATTATGTAAACATTTATTCAGTCATTCTCAATAGGGGACAATTTAACTTCTAGATTTGCCTTATACTCATGTGTAATGAAACAACAGATTTTGGGCACTGTTGTTGCTTTAAGTGCCATTTCAATGTGTTTTTACCTAGGGTTTTGTTCCAATAAAGTTGATGCTACATAAACACCTCTTAGCTCAGAAACCATTGTGAAACATTACAGCTGTGAAGCAGAGTGTTTTCAGGTCTAAACTAATTATTGATGTGTTAGTTATTTTTCTCTAACTCCTAAGGTGAAATGAGACAGGGCTGGAAGCTGTGGGAAAACCTAGAGCAAAAGCATATGAAATAATATTTTGTGGATATTAATTCCTCTCTCTGAAAGTGGTCTGGTACATTTGATTTAGAAATCAAAGAACATTAATCAAAATAGTCCTGTAAATGATTTGACCTAATCTCAAATTCTTGTTAGGCAGCCATCTGGGTAAATAATTTAAAACTAAAGAAGTCAATTGCCCTAAAAAGGATGTCTTGTAAAAGGACATACATATATATTTATATATGGAAAAATAGGTAGTTTTACGCCCATTTCAAAAGATAAATTCATTTTTACTCTCTCTTATAAAGTATTGCCAACATGCTTCTAGTATTCCCTACAGATTCTTCCAGAATTCTCCCTTTTACCTGAGAGCCTGCACACACAGACTGAAACTCTGCTATGCATCCCAACTGCTCAGGTACATACACAGGTAACTTAAACCAGCTCTCAATCAGGTTTGTGTATGTATTTGGTGGTGGGGGGAAGGGAGGTTGGAACGGATTTTTGATTAAATGTTATTATGCAGTAACAGTGAGTAATTTTTTTTTTTTTTTTTTTGAGACAGAGTTTCACGCTGTCACCTAGGCTGGAGTGCGGTGTTGCTATCTCAGTTTACTGTAGCCTGGACCTCCTCAGCTCAAGCGATCATCCTGCCTCAGCCTCCCAAGTAACTAAGACCTCAGATGCATGTAACTACAGCTGGCTAATTTTTACATTTTTTGTAGAGACAGGGTCACTATGCTGAGACTCCTTGTCTTAGGCTCAAGTAATCCTCCTGATTTGACATCCCAAAGTGCTGGGATTACAGGTGTGAGCCACAGCACCTGGCTGATCATTTCATTTAAAATATATATTCTTGACTTATAGACGATTTAAAAATAAAAATCATCAGACACTACAGAATATGACTGGCTCATAAGATTTCTAGGCTACCTTCTCTGTTTGCCTTAACTATTTCTCAAACCAAAAGACTGAGAAAGCCCACGTCCACAGCAAATGCACAAAGGGGCTCTGCCATCCATTCATTTAACTAACATATACTGACAGCTTATTATGAACAGGAAAGTAGATGCCTGGGAAAAATTACCTAAAACCAACTGTGTACAAAACTACTACCCTGTACAATTTATATCAGTCAAACTACCTCACAAATGAAAAGTACTTAAGAATGTCACTTTATTTTTCAGGGAAAATTGGAAGTGAATAAAGATGACTTAAAAAAAACAAACTTTCCCTCAGCCTTCTAAATTTATGTTGAACTTCGAGCTCTGGAGAGCAAACTTTTCATAAAAATATCTCTAACATCCCATTTTAAAGCCAACTAGAGTTCATCTTAGAGATAACTATTCATGGATACATATGTAATATTGAGACATAATTAGAGATTATGTTTTCCAATGTTCCTCCTAATTAGTCACTTAAGAGTTCTAATCTTTTTACTTTGACATGAAGGGCAAAACTGGGTAAATAAAATCAAATAGGAAATGTAAGATAATTTAGTAGTTTTTAATGGGATTCCTTTTACAAATAGAAAAATTAAGTTTCTGCAGTATGAGGACCTCCAAAACCTTTATGACATACTTTATAATATTACCATAGGAAACCCCACATTTTCCTAATTAGATAACAGTAAAACTTGTATCTATATGCAATACTATTGCTATTTTGAATCCGAATTGTTTGGCCGAGTGTGGTGGCTCACGCCTGTAATCCCAGCACTTTGGGAGGCTGAGGTGGGTGGATCATTTGAGGTTTGAGACTGACCTTACCAATATGGTGAAACCCCGTCTCTACTAAAAATACAAAAATCAGCCAAGCGTGGCAGCACGTGCCTGTAATCCGTGCTATTCGGGGCACTGAGGCAGGAGAATTACTTAACTCGGGAGGCGGAGGTTGCAGTGAGCTGAGATAGTGCCATTGCACTCCAGCCTGGGTGACAAGAGCAAAATTCCGTCTCAAAAGAAAAAAAAAAAAGAAGATGAATTGTTCACAAATTCTTCATCAGAACTGAAAGAGAACTTACAGCATTTTCCATTTAAAGTTGTTTGATATACATATTAGAAATTTCTTAGGGTAAGGAGAGTGAAATTGAACTAATGGAACTATGCCTGGTATCAGCCAGTCTAGGTGAGCTTAGGAGAAGGTGGAATGCTTAAGGCCGAATAACCAGAGAGTGTGTAATGAGGCTATAAATGTTGAGCTTAGCTCAGAGAAAAATTACTTCTTTAGTTTCCAGGCATGACTTTCTTGATAGTCCCTGGGTCAATGAGAAATTATTTTGAGAAAGAAAAACTCACTACAGATGTCTGGGGTTAATATTTATTTTCAGTCAATTTGGGTAGTATAGACTTAAATCCTATTTTATCAAATTTTAAAATTTCATCATCTCTGTAGGTTTCTATCTTTATTTCCACCTCCTCCTACACTAAATGATATTCTACACAAGAAATACCTTAGCAGAACTGCAAATCGGAAGCAGAAGCAGATTTACCTGAAACTAATGAGCTTCAGCTTCAGCAGCCTTTACTTGCACAGAAAATTCCACGGCTTTTTGAGGGACTCAAGCCATGTGTATGCTCCAGGTCTAATGTTTTTGTAAAATTTGCAAAAGAAAGAGATTTTTGTGGTCTTTTTCACTGAGAGCTTCCTAAATTGTATAAAATTTAGGGTCCACAAAGCTGGGATTAATCTCTGCTGCAAGTGACCACTGACTTGGGCTAATAAGTAAACTGGCAAGAAACCTTTTCAACTTCAAAGATATCAGACCAAATATTATCAATTTTTTTTTTTTCAAATGACTAGAAGTAAATTAAGTAAGGTTCGAAGTAGTGGGAAACTAAGTCCTGTTGGAAGATTGGGAGACTGAAGAATTATAATAGATGAAACACTCACTGCTATTAGCAGGGTTATTGATTCTGATATGTATGACATATTTATGCTCATCTGTAATTTTGTAGATAAATCCCTGGATTTGTTTTCTAATCCAAACCCTGACACTGCTCTGCCCCAGGAGGAGAGAAGCCTTGGAAAGACTATAGCTTGGATTCTTGTGCTACTACAGAAAAGAAAGTTGAAAGAGTTCTTTAAAAAGCAACAAAGATCATTAAAGAATTGAAGATAAAGCTTACAAAAAATATTTAAAATAACTAGCAACTTTACCCTCATAAAAAGGACAACAGAGGAAAACAAATTGGGTCTATGCCAAGGCACTGATGCAAACATCAGATGAAATTCATCTATAGGTTTCATACTGAAGGAGAAAAATACCTTTAAATGTAACATTTCACACTTTAAATACAAGAAATCCAGTTTCCTAAGCTCAGAGCCAGCCTCAGAATCAGGAACGTCAAGGGAGGAAGCACTAAATGTTCTCAGCCATTATTTCTCTGCATATGTAGCCAACTGAATTTGCACACTGGTGTCTGCATAGGCGCTTAGTTTTTTTGTGTGGTTTTCAACATTTATTTTAGGTTCGGGGGTACATGTGAAGGTTTATTACCTAGGTGAACTCGTGTCATGGGGGTCTGTTGTACAGATTATTTTATCACCCAGGTATTAAGTCCAGCACCCAGTAGTTATGTTTTCTGCTCTCTCCCTCCTCCCACCCTCCAGCCCCAAGCAGACTCCAGTGTCTGTTGTTCCCCTCTTTGTGTTTGTGAGTTCTCATCATTTAGCTCCCACTTTTGTTTTTTGAGACAGAGTTTTGTTCTTGTTGCCCAGGCTGGAGTGCAATGGCGCGATCTTGGCTCAGTGCAACCTGCACCTCCCAGGTTCAAGCAATTCTCCTGCCTCAGCCTCCTGAGTAGCTGGGATTACAGGTACCTGCCACCACGCCGGGCTAATTTTGTATTTTTAGTAGAGATGGGGTTTCTCCATGTTGGTTAGGCTGGTCTCGAACTCCCGACCTCAGGTGATCCACCCGCCTTGGCCTCCCAAAGTGCTGGGATTACAGGTGTGAGCCAACGTGCCCAGCCAGCTCCCACTTATAAGTGATAATATGCAGTATTTGGTTTTCTGTTCCTGCATTCATTTGCTAAGGATAATGGCCTCCAGCCCCATCCATGTTCCTGCAAAAGACATTATCTCGCTCTTTTTTATGGCTACATAGATAGGTGATCAGTCTTAGACTCCTCTGTCTTAAATACTGAAATAAATTTAGATTCCCTAATGTCTAAAGTTTTTAGGTTTTCACATAGCTGCAATTCAGCAAGTCATCATGTAAAGGGTTATGATGAAGCAAGGGGTAGCCACGTGTTCCATCTCTACTGACAGGGCCCACAGGGAATGACACGTGGTGCAGAAGGAAAGATTTAAGTTGTACATAAAAGAATGTCTTGACTACTGACAAACTTTAAAATAGATGGCAGGGGCCAGGTGTGGTGGCTCATGCCTGTAATCCCGAGGCTGAGGCGGGCGGATCACTGGAGGTCAGAAGTTCGAGACCAGCCTGACCAACATGGTGAAACCCCGTCTCTACTAAAAATACAAAAATTAGCTGGGCATGGTGGTGGGTGCCTGTAATCCCAGCTACTCGGGAGGCTGAGGCAGGAGGATCACTTGAGCCCGGGAGGCAGAGGTTGCAGTGAGCCAAGATCATGCCGTTGTACTCCAGCCTAGGTGACAGAGTGAGATTCCCTCTCAATAATAATAATAATAATAATAATAAATTAATTAATTAATTAAATAGATGGCAGGGAACGTGTAGAGGATCCCCACCCCTGAGAAATCTTTGGGAAGAGCTTGAATTTATATCTCCATGGAGTGGTTTAGCTGTGCCTTCTTAAATAAAAATAAGAATTAGAATAAATGAATAGCTCCCAAAGGTGACGTCTGAGAACTGGCTCTGGCACCTGGATCTATCTGTTTAGGGAAATTTTAGAACATGTGCATGATTTTCCCCTAGATTTTCCCCTAGATGGTCTGGTTCCCCTTCTCTACAATGGCTCCCAAAGGCTTAAGCCAAAAACCTGAGTCCACCTGCCTCATCTTCTCTCAAAGTCCTTTTGGCAAATTCTGTCAGCTTTACCTCAACATATATCCTGGGTCCATCAACTTCTCCCCCATCTCCATTCTCATGCCCTGACCTAAGCCACCATCTTTCCATCTCTCCCCTGGGCTTGACACATACTGGATATTTAATTAACGTATGTTGAATTAATAAATATATGAATGGATGAACAATTCATTAGTTCTGGGGTGGAACTTGGGAATATGTAATTTTAAAAAGCTAGTGTGGAATCACTTTAGGCACACTGGGCTAGATTGCCCCCTCAATGTGTGCATATACTGGAAGGATGATTTGGTGTCATTAAAATAATAACTATGAAATAATCCGCAATAAATCAGTTCTAGGTTAAAAAGAAAAACTTGGCTGGGCATGTAATCCCAACACTTTGGAAGGCCGAAGCGGTGGATCACCTGAGGTCAGGAGTTCGAGATCAGCCTGGCTAACATGGTGAAATCCCGTCTCTACTAAAAATACAAAAGTTAACTGGGCGTGGTGGTGCACACCTATAGTCCCAGCTACTCAGGAAGCTGCGACTAGAGAATCGCTTGAACCCAGGCAGAGGTTGCAGTGAGCCAAGATTGCACCACTGTACTCCAGCCTGGGGGACAGAGTGAGACTCTGTCTCAAAAAAATAAATAAAAATTGAAATTAAAAAAGAAAAAGAAAACTTTCTGGTCAAAAAGAATGTTATACTGAAGAAATCTGAAGGCTGGGCATGGTGGCTCATGCCTGTATCCCCAACACTTTGGGAGGCTGAGGCAGAAGAATTGCTTGAGCCTAGGAGTTTGAGACTAGCCTGGGCAACATAGCTAGGCCCCATATCTACAATAAATAAATACATAATTTTTAAAACATTACATTTGTTTAAATTAAATATGAAACAAGGACTAGGACCTCAAATACATACACGTCATCAATAACCAAAATTTACCTAGAGGAAAAAGGTCTGTTGGAGACAGTGACAAAAATAACCAAGCACATAAAAGATACCAACTCCTTTAGTATGAGTTTAGATAGTAAATTAAAAACAAAACAATATCGAAATGCACTTTCAGCTAAATGCTGGCAATTAAGGGAAATCCTATACCAGGACCGAAATCATGACATTATGTGGCAGGCATATGTCCCTGGTACATTTTCAATCCTTCTGGCCCCCAATGCTTAAGTTTTTCCAGTGGCTCCCCTTTGCCCTGAATAAAATCCGTATGAGAACCGTATATATAAATGATCTGCTCACCTGTCCAGCTTTACCTCTTGCCCCTTCCCTACCTTTGACCTTCCAGCCATAGGAATTACTTGAAGTTTCCAAGAAGTGCAATGCCAATGCCTCTTTTTTTAACATGAGCTGTTCTCTCCTAGTGATGCTTTCCTGAACCCTCCCTTACTCCCACCTTGTTGTCTATAAGAATTAAGTTGTACTTTCCAGTTCAAACATAATCTTAAACATAGCTGGGGCTATTTGTGTGCTGTCATAACCAAGTTTTTGCACAAGATTTCAGGGTCAGAGTTTGCCATTGTGTTTAGTGCTGCATCAATGTCAGGAGGGGTTCCACTTTGAGAAAACTGCCATGGAGACTTGTAAAGTGAAGACAGCTTCCATCTATTTTTTTTTTTTTTTGAAATGGAGTCTCGCTCTGTCCCCTAGGCTGGAGTGCAATGGGTGATCTTGGTTCACTGTAACCTCCACCTCCCAGGTTCAAGCAATTCTCCTGCCTCAGACTCCTGAGTAGCTGGGATTACAGGCATGAGCCACCACACCCAGCTACGTCCTGTATTTTTAGTAGAGATGGGGTTTTGCCATGTTCGCCAGGCTGGTCTTGAACTCCTGACCTCAGGTGATCCTCCTGCCTTGGCCTCCCAAAGTGCTGGGATTACAGCACTTGATTCTGTTATATCTCCAGCAATTTAGCATAGGGACTGACACATAATACAAATTTGATAAATGTTTGATGAATGTGTGAGTGAATAAATGAATATGTGAATAAAATCTGACTCTGGCCTGATCCTAGGTCAGGACTACCCATTTATGGCTGAAATGTTTTAGGGGCAGCTTTGAGAGTGTGATTCAACAATAAAGAAAAATACTACACCCCAGTAAAACGCAGGTGTAATGTGTTTTGATCTTTTCAAAAGCTAAAAATCGCAGTTGGACCCTTCCAAATATGACTGAAATGAAGTTATGTTTACTAGATTGTAACACTTCATTGATAAAATCATGAAAGCAATTCTCAATGGTCAAATAAAACTCCTTCAATAACACTCATAAGCAGGAATACCAACAGATGAGTGCAATATAGTAATGCTTTTAGGCCAGGCACAGTGGCTCACGCCTGTAATTACAGCACTTTGGGAGTGGTGGGTGGATCACAAGGTCAGGAGTTCGAGACCAGCCTGACCAAATGGTGAAACCCCGTCTCTACTAAAAATACAAAAATTAGGCTGGGCGTGGTGGCTCACATCTGTAATCCCAGCACTTTGGGAGGCTGAGGCAGGCGGATCATGAGGTCAGGAGCTCGAGACCAGCCTGACCAACATGGTAAAACACTGTTTCCACTAAAAAAAACAAAAATTAGCTGGGCATGGTGGCATGCGCCTGTAATCTCAGCTACTCAGGAGGCTGAGGCAGGAGAATTGCTTGAACATGGGAGGCAGGGGTTGCAGTGAGCCGAGATCGCGACACTGCACTCCAGCCTGGGTGACAGAACAAGACTCTATCTCAAAAAAAAAAAAAAAAAAAAAACCAAAAGTGAACCAGGGCCATTGTTTACACTGCAGATATCTGATGTTACTTGAACTGAGTGTTAATAGCAATATTGCTGTTATTGCACTCAGGTGTCTTCCCCCAACCTTAATTTACGTGCCAAACAGATCCATAATTTTTTTCTCCAAAGCTGGAGCAAGAATCAATTAAAGTACATAATAATGTGTTAACTAGCTAATACAGCAGTTAACATTAAGGGGCATTTCAAGCCTCTGAGTTTTTAGCAGTAGAGCTTTTCTTTCATTTGCTCTGTAAGATCTATAATTGAAAGAATACCATGAGAGATGCCTTTCATCAGCTCCGCGAGTTACATTTCCTGCTTTGATAACTGTACAAGGAAAATCTAAGGCACTTCAAGCTCCCCAATTACGTTTGATTAGCTAGTCAAAATAATATAACAGCTTTTCATCACCCAAAGGAAAACTTTTGAAGAATTCTATTGCCAACACTTCTGCACAAACACTAATCTATATCATTATTTTATAAGGGGAAATGTAATATTTAGTAAGTTTTTTAAAAATTAGGCAACAAGTAAAGCCTCTTATTCATCACAACTTTAGATCAAAAAGGCACACAACTGTGATGATAAGATGTGTGGTAAAGAAGCATTTGTAGCAGTTTCAGAGTCCACAGGATACAGTGATCAAAATGAAACAACAGGCCTTAGAATGAGCCAACATTTCAGAGAATGTGTGTGAAAACAGGATATGCACTCCAAACACTGTGATACACACACACAGACACAGATACACACACACACACACATACACAATCTGCCAGGGAGACTTATTTGGGACCCGGAACTTGTGCATGCAGGTAACTGTTTTCTAGCAAATGAATATGAGTGTGCCTATATGAAAATAAGGAACACTAAGAAGTCATTTAAAACATTATTCTGAGAATTTTCAGGTTATTGACAGTATCTACAGAATGTTGCTTAAAAGTAAAGCAAAGATGTCTACATATTGCCTTTACCATTGGTAAATCTGTATCTGTCCTTTAAGTCTTGAGCACATTAATTCAACATGTATCCAGTGTCTACCACGGGTCATTCTCATAAAAATATGTTTTTAATTTAAATGAAATAATTATCCTGCTCTCTCAGGTAAAACATGCTATAAACAGCATGTAGACATGTGATAGTCAATTCATAGGAGGTGGTTCTGTTGTAGCATTTAATAACAAACACTACTAAACCACTGATGAAAGGCCAGTTACATCCGTGCTCCCAAGATGAAAGGCAAAGACCAGGACCTTAAGATCTCAGGTTGCATTTCACCTTTGCGAGGCTTTTATTGCACAATAAATGATAGAATTTAGACCTATTGGCCAATTACTCCATCTGTCATGTAAAGAAATGATATTCTTACAGAATTAGAAGCTGGATCAAGTTTGGTTGTAAAGTTATCCCGGGTTGGGTGCGGTGGCTCACGCCGGTAATCCCAGCACTTTGGGAGGCGGAGGTGGGCGATCACCTGAGGTCAGGAGTTCGAGACCAGCCTGACCAATATGGAGAAACCTTGTCTCTACTAAAAATACAAAATTAGCCAGGTGTGACAGCACATGCCTATAATCCCAGCTACTTTGGAGGTTGAAGCAGGAGAATCGCTTGAACCCAGGAGGCAGAGGTTGCAGTGAGCTGAGATCACACCATTACACTCCAGCATGGGCAACAAGAGCAAAACCCTGTCTCCAAAAAAAAAAAAGTTAATCCCGAATGTTGTGCACTCTGAGTGACACTGACATTTCCAAATATTCAAAATAATGTGGTTTTCTGTTAGTTGTCTGAGAGAAATGATAAGGCAGCATTTCAACAAGTCCTGGGTACTTCAGACTTATTATTTATTTATTTATTTATTTATTTGAGACAGAGTTTCACTCTGTCGGCCAGGCTAGAGCACAGTGGCACAATCTTGGCTCACTGCAACCTCCGCCTCCTGGGTTCAAGCAATTCTCCTGCCTCAGCCTCCTGAGTAGCTGGGATTATGGTGCCCACCAACATGCCAGGCTAATTTTCTTTTTTTTTGTTGTTTGTTTTAGTAGAGACGGGGTTTCACCATCTTGGCCAGGCTGGTCTCGAACTCCTGACCTCGTGATCCACCTGCCTTGGCCTCCCAAAGTGTTGGGATTATAGGCATGAGCCACCGCACCTGGCCCAGACTTAATTCTTCTTGTCAAAGCTTTTGGCTATTTCTTCCCAGGACATAGTACTTGAGGAATTCATAGAATTGGTCCTGGTAGGTCAAGAACATAGCATGTGAAAATTATTTCCAAGGAGGAAGTTAAAGGTGAAGAAGACACTGGTGACCATCTGTGGGACTGTGTGGAGACATGGTTAAAAGACTGAAGTAGAACAGCCTTGTCATGGACAGAAACCCTTACACCTATTTAAAAAGCAGGGATTTTCAAGTTGCTTTTGCATTGACTTCATGGGATTTATGCATACTCACCTTGCTAAGCCTGCAGCCCCAGTATTCTGTCCTGCCCATACCCATCCAAGCTGAGCAGCTACTTTCTCTGCACCCACCCTTGGAAAATGCCACTGTGTGGAAGTCACCTGGCACAGTGGAAGGACAGATATAAATCCTATTATCATTAACTGCAGCCCATCTCTGGGGTCTATTTAACCATTTCTCTTGCCTGCTCCACCCATTCTCAGACTTGTAGGGAATGAGTTGCCTTCCTTGCTCAACCACATCTCACCTGAAGGGTAAATGCAGATACAGCTGAGGACAAAGTAATACCTAAGGGTGCTTCTTGAGGTATAAGAAGGAAAGGAAAAATAGTTAATTAAGAAAAGAAAAAAGCAAATTGGGATGGAAGAAAAGTGGACAAGGAGGACAGAAGAGAAGATAAAGAAAATGATGTACAAGGTTAGTATCCCCCATGGAGCCAGCCAAGGTGCCCATGCCACTGGCTGCCTGATTTTAGCCTACTATATGGAGAGGACACAGGTGTACAGGGGAGTTAGGTTTTAAGTATCAGACATTCAAGAAATACCTAGCTGCTAGGTTAGGTGATGTGGTTTATGTCATTTTTGTTGTTCTTGGCTGTGGGTGGTTTTCTTGGGTTAGAGCTTAATGTCTTTAGCATGAAGAATAGTTTAAATGGCCAATTTCCATGGAGCCATTCTACAAATAGATGTTGAACTCTCAAAGATTTGTATGATCTACTTCCCAAGGTACAGAAGAATAAGTCAGAGCAAAATCATTCTTTATTTATCCTGGAAAATAAAAAAGATCTATTTTACCTTATAGGTTCAGAGGGCAAAGTCCTTCAAAAGTGTGTTGAGGGATGTCACATATGAGTCATGTTTTCTGTGTGTGGTTTTCTTTTTTTAACCCATTCTGTGACTTTGTATGACAGTGTGCTGAGAGGGAGCCGGGGGCTCAGGCTCAGTGGGCTCTACCTCCCCCACACTGAGGAAGTAACACTGGCAGCTTTTCCATAAGATCTCTGAGCAATCTGTGTGCCTGCTGGGGAAGCATAAGTACTGGAATAAGCAGGGACCCTAATTATTCTCAGCAAACAAGCATGCGGCTACTTCTAGGCAGACAAGCTGACAAAATTGCTTCTACCGATTGTTCAGTAGGAACCGGTGCTGAGCACCGAGAGGTTGGAGGAGGTAAGGTAAGCCTACCCAGGTATTCACAAGCTGGGGAGGACCACACTGCTGCTGCATACCTGACTGCCTCATTCTGTGCCCCTCCAATTACATATAGCCTGGTTTTGCAAAAGGAGGCTTAAGTTTCTGCAACCAACAGCAAGACCCTGTTCCTGTTCTGATGGGGACGTAATGAATTATTTTGTCTTCAGTTTCCCACGATGGTCTCCTTTTTTTTTTTTTTTAAAGATAAAGTCTCACTCTGCCACCCAGGCTGGAGTGCAGTAGTGCGATCTCGGCTCACTGCAAACTCTGCCTCCTGAGGTCAAGTGATTCTCCTGCCTCAGCCTCCCAGGTAGCTGAGATTACAGGCAAGCGTCACCACACCTGGCTAATTTTTGTATTTTTTGTAGAGAAGGGGTTTCACCATGTTGGCCAGGCTGATCTCAAACTCCTGACCTCATGTGATCCTCCCACCTCGGCCTCCTAAAGTGCTGGGATCACAGGCATGAGCCACCGTGCCTGGTTGGGCCTCCTCTAGTTAAAAAAAAAAAAAAAACCCGGCCCAGCGCAGTGGTTCATGCTTATAATCCCAGCACTTTGGGAGGCCGAGGCAGGTGGATCACCTGAGGTCAAGAGTTGAAGACCAGCCTGGCCAACGTGGTGAAACCCCATCTCTACTAAAAATACAAAAATTAGACGGGCATGGTGGCATGTGCCTGTAATCTCAGCAACTTGGGAGGTTGATGCAGGAGAATCGCTTGAACCTGGGAGGCAGAGGTTGCAGTGAGCTGAGATCGCGACACTGCACTCCTGCCTGGGCAACAGAGTGAGACTCTGTCTCAAAAACAAAAACAAAAACAAAACAAAAAACCAGCATAACAAATGTATGTATCTTTGGGTAAATTTATGAAAAACCACTCTCTTCAGTAAAAAACAATACGAGTCCTTTAAGACCTGTTGGAATATGATACAGAGGTGAGCATATTGATAATGGCAATTATCAATTATAAAGTATTTTATATATCCTGCTCTTTGAGGTAAAACATCCTGTAAACAGGGCATTTAGACATGTGATAGTCAATTCATAGGAGATGGTTCTGTTGTAGGCTTTAAAAAACAACACTACTGAACCACTGATGAAAGGCCAGTTACCTCCATGCTTCCAAAATGAAAGACAGAGACCAGGACCAAAAAAATGTATATGGCAGTTCTTTGTAAACAGTCAAGTACTTTACTGAAAGTACAATTTGGTTGAGCATGGTGGCTCACACCTGTAATCCCAGCACTTTGGGAAGCTGAGACGGTGGATCATCTGAGGTCAGGAGTTTGAGACCAGCCTGGCCAACATAGTGAAACATCATTTCTACTGATAATACAAAAATTAGCCGGGCACGGTGGCGCACACCTGTAATCCCAGCTACTTGGGAGGCTGAGGCAGAAGAATTGCTTGAATGCAGGAGAATTGCTTGAACCCAGGAGGCAGAGGTTGCAGTGAGCCAAGATCACACCATTGCACTCCAGCCCAGGTGACAAGAGTGAAACTCCGTCTCAAAAAAAAAAGAGAAAGAAAGAAAGTACAATTACGGCCAGGTGAAGTGGCTCATGCCCGAAATCCCAGCACTTTGGGAGGCCGATGCAGGCAGATCACCCTGAGGTCAGGAGTTCGAGACCAGCCTGGCCAACATGGCGAAACCCCATCTCTACTAAAAATACAAAAATTAGATGGGCGTGGTGATGCCTGCCTGTAATCCCAGCTACTCAGGAGGCTGAGGCAGGCGAATCACTTGAACGCAGGAGGCGGAGGTTGCCGTGAGCCAAGACCGTGCCACTGCACTCCAGCCTGGGTGACAGAGTGAGACCCTGTCTAAAAAAAATAAAAAAAAATTGATTTAACAAACTTTTACTAATAAATTAACTTGACATTGCTATGGGTCATTATGACTGATGGACGTATCCTCTACAGAGGATGTTATATGAGAGCGATGGTCTTTTACTCCCACTCTGACCAAATGACCATACACTGTGCTCACATCATAGGACTGTCCTAAAGATCAAACTAGAAAATGGCCTGAAAGCATCTAGCACTAGAGCAGGTGCTTAGTGGGTGCCCAAGAAAAGTTACTTCTCTTCTCCTTTACCATATGACCTTGAGCAGAGCAAGGAAAATGTTCACGTCTGTACCATTTTCCAACAGGCCTTAAAGGACTTATATTACTGAAGAGAATGGTTTTTCATAAATTGACCCAAAGATATGTAAATTCATTATGTTTTCTTTTGTGTAATTAGAGAAGGTCATCATAGGAAACTGAATACAAAATAATTCAGTACATCCTTATCAGAATAGGAATAAGGGCTTGCTCTTGGCTGCCGAGGCTTAAGTCTCAGTTTGCAAAACCAGGCTATATCGAACTGGAGGGGCACAGAATGAGGCAGTCAGGTGTGCAGTAGCAGTGTGGTCCTACTCTCACTGTTCAGATTCAGACACCTGACGATGGTCAAGCTAGTTAAACATGGATTTCTTGGGTGTGCCTCGCTATTCTCATGTTCTCCCCATGGTTCCAGTAGATAACATACAAGTTAATACGAACAGGAAGCTCATAAGGCATGTGAACAAGCAGACCCAGTGTGAAGTTACGATCATCACTACTCTCTTACCAAATATCCCAGTGCCCCATGGAGGATATGTTTCCATGGAAACTCTTAGTGCTCAACTATGCTGAAACCAAGCTTCAGGGAGCTTAAACTGAGTCTACAGTTTGTAAATGTATACTCAACAAATAAAGCAAATTTACTTATTTTTAAAAGTATCAAAAACAACTCTAAGGACAAAAACAGATCAGGATTGGCAGGGACTGGGATGGGGAGAGGAGCTTATTACAAAGCGACACGGGGTAATTTTAAAGTGGGAAAGAGTTGTTCTATTATTTGTACATTAAAAACAGTAAATTTTAGGGAAAGTAAATTTTATCTTAGTAGAAGTAACTATTGTATGGGAGTTTTGAGGTGACTGGTGTACTTTCAAGATATCCCGGTAAAGAACAATACATATCCCCATAGTAAATGGGCATGTTCCACTGCCCCATGACAGGCATTGACTGAGAAGAGCTGATTCTTTCAGTGAACTGTGAGCAAGAAGAAAGCTCAGAAGAAAGCAAGAAGAAAGATAATGGCTTTCTGAGTCTACAACAGACACATGCAATATACATATATAAGCAAGAAAGGCTGAAATAACATAAATTCTCATCCAACACTGTCAGCCACACCAAAGCCTTCTGTTTCAGGTCTGCTTGGAAAAAGATATAAAAGCAGATGCCTAACACCTTAAGTCACCTTAGAGACCATGTATCAAACCTGCTGATTGCAACATTCTCTCCAAATTCACAAAGACAGAACACTTTTTTTGCTTTTGTTTTTGAAACGGAGTCTCGCTCTGTCGCCCACGCTGGAGTGCAGTGACCCGATCTCGGCTCACTGCAAGCTCCGCCTCCCGGGTTCTCACGCCATTCTCCTGCCTCAGCCTCCTGAGTAGCTGGGACTACAGGCGCCGGCCACCAAGCCCGGCTAATTTTTTGTATTTTTAGCAGAGATGGGGTTTCACCGTGTTAGCCAGAATGGTCTTGATCTCCTGACCTTGTGATCCACCCACCTCTGCCTCCCAAAGTGCTAGGATTACAGGCGTGAGCCACCGCGCCCGGCCAACACTTTGATATCTACTTTCAGCGGAAGAAACACTAGTTTTATCATTTCCTTGTAAACCTATGCAGGTTCAATTTATTTCATTCTGGTAACTTTGTGATGAGTATGAGAACTGGCAATAGATGGCTTAATGTGCCTTGAGATAAAATTTTGATTGGAAAATATTCATTGAAAAATTTAACTGGAAAACAAACTTTAATGTTTATTTTCTTTGTGTCATCCTTGTGCTTCCCAGATTAGCTACTTTGCATCCAGAGAAGTGAAAACAAAGATAAGCAAAGTGGCTATCACTCTGTGACATCACAGTCAATGAGGAGTGCTGGTGTTGGACCCATGATTCCCAACCACAACTCTCAGGAGAAGGCAAAGGAGAGTCACATGGCAAGTAACTGTGGTAGACACCGAGCAGGATCCTCTCTCTCAGTTTCTCTTTCTCTCCCATAGAAAAGTAGGGCTGGCCGGGCACAATGGTTCATGCCTGTAAACTTTGGGATGCCGAGGCGGGTGGATCACCTGAGGTCAGGAGTTTGAGACCAGCCTGACCAACATGGAGAAACCCCATCTCTCCTAAAAAATACAAAAATAAGCCAGGCGTGGTGGTGGGTGCTATAGTCTCAGCTACTCGGGAGGCTGAGGCAGGAGAATCACTTGAACCTGGGAGGCAGAGGTTGCAGTGAGCTGAGATCGCACCATTGCACTCTAGGCTGGGCAGCAAGAGCAAAACTCCATCTCAAAAAAAAAAAAAAAAAAGGAGGGCTGCCAAGTACAGTGGGTTATGCCTGTAATTCCAGCGCTTTGGGAGGCTGACATGAGAGTATCACCTGAACCCAGGAGTTCCAGACCAGTCTGGGCAACATCACAAGACCCCATCTCTACAAAAAATAAAAAATTAGCCAGCATGGTTGCACGCACCTGTGGTCCCAGCTATTTGGGAAGCTAAAGTGGGAAGATGGCTTGAGACCACAAGGTCAAGGCTGCAGTGAGCTATGATCATGCCACTGCACTCCAGCCTGGGCAAAAGAGAGACATTCTGTCTTAAAAAAAAAAAAAAAAAAAGTAGGGCTAATTAAATTTACAAAAGAATATAGCTTAAAATTGGGGCAGAGTCAATAAAGTCTAAGATTACAGGCCTGTATTGGGAAAGGTAACTGTGATTTAGGAAAAAGGATCTAGAAGGTTAAAAATAAATAAATAACGCTGCTCAAATAGCTTCTATAATGGGCTAGAGAAAAAAGGAGGTTTGCTCCTCCCTTGTGCCCTCGCTTTAGATAAAGCTACACTTAAAAACTGACTTCAGCATGGCTGCTAAATTCCTTTGGCACAAACTCCCTGAGTCTCTGAGACCTATTTTCCACAGAAATGCTAGTTGGGAGCTTCAGTCAGGATTAATTTAGATTTTTTTAAATACTTACATGTATCAGAATCATTCATCGAGGGGAAGTTCTGATATATCCATTCCCAGAATTCTCTTAAGACATCTGGTCTCATTAGAAGATCAAATAGATCCTCCAGATTCATTAGCTGTTTAACAAAGTGGGAATTATTTTCTCACTGCTCTTGTGTTTGTGAGATATTCAAGACACAGGTGGAAAAAAATAACAGAAAAAAAAAGTCAATCTTCTTGACTCACAAGGACAGCTCTTTCAGCAGAATACAAAAGTCTGGAATTAGCTCTTAATTTCTAAAAACACAAGGAAACAGCCAAGAGCATAGGTCACTTAACAGATTTGGTTTAAAGATCAGAAAATTTTATAATTAGTGGTTCACCTATCACCCGGTTACAATCCTGTGTTCTCTTTTTTTTATGGACAGTTTCATGAATGCGTGTGTCATCTTTGTGCAGGGGGTCATGCTAATCTCTGTATCTTTCCAATTTTATTGTATGTGCCACCAAAGTGAGCACCCTGCATTCTCTTTCTGCTATCTCAACAAGCATACATAACAAGAAACCTATACTGAACATGCCCAGCCTCTGGTAGAGCACAGGATATAATCCTGTTTGGCTGCTTTAACTGCAGAGCACAGCCCATATGCTGTCACTGAACCAGATTCTCCAGGAGAGTAAACTATTCACAGAGGGTAAGGCACTAGAGAATGCTTCAGAAACTCTTTCAAGGCCCAGAAGTGCTGAATCCACTGTACTGAATGATACCCCAGGGGCCTGAAAGAATTATCGTAGCTTTTTTAAGTGTCTCATTCACTCCCAGGGGGTCATCTGGACTCAGGGAAAATCTGTCTCACTGATTATTGGTGATTTGGTAATTGGGTGGTAGTGATGGACTTCTGATAACCTCGAGATTTGCTTTAGCTTCACTGGCAAAGGACTGTTTTTTTTTTGGAGTCAAAGGTTACACTGTCTATTTGTGTGTGTGTGTGTGTGTGTGCGCGCGCGCACGCGCGCACTGGGGGGGGGGGATGAGGGAATGCACACAAGAGGACTGCTTCTTTGAACCTGAATCTACCAGTCCCAGTTCTGCCATTCAGTAGCTGTATAATCCTAGGCAGATTACATTCCCTTCTGCCTCAGTTTCTTCATATGTAAAAAGAAGTGGGGTCAAATGATCTCAAACATCTCTTCTAGTTCTGAAAAACCTTGTGATTTCTAGGCAATAAGTATCTTTTGATGCACATCTGCTGTTGCAAAAGCTACAAGTTTCAGAGTATTAATTTCTTCTTTCTCAAGCCATTATTTTGGATGAAGACCAGAATTGTCCTTTATAAGTGTGTTAAAAAAACAGAGCAGCTCACTTATATGTGTCCTCTACCCTTTTCCCTTTCATCTTCCAGCTCTGAAATTCCATGGTTTCTATGAGAGTTGGGGAGTTGTAATTTCCTCTTTTTCATTCCAATATTTTGAATGAAAACCAGAATATCTTTTTTTACACCTTGTAGATGTATAGAAAAACAAAACAACCCACCAAATTTCCTGGCCCTACTGTTCCCTTAACTAGCAAACAAATGAAATCGGTATTCTCTTTTTTTCCTACATGGTAGAGAGTGTAATTTGTCCTCAGAGAGTGAGCAAGAGGTCATTTCAAAATTGCCTAATTAGGAGCAAATATGTGACTTTTCATCTTTGGGTTTTAGAGGTATAAAAAAACTGTCCAATAAGTATATCACTTGATAGGTAATTTGCTGTGAAGTTACCAAGAAAAGGACAGATATTTAATGAATAAGACAGGCACAATGACTCCTGTCTGTAATCCCAGCACTTTGGAAAGCCAAGGCAGGAGGATTGCTTGAGCCCAGGAGTTTAAGACTAGCCTGGGCAACATAGTGAGACCCCTGTCTCTACAAAAGTAATTAAAATCAAATTGAAAAAAAAAAGAGCATTTATCTTCCTAAATGGTATTTTTAAATTACAACCTTTACAGAAAGATAGGGTGGGGACTCAGACTGTGGGTTTCAAGGATGTCTTATAGGCCATGCCAGGAGGAAGAGACCTTTTTTTCAGAGTTATTATCCTTAATCGTAGCAGGTAGGCAATGCCAATGGATGGCCGATAAAACCTCCTCTACAGCAGCAAGGTTTCCTGCAGGTCATGCCTCATTAATGGGCCATGAAATCAATTTAGTGAGTCGTGACCAGAATTTTGTAAAAAACAAAAAATAAATTAGACTAAATTAGAATACATAGAAAACATCAGAGTGCATCACTTGTAGGTTATGTACTATCTGGTGAAACTTTGGTTTAGTTGTGTGTATGTGTCTGGGTGTTTGTGCATCTCTGTGTGTGTGCGCCCGTGTGATGTGTTTGGTATGCTATGTCCCACCCACCGTAAAATACATTTCCTACTGCGGGTCACGGTTAAAAAATTTGAAAGCCACAGCCCTACAGATGTCTCAAGGTTGGCTTCAAATGAGTTGGTTTGCTTTCTGACAAAATAAATTTATAAATGAAAAGAAAAGGAATTCTTCCAAATGTCAATAGTCACCTCCCAACTTTCTACTGAAACTATCCTTAAGTCTTTCTGAATTCTACTCTTTGTTCACTGAAAAATACTTGAATCACTCCTGTTTAATGTAAGCCAAAGGCAAACTGTGAAGTGGGTCAAAATTATCTTTCTCTTCTGGGAGCATCTCCCACCCCTTGTAGATGACCCTCATGTTTGTACTTTTTTCCTTTTTCCTTTTTCATAATTTATGAAAGACTGATAAATGCATTAAACAACACCATAATTGATTGAAAATGCTTTTATATGCCCCATTCTCAAAGATATTTATATTTTAGCCAAATATTTAACCTCATGCTATATAAAAAAGCTCACTGTAAAATTTATCTGCAGGAGGGAAAAGAGAGGAATAGTGGAAAAAGCAAATCTTCCCAGCCCTCTTTATGCCTTACCTGCCGATAGCTATATTTACTTCATAATGTTTCCTTTTTACATAAAGTAATATGCATTATTTCTTTCCTTGTTGATTTGTAAAATATTATTTTTTTCTCTGCAGCTGTCTTTATTTTTTAAAATAATTATTTATGAAACTGTCTTATTATAACTCTGAGAGGAAACATGTTGCTTTATTCAACGTTATATTTACCTTATACCCAACTTACCACTTGGCCAATTTCAGGTCCTTAATTAGTACTGATTAAAAACTTAATTATAATACAATCATACTACTCTATAACACATGTAATAGTTTTTGCCAATGTTAAACTAAGAGACTACAATTGCATGTTTTTGATCCTGAATATAAAAATTATGTAGATTCTGCACATTTTTCATAAAACAGCAATGATAATATCAATTTAAAACAACACCACTGCCGGGTGCGGTGGCTCAAGCCTGTAATCCCAGCACTTTGGGAGGCCGAGACGGGCGGATCACGAGGTCAGGAGATCGAGACCATCCTGGCTAACACGGTGAAACCCCGTCTCTACTAAGAAATACAAAAAATAGCCGGGCGAGGTGGCAGCGCCTGTAGTCCCAGCTACTCGGGAGGCTGAGGCCGGAGAATGGCGTGAACCCGGGAAGCGGAGCTTGCAGTGAGCTGAGATCCGGCCACTGCACTCCAGCCTGGGCTACAGAGCGAGACTCCGTCTCAAAAAAAAAAAAAAAAAAAAAAACAACACCACTTATTGAGTATGTAGTATATGCCATACTCCCGTACTGGGTACTTAATCTACATATTCTCATTTTCCTTTGAAAACCTCCTCAATATAAGCACTGTTACATCTATGCTCCCAATACTCCTCCACAAACACCACATATGCAAGTTACACATGAGAAAAACCAAGGCTCAGAGAGTCTAACAACCTGCCTATGAAGACATCATTATTAAGGGGTTAAGATAGAGTTCAGATCAAGTTCATTCGATTGTAAAAAGTCTGTGTTTTCCTCGTTTTTACATTACCTAACCTTTCAACGGTATCTAAAATTATCATTTAAATTTTCATTTTCAAATACTTTACCTGTTCTAAGAAGGACACAGTTTTGAATGTAAGAATATCAGGAAAGTGTTGGCGTGGTTTGTTTTTTCATGAAAAATGTTCTGATTATCATAAAGTGGTTACAGACACTAACACATACTCGGAAAAGATCTGGCCTAATTGTGCTAACACAGTGCGTTCTGCTTGCCCTTTGCAGCCTGAGGTATCCTTCAGCCATTTTTAAGTGTAGCAATAAAGGACATGGGAATAAAGAGCTGGATGTGTCCACAGTCTTAACAGCGTGCTGATGGAATTTTATCAACTTATTTAGGTCTGTTCGGGTAACTTTTTTGCTTCCATGTACAAAGAGCAGTGCTTAATGTAGACTGCTATGAAAGCATTATTTTCCATTTGCATGGCTTCCACATTCCCCAGACCATCTACTTACACAGACGATATTTAACAGTAACTCTTAAAATTAAAAGTCGGGTTTGCATTTTCCTTCTCTCAGAAATTTTACAATCAATCTCCTGTCCTAGGTAATCACAAGCTACAGATATTTAGCAGCCACATCTCTCCCTGTGACAGCAAAAAGAAGAAATTGATTTTGTGACAAAATGTACTTGGAAATCAAATCCAAGACTCACTTTTAAAATAGGAATGAAACCACTGACTACCAAATGTGTTTTGGTAGCCACTCTTAGATTCCAAACTTCTAAATAACTTTCCCACATTAATTCAGACTTAAGTTTCAGGAAATAAAATAATTATGAATTTAAACATAGATCCCTATACAAACAAGTACTATGTTTACAATGTACCAGTCCACTAAAATCAACAAGACATAGATTATGAGAACTACAACCGAAGCCAAGTAAACTAGCACTCACCATTTGCCCATTCCCCATCCAATGACAGTAAACATCCTATTGGAATCTGCTCCGAAAACAAAGGCTTTACCAACCTAATGTCAAGGTAAACAGTAGTAAATACCTACTTGATACTACTAACCAGTGGTATCATTTTCATTCCTTAGAGTCTAAATACTACTAAATGTTGGCATTTTTTCCTTTGAAAGAAACCTTCAAGATGACACCATTATAACATAGCTCTTTACTTGGTAATTTTTAAGGAAAATCGTTTACTAGGTGCTATTTCACATTGACACATTGACTTGAAATGTTTTAAGCCACAAACCATCTGAATTAAAAGGAATACAGATATTCTACTATTTGGGAAAAAAAGCCCGAGTTTCCTGTACTTTATGTTAAATGCCACCTCCCTAAATTAAGAGCTACACAGAATCAAAGCCCCATAAAGTTAAGCTGCCATAGTCCTGAAGTCAAGGTAATAAAATTACGTCTACTCTGTAAATCATACAAAGTAGAAAATTAAGGAAAACGTATTTTCAGCACCAAGAATGTATTAATTAGGAACATAGTTAGGTCTCTCTTAAAAGGGATACTGTACGTTGTAACAGCTGGTGGCATACCTTAAGTTCTCTGAAGAAGATACTACTTCTGGCCCACTCGACAATGGAGAAGAGAGTTTGATCTGCCATTTTGCACATAAGCCCAAAGGTGCTCAGCTTTTCGTGCTTGCTTCGGTTAGCCTGCTCTTGCTGCAAATAAGCCATGATTTTAGCCTGGACTTGAGGCTCATCTGGCTCACACTTCAAAAGTTCCAGTATCAGATGTGGAATGCTTGCTGGAGAGCTGGTCTGGTAACTATCCATATACGAATAGCCCATTATGGACTCGGGTGAGCTGGTATAGGGGTCTGGGTACTCAGACTTGATGGCCCGGCTAGGAAAGTGGCCATATGTTTGGTAACCTTGCAGGCTGCCGTGAGGGGGCATTGTCATGCTAATGGGGGATGTTACAAAGGGACTTCTGTCGTAGTCTGTAGGAGGCAAGGCAGCATGGTTCAGAGGTAGGCCTTTGGAGGCAGAATGGATGTTTTGAATTGCAGAGGAAATGGTCAGGTCAGAGGGCATAGCTTGGATCACCTGAGACATGGCTTCCAGCTTAAGTCCATTGGCTCGGATGAGGGCTTTCTTCTGTTGCTTCAGGGCCCTGTCTCTCTTGTACATTGGCCCAAACTTATTCCTTCCTCCACGCATTCGGTCGGCCCTTACAGCTGTTGGGGGTGGGGTGGGGGGAAGGAAGGAAAGGTATAAATAAGGTGCAAATTATTAGCATTCTTCAGATATTTAGAAATGTAAATCGACAAGAAGTGGTATGTGTGTGGTTGTTTTCGTTACAATAGCCCACAAAGATTTCCCAAAAAACCATGTCCTCTTTATTTATGAATTCCTTCCTCCAAGTGTGTGTTGTCATCAAAAAAATATTTTGACTACGTAGGGACATATTAACCCTTTTGTGGACTGAGAAGAGTTCATAATTTTTGTTAGACATAGAAATATTTCACATAGGCCTGGTGCAGTGGCTTACACCTGTAATCCCTGCACCTTGGGAGGCCAAGACGGGTGGATCACCTGAGGTCAGGAGTTCAAGACCACCCTGGCCAACATGATGAAACCCAGTCTCTACTAAAAATGCAAAATATTAGCCAGGCGTGGTGGTGGGTGCCTGTAATCCCACCTATTCAGGAGGCTGAGACAGGAGAATCGCTTGAACCCAGGAGGTGGAGGTTGCAGTGAGCCAAAATCACACCAATGCACTCCAGCCTGGGCAATAAGAGCGAAATTCCTGTCTCAAAAAAAAAAAAAAAAAAAAAAAAAAAAAAGAAAAGAAAAAAGAAAAAGACAATAAATATTTCACATTGCTAAGAAAGAGTATCAGTTGTTCTACTAAGAGTATATGCTTTTATTATGCCAGTTCCTTATGGAAACCCAAACTGCTTTGGGGTTTTCTTTTGCAGGGGTGTGGAATTGAGTTACCCATTTTTGGATTAAATTGTGAATACCTTCCCACAAGATACCTTCCTCCCTGAAAGCCATTTTGGCTACCTTGTTGCAATTACAAAAGGGTTGGGGACATGTTCTTCTTGGAAAATCATTTTCACCTGGACTTGATGAGCCCACATCAGATGACGACCAGTTACTGCTTTTAATTTAAGTAGAATTGGACATAATTAAAACAAACTCATTTCAGAAGCTGTCAAGACAGTCTTTGGCCACAGTGGTGTGTGGAGTCTGCGGCCATGACTAATAAGTTAGTTAGCAGTTCCCTCTAAGTCCATAGTGGCCAATGGCAATTAGACAGAAACTAGAGACCTTTGATAGCTTGTGACATATTGAACTTGCTGGAGGTTAAGTTTTTCAGCTTTTTATCTTAGGACTAGTATCACATTAAAAATTTATTGTGAATTCTAGGTATACAGAATATTGCACAAGATTATAAAGAGTTTTTCATCTGGATGATAATTTATTGAATATTCAGTTGTTTCATATCACTCCTAAGGAAGCATGAGCATGTACCACAAGTGATTTACAATTATGAAAGCTTAATTTAAAAAAAAGAAAGAAAGTTTAATTATTTAAGGTAAAGAAATGCAGCCTTATTATTTTTGTTGAAAAGGAATTAAATGACATGCAAAATCACAACATTTACTTATCTTCTGAGTCTCTTACTGTAGTAAGCATCTACCACAATATTTTGCTATTTGGGAAATAATAGTGATTGATAATAAGAAAATTAATAAGCATCAATTATTTCCTTTCATGATCTCTTAAAAATGATACTGACATTAACAGTCCTCATAATAACCAAAGTGGCTACCTCTATTCGGAAGAAGTGTGTTAGCTATTCAGCAGATTTATATGATTTTTTTTTTTTTTAGTATTTCTATCAAGTATGAGTTCCATATAACAGAAAAGTTCCAAATAAAAATAGCCTGTGCCTCATTGATCAAATAAAATGCACTCTTGTATCTAGCACCATCGGTGATATGTATCCCTTGTTATTGCTTTATTTGCAGTATATTTAATCCATGAAAAGCCAGTAGGTCAGAGGCTAGAAAGCAGCAACATACCATAGTAGTACATGAACTACAAATTATTTACAGCAGTCACATATTAACTTTACTGGCTGCCAATCTGTACATTGTAGTATAGGGTCTGCCCTTTCAACAAAGTTCAAGTGTGGTTTTTGAGGAGCCACTTTCTTGTTCTTGTCAAATCTTTGCTAATGATTTAATAGTTCATTATTTTTCATGTTTCCTGATTCTCAATTTTTTATTTTGCAGCCTCAGTCATTATCTTTTAAAAAAATACATTTCTACACTACCAAAAATATCCTACATGAGAAACTCCTTTTCACCATTAAAGGCTTTAACTCTTGCTTAAGAATCATGAAATTAGTAGTTAACACTTATGACAAGCACACCTATTTTAAAAAGGATTGAAATCAAACTTTTCCTAGGGTATCTTGATTTAAAAACTTAAAGGATATTTTACTTTTAATAGTTTTACAAATTATTCTTGTTTTCAGTTGGATTGTTTTAGTCTTATTTTCATAACCTGATCTTTTTTCCTTTTTTGTGTCAAATGAATCTGCTCCCAAACTAAAAAAAAAGGGGTGGGGGGGGGGAAGACAACTAATATTTTAAATTTTCTTCCTAGTAGATGTCACCATGATTAAATGAGACTCAGACTATTCTGCAGACGAAACAGAGAAAGATCTTACAGTATTGTCAGTAGTGTTAAAATGCTAGGAAAATAATGTTACCATGCTATAAGTACAATGTTGTTTTAAAGTCCATGTCGTTGGAGAGTTTTAATAGGCAGTAGTCTTTAGAAGAATCTTACCTTCTAGCTTCATTCCAACACTTAGACATTTTTGAAAACGACAGTAAGGACAACGCTTTCTCTGTGTTTTGTCAATTTGGCAGTTCTGGTTTTCTATACATGTGTACCTTTTATTATTTTGGACTGTTCGCTTAAAAAATCCCTATAAGACAGAGAAAATAGTGAGACGTATTATAAATCTAACATCCATCTTTTCCATTGTTTCATTTTAAGAAAATCACCAGTAAATCCTTTCATTGCACTATTTGAGCCCTTATGTGGTTCTGTGGTTTATTTTACATTTCAGCAACATCAACCTTCCCAAACTGTGCCAGGCCATGGTGGAGATTTTTCTGGTATCAGTTATATTCTTGAAGAATTAAGTCAAATCTTGGGGAGATTTGGCTACACACCATTTCATCCCAACAGTCAGAAAAAATACAATCTATATTGATCAATTTTTTAAAAAATCTGTTTTCCTATTATCCCACGTGTTCCAGATAGGGGTACTCATAAAGTTCTGGCATTGTTTTTAAGTAGTCTGATATAATTTCAGTGATAAACCATTGAAAAATGCCAGTGGAAAAAACTGAATAGCAAAACACCTCAGAATTTTTTTTTTTTTTTTTTTTTTTTTTTTGGTTAACAAATGTCAACACTGGATAGTTAAAAGCAAAAGGATGTAAAGAGTAAAATGGGAAAATGCTCATAATTCCACTGGAATACATTCAAATATAGGGACTGTTTTTAAAAAGGCAAAACTAATGGAAAGAAAAAGCATGTATCACAGATAGCTGAATTGTAGCACACAGGGTATGTGCTTTCCTTATATTTTATATAAAAGAGTTAATCAAAAGTAAAATGTGTGGCTTTATAATATAATAAGAGCTTTACCAGGATAGTATTCATATTTAACCTACTCGCCACAAAGAGAAACATTCTTACTTTGTTATAGAGAATGGAGGGATTTTCCTGGTGGTGGTTTAAGTAATTGTACTGAGTTTTCCACTTAAAAACAAAAACAAACAAACAAACAAAAAACTTTGAAAACTAGTGAATACTGAATTTACTGGGAATATATTAAAAAGTTCTGAGATAAATTCTTAAAGTATAATTTATATTAACAATATAGCATATTTTACATATTAAAATCCATGTATTTAAATAGGTTATATGATATATTTGTAAAAATTATTATATTAAAAACTAAAATCTGATTTCTTGGTCTTTATGATATAAATTTCAAAAAAATCCTTAAAATTATTTTGGAATAAATCAAGATGAAATCACACAGTTGGGAATTTAGGCTTTTATGTCTGTGGATAAAAAATGTTTAGACTTGTAGCACAGAAATACTCTGAAGTTAAAATGTATTTGGGAAATACTTTGTCATATTCCCTCTCAAGAACAACGATGCTTTAAATATATATAAGTCAAGCAAAATCAATATTTAGGACCGTTAGAAATGGAAGTCTTTCTACAGCTGTATCACTTTACTACAATGAAGTATTTTAGAACCATGAGACTGGCAAAGTTTTCTAAACAGCATAAATTTCTTTGCCTTTTGAACTAAATCAGACACACACTTTTAAGAATCATCTCCCTAAGACTTTCTTTTTCCCTCTTTGTCATTTTTAGTTGAGTCTTTAAAAAGGAAGCCTAAATTTAGCTTAAAAAAAGTAATCCACTGGTTTATCTTGGTGTTGGACATTATATTTTTCAGGTAGCAATGTGTGAGCAAACCTTGCAGCTTTCACAGGTGAGGAGCCCATAATGGTACCCAGACACTTTATCTCCACACACGGGACAAAGCTCTTCCAGATCTTCATCATAGGAGTAATTCACCATTTTAAATTGAGACACTGAAACAAAAAGACAAATGTATACACATATTCAATTAATTTACATGTAGGTGTTAATCCCGCAACAGAAAGCATTTTGGTGATTGCTGGGCAAATATCACATGGTAAAATATAAAATAAAAACAATTTTTAGCAAGGTCTTACTGAACTGTTTTTACAAGTAAAACATCTTTTGCCATCCATGAGCATGCACCTTATACAATTCCATGTGCCACAAACAATTCCAACTTCTTCTATTAACATTTTAAACTGACCACTTTTAAACACAAGTCTCATAACTCCACAAAGCAACAAATAGAGAAATGAATTGCATAAAGTAACAGTTTCGAATTTCTTTTAAATCCCTATGAAGTTAAGTTCCAAAATGTCACCTTCGCCTAAGGTAGAGAAACAAGCGCAGGCTTTATTCCCTCCCTCTTGAAGTGGTTTGCTGCAAGTGCACCTTGCTTACAGAGACAGCAGCACCAATTTGCAAACTGTCCGACAGAGAAACTGAAGCCCCAGAAACCCGCTTCTCAGGAGCAGCCCACTTGAACTAAACAACCTGAGGCTCCCAACGTTCAGATCTGTTAGAATAATCGAAACATTCAGTTCCGTATTGACAGTACTTTTCTATTCTGGATACTTTCATCTCCTCACGTTTGAAAATCTGTGAAAATAAAAGGAAGGAAAAAGAAAATAGAGGACGCCCGTACGGGGAAAAATACCAGAAGAGTAAAAGGTACACGGGAGGGTTTTGGTTTCAAAGTATTGAAGCCCTGTAATGAACCTCACATGTTTCCGATCATCATAGCAAAATATAAACACCTCGAGATCGCCCTGTTAAAGTTAAACAGAAATCAGGCCGCGACGACGCGCGGCTCGGCTCACTGCCGGGATCGGGTAACCAACCGCCTTGCTCCGGACGCAGACCCGCGAAGGCGTCTTCACAGCTGAAAAGATGACAAACTATGCACAGGAAGGGCAGTGACCAGGAGACCCCAGGAAGTGCCTGATCCGGTATTTCCCGGAGACTCCACATCCACACAGGTCAAGTATGGGAGCGCCGGGCGCGGGTGGGCGGGCACCCGCAGGTCTGCGCAGCCGGGACCGTGCCCGCATTCCCCTGGGCACTCTTCGGCCAAACCCGTGGACGCACCAGGCTCTCGCCCAGGCTCTACCTCCTGCTACCCAACGGCGCACAAACACGAAGCCGAGTTTGTTTTAAGTTAATCAGTGGCGTTTGCAGGGGGTGGGGCAGGTGGGGGATGGGAAACCCACGGCCGGACAGAAGTTTCCTCTGATTTGTTTACCAAAAAGGAAAGAGAAATAGCCCCCACCCCATCGCCAAAGTCCTCGGCCACAGTATCGCCGCAGTGATGACTTATTCTTCTGAAAATAAAGTTTTTTTTTTTCTCTTTGGTTCCAGAGCGCTTCGGTCGGAAAGGGCCGTCGAGGGGGTCACTTGCAGCGCTGCGGCTCAGGACTGCGCGCAGACCCGCGGAGTTGACGCGTCTCTTCCTGGGACACAGAGCCCTAGGGTGGCGCTTACAGGGGAGTGAGTTAACCAGAGTTTGGGAAAATTTCGAGAAAAGAGGCTCCAGAGGAGGCAGGACCCTGCTTTCGTGAAATATTAATAAAGGGATGCTAGGCGCGGTCCTCCCAGCAGTACCAGCCTGAATCCCAGCTCCAAGAGACCCCCGCCTAGGGTTTTAGGAACCTGGGGGTTTGGGAAGGGCCGAGGGTTCAGAAATTCCTTTATAGCCCCTAGACATTGATCGCTCTCCTAACAATCGCGATGACAGTCTTGAGGCATGTTTTAGGAATAAGGCGAACAGCGCACTTTCCCAAGTGTGATCTTTTCTACCTCCCCTTCCCCCAACAAAGTAAACTCTAACTTTACACCAAAGGGGCACAGACAGGTAACTGCTTTCAGAGGGACTCCGTGCCTACCTCGGGGACCCGACATCGAAAAAAGACCGAGGGATGAGGTAGAAACCCTCTTGAAAAAACCCAAAGACAGAGGCCGAGTAGGGAGACGCTGCTGTGTGAGGCCTGGGCACCTTTCAGAATTTCCCAGGTGCCCTGGTGCAGCCGACGTAGGCGTTTGGGGAAGCGAACCTATCGGGGCAAAGAAGCGCCCACACTCTTCCCCAGTTTCGGTCTAGAGAAAGAACGGACGGCGGTGCCTTGGAAAGCTGGGGCCTCAGAGAGGAGCACAAAGTTCCCTCAAAGTTGGGCGCGCTGCGCTGTCCCGGGGCTAAGTTGTGAATCGTCTTTCTGGGCTCCCCCACGAGTCGGACTACGGAGGCGTCCCAGGTGGGAAACAGAGCAAGCAAGAGAATGGGGTCCCCATCCCCACGGGCTCCTCCCAACAGGCAGGCCTCTAGTCTCCGACGAAGCCTTGCCCCGCGCGTCCCATGCTGATTTCGAACCATAGGCTGAGGGAGTGGCGACTTCTGAGCCCAGGCACCAAAGAAAAACTACTTCTCTGGTTTGGGGGCAGTAGGTAGTGTGTACAGAAGACCCCTCTCGAACTTTCCAAAGAAAACGTTACCAATAATATTTCTCTCTCCGCTCTCAAAATAAGCCTCTGGTTTCTCCCGCCAGAACAAGAAGCAGAAACTTCCCTTTTGGAGCCAAGAACCGTGCCGGCCTCACCCAGCGACCCCAAGGGTAGGCGCTCTCCAGAGCTGCCGGCTGAGGCCCCCAGCTCAGCCTCCCCGCGCCACTTCCCCGATGCCTCACACTAAGCTGGAATTCCAGGTGCCCAGAAGAAAGCCTGCTTTGGACCAGCCGGGTTCCCATAGCAGCCAGACCCACAGGTCAGCCTCTGGGGCCTCAGCTCCCGGGGACTCTCACAGCCCTACCTAGAGGCCTGGAGAGACCCCAGGATGACCGATGGGGTAACGGATCACACCCGCACGGCGCACGCCCTCCAGCTACGTATTTTCCCCTCCGCGGTAGGGCGACGACAGGTCCCCGGGCCTGAGCGCCCGGGCGCGCCGCCCACTCAGCACCGCAGAGTGCACAGCCCTGAACTCTGCTCTCAACACCTCCCAGCCCTTTCAAGTTCGCGCAAGGGGATGGCAGGAAGCGTTCCGGGATCACAGGCCCGCCGGCCCGCACATCCTGCACCCTGGAAGGGGCGAGGATGGAAGAGCACCGGTGACTTTTCCTAGCATTGTTCCCTCCCCGGCCCAGAGCAAATGAGATAAACTTCTGAAGGGCTTAATACAAGCCAGATCTAGAGTTGCTATTTTGGAATGCGGAGAAAATATAGCCAGCGGGATTTGTTTTTTGTTGGCAATCAAGAGCTGGGAAAACGAATGGGACTTCCATATTTTCAGATTTCAGATTTTAAAAAGGGGCAATAAACGAACCACTGCCCCCCCCCCCCCCCCAACTCACTCAGCACTACGCGTACAGGGGATGGGGTTGGGGTAACTTGTTCCCTTCATTTCTGCCAGCAGTTTTGAATTGTCCAAATCCGAGCTGGCTACGGGTGCCTCCTGGGCTTTTGGGGTGGTCACATGCATTCTAATACCGATAAGACAATCCTTTCGGGGGTCACCTCTTTCTGTAGTTGACTCTCCTAGACTGGGTCGCCTCCCTCCACACAAGAGTACTGGTTGAAGTACCACACAAACCAATTCCAATGACGGAGAACCTGTTCGGGCGTCCAGTGAGCCGTTCCATTTCTTAGAATGATCTTACTATTCTAAAGTACCTTTAGCCTGAAGCTGCCCTGCTTGGGTTGCCATAGAGCTGGAAGCCTCTCTTTCCTTAATTAGAAGCGGCCAATTAGACGTTGCTTGGACAAACCTCTGCCCCACATTGTTCAAGAGCCATAAACTTTTATGCCTGCACCTGGGGAGGGGGCTTGACTCCCGCGCCTGCGAGCGCCCAGCGGGGCTACTCCCGCGCCCGCGCGGGGCGGGAGGCTGAAGCCTGCAGGGCGAGCCCGGGGGTGGGGAAGCCGCGGGAGCCGGAGCGCCGCGCGGCGCCTCCTTACCTTGCATGTTTTCCGGCATCTGGCCCTGTTCCCCATGCGATCGAGCCAGTCCCAGGGCTTCCGTCTCCACTTTGGGCAGCATGACAAGGCGACCGCGGGCGGGGACGGGGGATCCGTGTCGGTCCGGAAGCCCAGCACCTGGACACGGGCAGCACGGATTCAACTCCGGCGAAAAGAAGGAAGGCGCGACCGGGGTGCCCGCTCACCCAACACTCTCGCCTCGCCAGAGCGTGCCTCCGCCTCCTCGGGGCTGCCGGGCAGGACCTCTGAGCCCTGTCCGGTCTCACAGCTCCGGAGCCGCCCCCGAGCTGCGAGGAGGAGGTCGGGGTTAAGAAAGGAGGCGAGGAAGGCAGCTTCCCGGCACTCTGGCTCGGCTCCGCAAGGGCGCAGGAGGCGGAGGTGGCGAGGACGCAGCTGCCCGGGGCGCGGAGCGGTGAACCGCCGAGCTCCCGGCGGGCAGCGAAGGCGACCGCGGGGCTGCTATTGCCGCCTCGGCTGTGCCGCTGCCACTGCTCCCGGACGGCTCGGGCGACTCCTTCCCCTCCCTCCACCGCCCGCTGGCTCTGGATCGGCAGGGGTCTCTCTCCTCTTTCTCTCGCCTCCCTTCTCTCTCCCCTCCTCTCCGCCCCTTCCCCCTATCACTCTCTGCCTCCCTCTCGCTCACTATCGCCAAGTGTGGAGTTGTGAAGTTCCAACCTCCCTCTCCTGCCTGGTCCACTCCCCGCGCGGGTCCGAGAACGGCCCTTCCCAGCCCCGAGGGTGACGGTGCTGGGAAGGACGGGGGGAAGACGAGGGGGAGAAGGAGGTAAGTGGGGCCAGGGGTAGGGGAAAGGCTGGATTGAGGGGTGAAGACAGTGAATGGGGACGCGGGTTCCCGACTCAGGTCGGACCCTAGCCGCCAGCCAATAAGGATGAGGCTCAGGCTCCAGTCCCAAGGCCTGCCCCAACCTCTTCACCCCGCCTCGCCCCCTCCCACCCCACCCTGGCCCGGGGCGGGGGGGATGTAAATGCAGCCGGGTCTTACAGCTAGTCAGAAGCGACCTCTGTCTGAGCGTGGCGGAGAAGGAGAAGCAGCCAGAGCGGCAATTTCCTCCAGCTGAGGGGAAGCAAGAAGGGATGGGGACGCGTGTGGGCGTGTGCCCTAGCTAGTGTGTCGGATGAGGAGATGAAGGGGAGTCAAACGCCCATTTAAATCACTGAAAGGAGAAAATTCAGCTGAGCGTTCTTACGTGCAGAGTTGGTCCGCGGTCAAGGGTCCTCCAGCTTCAACTCCCCAGGGCACTGAGACCCTGGAGAGGCGACACGTGGGCCCCGGCGCCCTGAAGGGGCCGAGGGTCCTGGCTCAATGAGAGGCGGGCCACAAGCCAAGAGCTCACTCATTAGAATTAGAGGAAGGGGCAGCCACTCCTATTTCCCCAGCCTGCGCCCTAGTCCCTTCGCTTACTTTTAAAAGACCCTGGACTGGAGCCCAAGATCATCTAAGCGACAGACTTTCCAGTTTTAGTGACCTGTGTTTCCACACAGAATACAAGGATCAGTCCAGGCTGTACTTTTTCATTCTGTTGTCTGATGGGACCATCCACTTGAGGCCGAGGCCCAGCATTTAAAAAATGTTTTGAAGAACCATCTGTTATGCAAGCTCTTCGACCACCAGCCCAGCCGCATTTTCAAAGTTTTCAGATCTCCTCCCAACAAGATGAAAAACATTCTTTCCAGCCTCCTGACTGCATGCGAAATGCCTCATATTCAGGGTCTGCTGTGCAACGAAGTAATTATCAGAGTCCACCCACAAGGGGGTGAATTTGAATCTCAAAAGATCTAAGTTTATTCTATTTGAATGGTATAGAGATTACACATTGAAACTGCTCAGTCCGGTATTTGGTGAATTGGAAATTATTTCAATCTTTGCAGTGCATAATTTATATAAAATGGGTTGTTTATCACCCACTCACACCTGGCAATTCAGGTACTACTGACTCTCTTAACTGATTTGTCATTTTGCTCTTTAGTATATATTCAGGATCAAAGTTATTTAGGCTTCAGCTTTAGTAGCAACTTCAAGTTTCATGGAAACGTTTAAACTTATGAAGTCCTGTCCATTAGTTTGTATGGAGAAGTGGGCTGAAGTTGCCAAAAGCTCCAATTTTCATGATAGTATCAAGTATCACTGTCACCACATTTCAGTATTCCTGGTTGTTTTAAATATCACTGAGAACTAAGAAAATAAAGAAAGGGAGTTAGTTTCAGGGCTTATTGCAGTGGTTGCCCTGCTTTGCTTGTGAACTCTGAAAATCAGTTTATTTCAAAGCCTTAATTAAGAAGAACTTCCTCCTACAGCAGTTCGAAGAATTTATGGGGGCACTTATGATACAGCACCTTTCCCAGATCCTAGCCTGGCAAGCATGCAGGACTCTAGACCCTTGGTCCTAGAGGAAGCCTCCAACCCTGTGTGTGATGGTGATTTCACCTCTGCTTGGTGAAGCAGGGGGAAGTTAGGAGAATTGAAAGAAGTTGAAAAAGGGTCTGACAGGACCTTGAAATTGTAGTGTATCAAGAAACCCTGCCTTGACTTGAGGCTGAGACTGAGGCTGAGGCTGATCTAGTGAGGCAAGCTTTGTGACCATGCTCATAACGCCAGCTGCCAGGGCCAGAAGGGACTTGCTTAGGCCACACTAGCGACTTCTCGGTCCATGCCAGTGTACCCTCCCACCACATCCCCGAAAGATGGAAGTGGTGGTGGCAAAAGGCCAGCTGGCACTCATTTATCTCTCCACAGGTAGACTTTCCAGGAAAGAAAAATCCTCACAAAATGGGAGGGGTGCGGGAGGGAATAGTGGCTGGGGACGGGGTTTTAAAAATCCATGCTTTAAAAAAATTCACGGAGGAACTTATATCACGGAGGGAAGCCCTTTCCTTTGCTTTGAAAGTCTAGTCCAGGCCGACACCTAAGCGTAGCAGCGAACTGGAGGGGGAATGAAAGAGCAGAAAGTCTCAAGCGAGGGAAAACGGCCTTTCCTAAGAACCAAGTGAACTCCTAGCTCAGAAGCCTAAGCCCTCGGCGCTCCAGGCCTCCACCCCGACGACGGGAAAAGCTCCCTGGGGGCAACCCTATTTCAGATCCCCTGGAAGGATGTCAAGATCCCCTCCAGCAGTGGACGAGGCAAGGAATGTTCCACAGGAATTGATTCTTGCCAGAGACCTGAGGGCACACAAACCTTCCTCAGGTACCTCCGCCAGGGATTTAAGGAAGCAGCCGGGTCTCCACCCTGGAGGCAGATGCAGAGGAAGGGGAGGCAGCACCAGACTTCCAGCGTCAAGCTCATTACTGCCCTCCAAGTGCACCCTTTCTTAGCCCTCAGAACTCCCTCCTCCTTCCGAGCACTCACTCTGGTCCTTTGACCCTTCAATTCTGCTGGGTGAGGGACCCCTATTGAAGCCGGGGACCCGCTAGCTCAGTGACCTTGGATGGGCCTGGGCGTCCCCCAGAAAGCCCTCTCCGAAAGGAAGTTGTGGGAGGAGGAACCCGAGTTCGCGGAGTCTAAGATGGGATACTTGGGAATGGTTCTGGGTTCCCGAGGCCGCAGTGTGAAGACAGCCAAGTGGCTGCGGGAAGGGAAAGCAGTTGAGATGTAAGTAGGTGGAACGGGGTCTGTGTGGTCTAAACGCCGGCGCCAGCGGTGGTCTGGACCTACCCATAAATGCACCTATCGCGGGCGGACAGACGCATCTCATCCTCCGTCAGGGACATCTTAGCAACTGCCACTCTACCTGTTAGTGGAAGCACATTTAGGAACCCACCCCGTACTTGCCGCTGCGGGAATTGTAACTGGTGGGGGAGACCAGAGACTAGAACCCGGGAGGTCTGGGAGTCGGTGGTGGGACCGGGGGACAGCTCTGCTCAACTACCTTGTGCGTTCTCAATTTCTTTGCACTCCCTCTGTCAACTTCTGGCAAACTTCTCTCCTTTCCCCCCACCTCCCCTCTACCTCCTTCTTTCCGACAAGACTGGTCTCCAGGGCTCGCCCTTCCGGATTCTGACTTTGTCTTGAAGTGTTGATTGACGGTTGCAATTACGAAGGATGATGGCTCTGGGAGGCTCCCGCAACCTTGATGAGCCCGAGAAGCGCAGTCCTAGCATATTTTATCCACGCTCGGCGTTACGGGGCCGTGCGCGCCCCATTCACCCAGCTGGCTGGAGCTGAGGATGTCTCGCACTCCCCACTCGCGAGGATGCAACTGCCTGCCCTCCTCCCCACCTCCTCCTTCCCTTGGTTCAGCACCGCATTTCGGAGCGCGAGCTGGGAGCAATCAGCTCGACCTGACCTGGGAAGTGTTGGTCGGCCCCCGCGCGCTTGACCCGTGCGGGCTACAAAGGAAAAAAAATATCAGGATCTTCAGGAGCGGTTCAGGTTTCCTGGGCTCGCAAAAGGTGTGGCAGACACACCTTTCCCGCGCGCCTGGGTAGATGACCCACCCAAACTCGTACAAAACTTGCAAAACCTTCCTCCTTGGAAACAATTTCTCCCGTCTACTCTTCCATTCCCACTTTTTGGTGCTTTTTAAGAAACCAGGACAACTACTTTTTTCGTCCCACCTATCTACTTTTTAGACCCCAGAATAAGTCTAGGTTCTTTTCAGGTCTCCGTTACCAGGCCGGGATAGCCCAAGGGGGAAGAGGAGCAAGTTTATCAGCCTACGGAAACTCCGGGTCTGCCTAATTTTTCCGCCGCTCCCAGCAGAAAAGCCCATCAGAAGTCGCTTTTGCCTTTCTCTGAAAAGTTTAGCCAGAACTCCGGTTTCATTCCTGGGCTCAGAGGGCTGGGCTACCCGCCCACGCCCGTAGGCTCCACCCGCCCGCATCCCGAGCGCTTTGTATTAAAAAGAGACGGGTTAAATTTCAGTACAGCCAAAGTAATTACCAGGGAGCGTCGTGTTGACCGAAGCTTTAAAAAAGCAAACGTGAATAGGTGAGTAGTCGTGCCTCGTTTAAAAAAAAAAAAGCCTTTCTGCTGCACGTGTAAATAACTACTTAAGACATCAACATCAGCCCCTAGAGCAGGAGGATGGCGATTGATTCACAATCACTATGAGAATATCTTGATCTGGCGTGGCGCGGTTTTTATCGCAGAGGAAAACGAAAGCCAAAGCAATTATCTGGGTAATCCAACCTACCCCACCCACCCCCCAGGCAACCTCCCACCCTTGCCCCAAAGGAAAGGAGGGGTTTTTGGAGAGTTTGGCCTGGATATCGGAATCTACGGCTCTTTGTATGAAAAGAGTTCACTGAAGAACCTTTTCACTTATTTTCTTTGCAGCATGTTGTCCCAAACCAAGGGTCCTGGCGCGCCCCACCAGGGTATAGTCGATTCCCTCAGAAGAGTGTAACAGGGAGATCTGGTCTTGAGAAAAGAGCGGGGCAGGGGAAATAATCTTGGGTAGGTGGTCCAGTCTAATCTATCTCTTCCTCTCTGTAATTGAAATGGAAATTTGAGCCAGCTCCAGTTCAAAACTATTGAGACTCCATCCATTGGAACCAATCCTGTCCAGCCTGGGGGCCAACAGAACGACGATCCCGGCGCTAGCAGGCCACAAAGCACCTTGTGAAACTAGCTGAACACGTGAAGTTGCCTCCTTTACACCCTCTCCTCCTCCTCAACCTGGGTCAGGAACAAAATCCTTAGCACGAGATTATTCTAGGCTGCCATTTAAATGTATCCGGCGATACTGGAAACTTCTTGATGGAAGGGGTAACGTCCTGCATTGCTTCAGAATTCCTTGGCTTTTGCAGCGAGGGGATGAATCCAACCAAACTTCTTCCTTCAGAAAAGCCCCTGCCTGAGCTACGAGCTTCTGATTCTTAACGTCAAAGAGTGCAGGGACCGCAGGGTGCGGGGTCCAGCAATTTGGATCTCACTTGGTTAACAAAGAAAATGGGAGCTTGGAAAGGCAAGACTTAACAGTGGTACGGTCACACTCAAGCATGGAGCGTGGAACTAGGGAAAGTGTTACGGTCTGGGCAGTTACAGAGGTTGCACAATTAGAAGGGGGTGGGCTCTTCCAACATGGAGATAACTTTTGCGATTAAGAGATGGCGTACAGTGTGTGCCAAGGCTTGAGAGAGATTCACTTGTTTTCTCCGGAGTTTCTTGTCTGGAAACTGGGAAGTTGATTCCAGGACCAAGCAGTGGATTCCGACCAATTTTCTTTCCATTCCTGTAGAGGCCGCTGGAGCAGGTGAAGCTTGCAGGGGGCCGGGAAGCAGAGGCTGCAGGCATCCAAACCCTGAGCAAGGAATCCAGCACTTACCGTGAAAAATGCTACCATGGGTGTGGGACTAGCCTATCTCGCTGCAGGAGGCACAGCTAGGTTTGTCAAAAGTGCTTTTTTTTTTTAAATTGACACCTAAATTGTCTTTCCCTATCCCCTTCTTTCATGGGACAACAGTATGTTTGTTTATGCTATCTAATTCAGTCACTCAATTTGAGTGATTTCCCTGCCCTCCTCATACCCACTGACTCTATAACAAGTACATGCTCTGAATTTCCTCTCAGTTCCTTCTCACCGTCTGTTGGCAGCCCTGCGAGTTGCTACCATACACCACAAATTCACAAGCTAAACTTCATCCAAACTCCAGAGATCCTTTCCAGGAAACTCCAGAGTAGGGGACCAGAAGTGCCTTCATCCCATCCCACTCAAATCTCAGTCCTCCCAGATGCGATTTCCACTCTGCTCTCCATACACTACTCCCTATGCCACCCTTCTGAATTCTAGAAGGATCCAAATCTGATTTCTACTGTAGAATGGAAAGGAAGATTAAAAAGCCACTTATAAATGTGTTTCTTAAGCTCGAAATGTCTCTTGGAGGAAAGTTTACATAGACCAACGTTGTATTAAATCATAATTCCTTTATATCAACAAGAACAAGTAGTTACTACCTTGGAGAAAGAGTATGTATTTCAGAATATTTCTTGGGCTCTGTTTACAGTTCATTCTCTTGACAAGCTGAGTAAATTACTTGACCTCTGATTCCATTCTTTAAATCAGTAAAATTGGGTTAACAAAGTAAGCTTTATAGTTAAATGAGATAGTGCCAGGAAAGAAATATACTATGCTGGAGATACACACACACACACACACACATATATCTCAGTTCCCCTTTGTCCTGCTTTCCCCTTAGCTTCACTCAAACTCATCATTCTGTAAGAAAACTAAAAAGGGAATCACTAACCATTCTAGGACCACCTTCCAGTGGGATGTGCTTGTTAACTTGATTGTCTTGCAGGACTTGACAAAGTCCTTGGAGACAATTACATTTATCACCAGATAAAACTGCTCATGTAAGTGCTCATGGTCATCTGCATTCAGGTTATTTGGTGTTTAAAAGTTAAACTCCAAATATCTTTTCTTACTTAGCAACCACACAAAAACATACATAACAGCTTCCCAAAAGACTAAAGAAGAGGCAACCTTTATCAACTGGCCTGGTCAGTTTTAGTTCACATGGTTTTCTCAAGCTTGACCTCTCCAGATCATATTGGTCATATTTCAACTCTTCCCCAGGGCCTCCCCAGAGCACAATGCCCTCCAAACTCCTGAAGTTCCTTGAAGCTAACTGGATTTATCTGAGAAGTGTCTTCCAATAAGGTGAAGCGTGAGGAAGTGCAACTCAAAGAACTAGCTTTATCCTAAGGTAGACTCTAGACCTGTAGAGTGAAGTTGTCTTGCCTGCCTAGTGCATCCCTGGGGGTGGGGATTGGGTTGGCCTGTAGGTGGAAGTCTGACAACATGCCCTTCTCTAGCTCAGCTCATGTTCAAGGCTGAATCCAAGATAATCCTAGACATTGTGTCTGGTGGAGGGGTCAAGTAAAGGAGAGAAGCATTAACAAGCCTCTGTTCTCCGTTCCTCTATAAATCTCTCTTGGTTTATTAGAAGAGGTGTTAAAGATGCCGGGTGCAGTGCCTCATGCCTGTAATCCCAGCACTTTGAGAGGCCGAGGCGGGTGGATCACTTGAGGTCAGGAGTTCGAGACCAGCCTGGATAACATGGTGAAACCCCATTTCTTCTAAAAATACAAAAAATTAGCCAGGCGTGGTGGCATGCACCTGTAATCCCAGCTGCTCGGGAGGCTGAAGCAGGAGAATTGCTTGAATCCCAGGAGGCTGAGGTTGCAGTGAGCCAAGATCATGCCATTGCACTCCAGCTTGGGCAACAAGAGTGAAACTATGCCTCAAAAAAAAAAAAAAAAAAAAAATTTCCTTTTTTTTTTTTGAGATAGGGTCTCACTTTGTTACCCAGGCTGGAGTTCAAGGCATAATCACAGCATCCTCGACCTCCCTGGCTCAAGTGATCTTCCCACCTCCACCCCCAAGCCCTAGTCACTGGGACTACAGACACATGCCACCACAACCACACACAGCTAAATTTTTTTTTTTTTTTTGTAGAGACTGGTTCTATGTTGCCTAGGCTGGTCTCGATCTCCTGGGCTCAAGTGATACTCCAGCCTCAGTCTCCCAAAGTGTTGGGATTACCAGTTTGAGACACTGTGCCTGGCCTAAGAACTCTTTTAACTCTGGTCACAACCTGTGGATCCAGGCCAGAAAAGAGGAATCTGAGAAGCGCTGTTTTGGAGATGGGCTGGGGCATGGAAAGAAGGGAGGCTCCGGAGTTTAGCTTCCCAGAAGAAACTGGCAGCCTAAGCCCGAGCTGCGAGAATCAGAACATGGGCTTGGGTGGTTAGCATTCTAAATAAAGCTGGCTGGAGGTTAGGGTGACATAACGGCTATCACACTTTCCACTGATGACGTCTACTTTCAGAGATCCTTATGAGCGCAGAGCTTGGTGGAGGTTATCACTGAAATAAAATCAGACTCAGAGTGTTCAGGGGACCAGATAGCAAGCCTCATATTACAGACTCAATACAGTGTTTGCACTGTGTATCATGTACCCCTAAGTATGCAGACATAACCTTCTGTGGATAATATGCAATATTATAATGAATGCATAAAATATTCTGCAAATGCAGTTAATTTGAAGAATTATGGAAATTTAATATGAATCAAAGCACAATATTGGGCACATTGTGGGAGTTGTCAATAAATACTTGTTTCATGTATAACATATTTCCTACCACACAGATAAGGCTCTTTTCTTAATATAGGTAAATATAAAAAGCCTCTAAAGTTAGTACTGCATATTATTCAATAGAATCATCCTATCTGGGAGAAAGAAGAAAACAGAGACGAGAAACCAAGAGTTTGACCAGCGTCCCAGAGTTAGTTAACTTTAAGGGAGCAATCTAGTTATAACCTGAGCGTGCTGCTCTTACACTACATTGAATGATTATCTTGCAGGTAGGCAGAAGGAACAACTTTATCTCAATTCTGCTTTTCTATACAAGCACAGACATCTACACAAAACTTTCATGTAACCATCAGTGTGCATACAAGATGTAGTCCCTAGTTAAAAACCATGGAGTCGCTTTTTAAATAAAACGAGGCCCATTTCCTAGTACAACACAACTGAATTAAATGTAGAATTGTAAACCCTGACTGATGTCTACATACACCGGGCTCAGTTTTGTGAACGACTCAACACAACCCAACTTGCAATTTGCCATCTGAAAGCTACTCTCGAGACCCTCAGTCACTCTCTACAGCTGCACCCGTGGGTTCTTCCCAGTGGGGCTGCCCTGGGCAAATCAGAAAGACCCATTCAAAGAGCATCTCTCCTTCAGGAATCGGGTCAGGCCCTTCAATCCAACAGTTCAGTCTGATGGCTCCTCACCGCCCTCTCTTCCTCTGCCTCAGCCCTTTGGATGGCTCTGTCCAGCCATTCACCCTGGGAACGACGGTCAGCACCCTCCTGGAGGCTACGAGGTTAAACAGACGATCTCTCGGTGCCAAAGTCGCCTCGGGGTCACTAAGATGTTGCAGATGCGGACACCTCACAACCACCTGCGGGGCTGCAATACCAGGAGGCGGAGGGGGTGTGCTTGAGTTGGGAAGGGGCGGGTGGCTGCGAATAAGATCCTGAAAGAGGTCTCTTTTACCGGAAACTGGAATTTTGTTATCCCGGAATCCGGCGCCCGGAAGTGCCTGCACAGGTTTAGGATGTTGGGGTAGGCTCGCTGAGGCCAGGGGAGAGCCTTCTTCGGTACTTTTCTTGAGGCTTAGTCCCCAGCAGCCTCTCATAGGCTGGACCGACAGTCCTCCGGTTCCCAGCCCTCTGCGGTGGGACGGATTCCAAAGCTGCAGGTGTTCTCTGTTTACGCTCAGCGTGTACCCGCCTCGGTTCCTTGCTATGTGAGTTGCGGGTGCGGTCGGTGGAAATACAGTTCTTCCCGGGTTGCAGAGAGAAGTGCAACAGCGTCTCCTTCCCCTACCTTACCCTCTTTAATTCACCCTTGGGGTCTGGGGGAGACAGCGGGGGATCGGCGTGTGTGGTCTCCCGACCCAGCTCAACTCTATTTTGGCAGCGGCCAGCTGGGGCTGCGCGCGGCAAGAGCCCAAGACCGCCCGCGCGGGCGCGAGCCCCCGAGCGCGCGTCCCCCGTGCGCGCTCAGTCCGCGTCTCCCGCCCGAGCGCGCTCTAGCTGCGGCCCTCGCCGCGGAGCGGGAGCTGCGCGGAGCTGCCGGGAAGGACTCCTCGCCTGCACACCGCGGCGGTTCAGACCGACGAAAAAGATGCGAAATCGTTTTGTGCTTCTCTCTCATCTTTCTTGTGCCTGTATTTTCTGTGTTATCTGCAGAACAATTGATTGTGTGTTACACCCTGCTTGCCTTCCCCGTGTTTTCTTTTTCGTAAGTATAGAACATTTTTGGTAAACATTTCCTCAAGTGATATACTTTAGGGTGTAGTTGGCCCATAAAAAAAAGCAATCACTGCATTCTGTGGAGTCAGCTGACTCGGAAGGAAAAAAGAGGAAAAACTCAAGCCTGGATTTTCTTTCTTGTTACAATGGAGCTGAGACTCAGAGCTCATGACAGGCCCCTGCAAATTCGGAGGGAAGTTCCAGTCCGAAAGCCTAGGAAAATGCTACCAGAAAAGACACAGGTCCTTCAAAAACCGGGGGAAAGGCAGAAGGGCATGACTTCCAACAGACAATTACAGACCACTGAGAATCACTTCCCTTTAGTCCTTTACTTTTAGGATTAATTGAATGTAGTCTTGCTATAAAATTCACAAGTTGGTAACTCTATTTTTTAAATGAAAAGTAGCTTTATTTACTTATTTCTGTTTGTAAAAACAAAATATACTAATTGTTGCAAAAAAAAACCAGTAGCTCTTAACTTCAAATCCTTTATTAGTGATGGTCTAGTTTTTTGGGTTTTATTTTTTGGCGGGGGGGCATGGCTTTCATTCCCCAGGAAGATAAAATGAAAAGTTTTTACAGTATAAGCAGAGAATGAGACACCATACTTTTGTGTGGGTTGAAAAGTAACAAATACTTGACAGCTATCTGTTAAAGTTTGATCAGTGATCAGTCAATATGATTAACTTGTTTCAAATTGTTCAAATTTTAGCTTATTATTTCTGATTAAAATTATCAGTAAATATTAAAGTTGAAATTGTTAAATTATAAATTATATTTTCTCGCTGTTTAGGCTAATAGAATGCCACCAGTAAACACTAGATATAATGAATAATATTCATATGTTGAAATATTCATTTGCTTTTTTTGAACTGCAAGAAAGATAAATGTGTGATACACATACATGGGCTTATTATGTGCTTTTAATAAACATAATAGGAAAAGCCATGACTTAAAATGCAAAATCCATCAACGAGATTAAATTATATGTATGTACTAGCAGAATAAATAGATGATCAATAGAGCAACTCCTACTTACCAATAGGTGTAAGTCCGTGCTTTAAAGACTCTTGTAAATCCCCAGTATCCGAATTAGAAGACATTCTTAGTGAAATTATAGGCAGTTCTTTGGCCTAAAGCAGAAATCATTGAGCAAAAGAAAAGTGCAGCTTGTCAAATTTCGTGGCCTTGGGAAGGACACATCAGACTACGGTAACCCTTAGTGAAAGTTAAGAAAAAGCAAAGGGAAAAAAAAATCCAGAATTCATAAAGTTACAAGCAAGTCTTTCCCTGGACTCTGTACTTTTTCCAACATTAGTGACCTGCTGTAAACCATGTATCCAGTTTCATGATGATTTCTAATCAGAAGAGTGGAAACTTTTGATAGGCTTTGACTCATCACATGACTCTATGCAGGTTGATAAGAGGACCCTGTTATAAAGTGACAGCAAAAGAGATAAGAATTCTTGCCAGATAATGGCAAAGAAATGATTAACTCAGAAGTGGAGAGGTGCTGTGCAGCACAGAGTGGAAAGTTGTAAAACTGAGGGGTCAGAAGATCAGACTTAGTGGATATAACTACAAACCAGCTAACTAACTTAGTCTAACTAAACTTTGGCTTGTGACATACCCCTTGAAGTCGTCACCTCTTTGCATAGAGGAGGACGGACATAGCTCTTCTGACCTCTGTAAATATATTTTAGATGAAAACATTGGCAGACATTAATTCTTTAAGTGATGACTACAAATGTGATCGACACTCTGAAACACTAGAGGTAGCATTTCCAAGCTTATGGTCATTTATTTTTTCATGTTGTGGTCAACCAACTTTTTTATCGGGCCTATTCATTAGATGAGGAGTTAACCTTAGCTTGTTTCTACATTGGTCATATGGCTAAAACACAATCTATCTCTTTATCCCCAAAAAGTAAAACTTATGCTTTGAGATTAATGCTGGCAAACTGATGAATATGTAATAGATTTTTCATAATTATAAAGTTATTATTCTTAGGCCGGGCATGGTCACTCACACCTGTAATCCCAGCACTTTGGGAAGCCAAGGCAGGCAGATCACCTGAGGTCAGGAGTTCAAGACCAGCCTGGCCAACATGGTGAAACCCCATCTCTACTAAAAATGCAAAAATTAGCCAGGCGTGGTGGTGCAGCCCTGTAATCCCAGCTACTTGGGAGGCTGAGGCGGGAGAATTGCTTGAACCTGGGAGGCAGAGGTTGCGGTGATCTGAGATCGTGCCACTGCACTCCAACCTGGGTGACAGAGTGAGACTCCATCTTCAAAAACAATAACAACAACAAAAAAACAAAAAATGATTTTTGTTTTTGAGACAGGGTCTCACTCTGTCGCCCAGGCTGGTGTGCAGTGGCATGAACTCAGCTCACTGCAGCCTCCGCCTCCCGGGTTCAAGCAATTCTCCTGCCTCAGCCTCCCGAGTAGCTGGGATAACAGGGGCGAACCACCATGCCCGGCTAATTTTTGCATTTTTAGTAGGGACGGGTTTTCACCATGTTGGCCAGTCTGGTCTCAAACTTCTGACCTCAGATGATCTACCCGGCCTCCCAAAGTGCTGGAATTACAGGCATGAGCCACTGCACCCAAATTGGCCAAAATCCCTAATTTTAATATTGACACTCCTTTTAAACTAAGTAAATGCAGGTTGTGTGTATGTGTACAGATAATTTTTAACTCAATATATAAACATTTGTTGTAACAAAACTTCATATATCATTTGATGGATTTAGTAGTCTTTGTCTAAAGATTCACATTACAGAATTTATGGTCTATTTATTTATTTAGAGATGGGATCTCACTCTGTAGCCCAGGCTGGAATGGAGTCGTATAGTCATAGCTCACCACAACCTCAGACTCCTGGACTTAAGCAATCCTCCTGCCTTAGCCTCCTGAGTTAGGACTACAGGTGTGTATCACTACACTTGGCTGATTTTTAAAATTTTTTGTAGAGACAGTGTATTGCTGTATTGCCCAGATTGGTCTCCTGGGCTCAAGCAATCCTCCTGCCTCAGCCTCCCAAAGTGCTGGGATTACAGGTGTGAGCTACCTGTAAACCCAGGACAGTCATTTTTTTTCCTTTTTCTTTTTTTTTTTTTTTTGAGACAAAGTCTCGCTCCATTGCCCAGGCTGGAGTACAGTGGCACAATCTTGGTTCACTGCAACCTCTGCCTACCAGGTTCAAGCGATCCTCCTGCCTCAGTCTCGCTAGTAGCTGGGATTACAGGTACATGCCACCATGCCCGGCTAATTTTTGTATTTTTAGTAGAGACGGAGTTTCGCCACATTGGCCAGGCTGGTCTCGAACTCCTGATCTCAGGTGATTCACCTGCCTCAGCCTCCCAAACTGCTGGGATTACAGGTGTAAGCCACCACATCCGGCCCTTTTTTTTTTCTTTTGTTTTTTATTCAGATTATTGTTAGTTATTTCCCCTCTTGCTTCACTTCATGTCAGTTGAAATATAGCATCTGAAAGTGCTCTCCACTACCTTTCAGCTGTGCTGCTGGCTCTGAACCTTGCCCAAGATCAACTTGCCTTTATCAGGTTTGGGTGGCTTGGGGTCTGGGTGACCCCTGAAGTCAGAATCAGAAGTGGCCACAGCCATGACTTGTGGTCCTCTGAGTATAAGAAATGTCCCCAGTTGTATATCCTCACAGTCTCATGAAAGTAAGATTTGGTTGAGTAGACCTGCTCATGGAAGGTGGGTAGTTTCCAAGTGGCACTGGTGCACACCAAGTGAAATAACTGGTAATCCTGGCTGTCAGCGGAGCCAGGTCAACATGCTGATATGCATGCTGTTTTTCCTTTGAACTTTAAGTTCTTATGTACACATAAACAATCCATCCTACTTTTCATTAACACCATGTTAGGTATTATTTTCTTAGATCGATATTTTTCTTTTAAAGAAAAAAAAGTTATACGGTGGATTTTAAAATATTGTTATTGAAAACAATGATTTCTTCTTTGATTTTAGATGGAAACCCAGAAAGGACCTTCCTCCCTCCCTCCCTCCCTCCCTCCCTCCCTCCCTCCCTCCCTCCCTCCCTCCCTCCCTCCCTCCCTCCCTCCCTCCCTCCCTCCCTCCTTCCTTCCTTCCTTCCTTCCTTCCTTCCTTCCTTCCTTCCTTCCTTCCTTCCTTCCTTCCTTCCTTCCTTCCTTGTTTCCTTGTTTCGCTTTTCTTTCTTTCTTTCTTGACAGAGTCTCACTCTGTCACCCAGACTGGAGTGCAGTGACACGATCTCGGTTCACGGCAACCTCCACCTCCCGGGTTCAAGTGATCCTCCTGCCTCAGTCCCCCTAGTAGCTGGGATTACAGGTACATGCCACCATGCCCAGCTGAATTTTTGTATTTTTAGTAAAGATGAGGTTTCACCATGTTGGCCAGGATGGTCTCAAACTCCTGACCTCAGGTGATCCACCCGCCCCGGCCTCCCAAAGTGCTGGGATTACAGATGTGAGCCACTGCACCCAGCTAATTTTTGTATTTTTTTGTAGGGACAGTGTATCACCATGTTACCCAGGTTGGTCTCAAACTCCTGGGCTCAAGCGATTGTCCTGCCTCTGACTTCCAAGTATATGGAACATATATTTCTATGGATATATTTTGCATCTGTAACTGCTTTGAAATATGTAGGTCTTCTTTTACACATGCCAAAGTGTTGGATACATAGTTCTTGAGGCCTTTCATATCATTCAGTCCATAAAATTACATTGTCCATCAGATCCTCTCAATGCACTGGTTATAGCTCTAACTGTTTTCCTGAGGAAACCACTCAGTTTTGGTTGCTGAATGCAGCCTATATAAGCACAAATCATGAGATCATGGTAAGAATGAAGGCAGGGTAGCAGGGTGGTTAAGAGCCTAGGATTTGAGGTCAGAAAGCTCAGGGCTTCCATTTGTGCTTTGCCCCCTTCTCGGTGGCAAAGTAATGCTTGGCTTTTTTTTAAGCCTTGAATTCCTCATAAGTAAAAATGACAAAAATGATGAAATCCAGTAGTTTTTGTGGTAAGATGTAAATGAGAAATAAAGTACTCAGTGTCATGTCAGAGAAAGAAAGCACTCAACGTGTCATCAAAAGTGAATATGGAGGCTGGGCGCAGTGGCTTACACCTGTAATCCCAGCACTTTGGGAGGTTGAGGCAGGTGGATCACTTGACGTCAGGAGTTCAAGACCAGCCTGGCCAACATGGTGAAACCCTGTCTCTACTAAAAATACAAAAAATTAACTGGGCAAAGTGGTGCACGCCTGTAATCCCAGCTACTCAGGAGGTTGGGGCAAGAGAATTGCTTGAACCCAGGAGACGGAGATTGCAATGAGCCAAGTTCATGCCACTGCACTCCAGTCTGGGCGACAGAGTGATACTCCATCTCAAAAAACAAAAAACAAAAAAAAGTGATTATGGGCTATGTGACTTGGGATCTTAAGTGAAAGACACATCTTCCTTAGTGGAATTTTAGAAGACATACTAAAGTTTCTGTTTTTGGGTTTTGTTTCTGACACCAATTCTATCTTAGTCACGTACACTATTAGAGACCTTATAGAAGACCTCATAGGATTCATATAATTAAACAGCACCATAAAGTGATTTGTGGCTGGGCATGGTGGCTTAACACCTGAAATCCCAGCATTTTGAAAGGCTGAAGCAAGAGGTTCACTTGAAGGCACGGGTTTGAGACCAGCCTGGGCAATATAATGACACTTCATCTCTTAAATAATAAATGAAATAATGATAAATAATAAGGAATAAGGAATAAATAAGTATTTATTAATAATAATAAATACAGGCCAGGCGCGGTGGCTCACACCTGTAATCCCAGCACTTTGGGAGGCCGAGACGGGAGGATCACAAGGTCAGGAGATCAAGACCATCTTGGCTAACATGGTGAAACCCTGTCTCTACTAAAAATACAAAAAAATTAGCCAGGCGTGGTGGTGGGCGCCTGTAGTCCCAGCTACTCGGGAGGCTGAGGCAGGAGAATGGCATGAACCTGGGAGGCAGAGCTTGCAGTGAGCTGAGATTGCACCACTGCACTCCAGCCTGGGCAATAGAGTGAGACTCTGTCTCAAAAAATAAAATAAAATAAATAATAATAATAATAATGAATACAAATAGTAAAGTGATTTACTTTTCTTCTTGTCCTTTCCGTATATGGTTAACAAAGCATGTAACAGCACAAAGATTGAATTTCATGCTATACTGTCTGCCTCTAATCAGACATAATTGTTTTTAAGAATGTACAAAAAATTGGGAATGGTAGTATTACCAGCTTGCCTAATAACTCCTAACAGAATCTTTAAAAGATACTATTTGCGATTTGTCACTCTCTTGCTTTCCTATAAAACTCACTGGCTTGTTGAGGAAACATTATATTAATGAGTTACTTTGGTCCTTTGAAGCTTATCCATCAGGCTGATTGAATAGAAATAGGTACTCAGTACTTTGTGAGAAATGAACATATTTTTCTGAAAGTGAGGCTAGAGTAATGTTCACATGTGGTACAAATAACAGATGCTTGGAACTCAGCCTCAGTGACAGTTAACAAGCAATTTATGTTCTGGCCATGCTGTGGGGAGGACAAAAAACAAATCACACCCTGAATTTTTGTGTTTATTTTTTCTCAATCAAGGTATCATCTGACCCTTTCCATTTGGCAAGTGTGGGCATTTTCCATTACAACATTCTGTTTTAAGTACCTTCACTACCTCACTTGATACCACAACATAGAATACTTATAATGACTCACATTTACAAGAATATGTTTATAATGATAAAAAATATTTGCTAACAGATTTCAGAAACGATTTGTAAATTATTGACAGATAACTAATGACTCTAAGGCATCTTTGCCAAAATCCAAAAAGTATTCAACAATGTCACCTGAACCCATATTGCATGATGATGTTAAAGTGTAGTTAATGAATTACAGTCACTGTAAACTTCCTGACAACACTATTCCAAGACATTATGACATATCTATTAGGAATTGATATTCCTGCAAAATTGGATTTATCATGAACCCCTTGCATGAGCAAACTGGAAAGGCCCTTTCAGTATGTTTATAATATGGGTTTATTAAGAGCAAACACCTTAAAATTTTCATCATTCAAATAGACTGATTGCATCAGATCTGGGGGAGTTTTTAACAGAAGGCTTGTAAGTACTGAACCACTTAGTTACTTCCAAACCATTGCTTAATAGTGCATTTTTGCTTGTACTCTTTGCTAACAAAGGCATTTGTCGCTGATTTTGTATAGAATCTGAGCTAGGGTTGGCACTTTTTTTTTTTTTAAATCAACTTTCTTAATAATCCTCTCCTCTGCCAAATTATATAAGATGATGGAATGGTACATTTTGGAAGGGAGTGACTAAGTAAAGATTTCTTCTCATTCTTTTAAATAACTGTGAGAAATGTGGCACCTGGCGGAAAAGATAAGTGACTTTTACACAATACTATTATGGCCAGGTAAATATTACTCACTTTTTGTAACACTAATAATTAAACAGAGCCTTAGTCAATCTTTTGGCAATTGAAATGTTTAAGACTTTACTCTCCTGTAGGCTTGTGCTGAGTTCCCCACGTTTATCACAATCTATGATCTGTGTCTGATGGCTCATAGTTTATATCTTTATTTAGAGTAAAAGAAATACACTCAGTAGCATTTTGTTTCAATTTAAGGCCTTTAAAGACATTTAAGCAAACAACTAAGTGATCTAAATTGTTTTTAAAAGAGGAAACTGTAGCATATCCAAAGTGATTTCCCTAGGAATCACAGCATAATTATTATTAAAACACAATTATTATTAAAACACGAAGCTACAAAATAGATCTCAGGCATTCATTTTTTTTTTTTTTTTTTTTTTTTAGACAGAGTCTTGTTCTGTTGTCTAGGCTGCAGTGCAGTGGCACAATCTTGGCTCACTGCAACCTCCACCTCCTGGGTTCAAGCTATTCTCCAGCCTCAGTCTCCCAAGTAGCTAGGACTACAGTCACATGTCACCACACCCGGCTAATTTTTGTATTTTTAGTGGAGATAGGGTTTTGCCATGTTGGCCAAGCTGGTCTCGAACTCCTGACCTCAGGTTATCCACCTGCCTTGGCCTCACAAAGTGCTGGGATTACAGGCATGAGCCACCACACCCAGCCATCTCAGGCATTCTTAATTCTTGAAATTGAATGTTATGTGTTACCTAACAGTCTGGCAGACTACATAAATAAAACAATCATTCAAATAATAGATTTTCCTCTAGACTGAAATATTTTATGTGGGTGAAACTTACATGGAGCTATATAACTCAATTTCGATTTATGTTTCAGTTATTTTAATGAACTTTTTTTTCCCCCTCTCACTTTTTTGTGAAATAAGAAAATACAAATAATATTATTTTTAATAAAAAATAAAAATAAAGTATCTGGGCGTGGTGGCTCACACCTGTAATCCCAGCACTTTGGGAGGCTTAGGCAGGAGAATCACTTGAGCTCAGGGGTTCAAGACCAGCCTGAACAACATAATAAGACCTCATCTCTATGAAAAATAAACAAAATTAGCTATATGGTGGCATACACCTGTAGATCTGTGATTAGTCAAAATATCAATCTACTAACTGTAATAGGATAATAGCATAAATGCATATATGTTACATGTTCTATTATATTTGAGAAAGAGAGGATAAAACCAAAATGGAAAGAGTTAATTGGCTGGGCTTGTTGGCTCACACCTGTTATCCTAGCACTTTGGGAGGCTGAGGACGGCAGATCACGTGAGGTCAGGAGTTTGAGACCAGCCTGGCCAACATGGTGAAACCCTGTCTCTACTAAAAATACAAAAATTAACCAGTATGGTGGCATGCACCTGTAATCCCAGCCATTTGGGAGGCTGAGGCATGAGAACTGCTTGAACACAGGAGGCAGATGTGGCCACTGCACTCCAGCCTGGGTGACAAAGCTTCTCAAAAAAAAAAAAAAAAAAAAAAAAGAGTTAATTAAAAGACACTGAGGATACTTAAAAAGGTCACTTTGTACTATATGAATTTGTAAAAACAAAAAAAGTTTTTAAAAGATAGCCTCACTTTCTACCTTTTTTATTTCCATGAATCTGACAATTTACACCCTCAAGCATTATTTTGATACTAAATATTAGCATTTTAGATTTTCCTGATCCGTTTGCATTTTTCAGAAGGCCATGACCTATCCACTTTTTCTATATTTACCTAATAATTAAAAAAAAAAAAAGAGGCTTATGTGGTGGCTCACGCCTGTAATCCCAGCACTTTGGGAGGCCAAAGTGGGCAGATCACGTGAGTTGGGAGTTTGAGACCAGCCTGACCAACATGGAGAAACCCCATCTCTACTAAAAATACAAAATTAGCCAGGCGTGGTGGCACATGCCTGTAATCCCAGCTACTCGGAAGGCTGAGGCAGGAGAATCGCTTGAACCCGGCAGAGGTTGCGGTGAGCCAAGATCGTGCCATTGCACTCCAGCCTGGGAAACAAGAGTGCAACTCTGTCTCAAAAAAAAAAAAAAAAAAAAAATTGTGCCTTTTTGCTTTAAGATCATTTAGTATAATCTCAAGCTTTAAGATCATACAAAATCATCCTAAAACTTTATTTTACTTATACTAATATTAGGATACATTAGAATTGGAACAGCTGTGTTATTAGAAATGTGATTTTTGACTACATTTTCAAGCCTTCTTTACGTCTATACACTCACATATTATTTCTACATGTTCACTTTTTTATCTTCATTTTTTCTTTTTGCGTTTTTAAAAAATAGAGATGGGGGGTCTCACTGTGTTGCCCAGGTTTGTCTCCAACTCCTGGCCTCAAGTGATTCTCCCATCTCAGCCTCCCAGAGGGCTAAATTACAGGCATGAGCCACTGTGCCTGGCCATTTCTACACTTATTCAGCACATGATTATGCTAGACACTCTCTTAAGTGCTTTACATGCATTCTATCACTTAGTTTTTAAAAATATTTTATTTACCTCTATTTTATACATGAGAAAAATTAACGCTTGAAAATTTTAAGTAATTTGACCAATGCTACACAGATGGTATATGATTGATAGAGCTGGACTCAAATCCATGCCTGACTTCAATGCTATTATACTGCTTGAAATGCTATTATAATGCTTGACAAATTATTTTGTGAATGTAATGATACGTATGCCTGGCACATGACAACCAATACATTTGCTACCAATATTAATATTGCTGGTATACAGCAGAGAAACTCAAAGAACTGTAAACAGAGTTGGTAATGCATTGTGTCCTTATATATGTCTTTCAGTAAACATATGCATAATGCCCCAAATGAAACTCATTCTTTTTCTTTTTGAGATGGGATCTCCCCCTTGTTGTCCAGGCTGGAGTGCAGTGGCACGATTTCAGCTCACTGCAACCTCTGCCTCCCAGGTTCAAATGATTCTCCTGCCTCAGCCTCCCGAGTAACTAGGATTACAGGCTCCCGCCAGCACACCTGGCTAATTTTTTGTATTTTTAGTAGAGATAGGGTTTCACCATGTTGGGCAGGCTGGTCTTGAACTTTTGACCTCAGGTGATCCACCTGCCTTGGCCTCCCAAAGTGCTGGGATTACAGGTGTGAGCCACCATGCCTGGCCAGATATTTTTCATTTTGAATGCCGCTTAAAAAAAAAAAAAAAAAAAAAAAGATAGACCAAGCACAGTGCCTCATGTCTGTAATCTTAGCACTTTGGGAGGCTGAGGTGGGAGGATCACTTGAGCTCAGGAGTTCGAGGCTACAGTGAGCTACAGTGAGTACGGTGATTACGCTACTGTACTCCAGCCTGGGGGACATTGAGACCTTGTGTTGGCACAACAAAAGAGTGAAATATCAGAATTCATAGTCTAGAAGGAAAAAAGTGAAGTATTCATGGGAAGAATTTATTGTTGCATGAGCAATCAAGGCAACTATATGAGTGAAAGAATCAAGCAAAAAAGGAGAAAATAAAGTATAAACATATGATCACATTTGTGCATTTATATAAAAGTCTGTATGCAAAAAGAGATTAAAAAAATTTAGTGGACAAGCAAAAGGAAAGATATATGAATCACCTGTAATTCTGACATTCTGAGATCATGTTTTAAAGTATTTTCTTCTAGTAGATATCTATGTATTTAAATATTTAAATATTGGCTGGTCCTGTAATTCCAGCACTTTGGGAGGCCAAAGCAGGATGACCACTTGAACCCAGGAGTTCAAGAGCAGCCTGGACAGCAAAATGAGACCCCATCTCTACAAAAAATAAAAAAATTAACCAGGCGTGATGGCATGAATGTGTGGTCCCAGTTAGGCAGGGGCCTGAGGCAGGAAGATTTTTTGAGCCTGGGAGGCTGAGGCTGCAGTGAGCCCTGTTCCCTCCACTGCATTCTAGCCTAGGAGACAGAGTGAGACGTTGTCTCAAAACAAAAAACAAAAGCAAAACCCCAAGTTAAATATAGACAAAATTGTAACATATTGTGTATATTGTTTTATATCCTGCTGTTTAAAACCATTACCATGACTGGGCTGGATGGCTCATGTCTCTAATCCTAGCACTTTGAGAAGCTGAGGCAGGAGGATCACTTGAGCCCAGAAGTTTGATACCAGCCGGGGCAACATAGAGAGAGCTCCTCTCTATTAAAGAAATTTTAGGCTGAGCACGCTGACTTACACCTGTAATCCCACTACTTTGGGAGGCCAAGGCTGGCAGATCATTTGAGGTCAGGAGTTTGAGACCAGCCTAGCCAACATGGTGAAACCCTGTCTCTACTAAAAATACAAAACTGAGCCAGTTGTGGTGGCGCACACCTGTAGTCCCAGCCACTTGGGAGGCTGAGGTTGGGAAAATTGCTTGAGCCCAGGAGTTGGAGGCTGTAGTGAGCTATGATTGTGCCACTGCACCCTAGTCTAGGTGACAGAGTGAGACGCCGTCTCAGAAAAAAAAGAAAGAAAAAAGAAAAAAAGGGACAAGAAAAGCAGAGAGTTGTAAAGTTAAATTATTTTCCCAAGGTCCACTGGCCAGGAGGGACTGGGGCTGAGATTCGTGGGTCTATCTAATCCTAGAGCTTGAGTGCTCATCACTCTGCAGTACTGTCTTCTTTATTGACCTGGGACCAGATCTGGCTTCTGGGTTTGTCAAATAAGGTCAGTGTGTCCTGTCACTCACCAGGGTAAATTACATAGCCAGTATGGCTGCTAGTCTTTTCTCCTTTTATAGTTTGGCAGATGGTTATTGACATTCTTGTAGTACTATACGGTGATCTCAGACAAATCCTGTAGTAGGAAACCAAATCAAAAAGGTCAGAATGTCCTCTGAGAGACAGTAGAAAGAGCCTGGTTTCTGTGTACCAAGCTAAAGGTATGAAGTGGTCATGCCCTTTTTCCTCCCCAGTTGTGAGGCTTAGACTGTCTGAGAGTTACATCCGTCATCTCTTTGCTTCTGAGTCATCAGTGAACAGAAAATTGAGGACAATCAGTAGACACAGGGGACAAGGAGTGGGATGTTCTATAATAAATGGTGGAAAGGAAGCACAATGTCCATTAAACAGGCAGGTGATATTAACCAGGTACATGACAACACTGAAACCTATTTTATTTTTAAATAAGAGATGTGAACCCTGAAACTCCAACAGTTGAGAAGCTAAAAGTTAAAAGGCATGAGAATATATTTTGTGCAATCCCAAATTTATAGGCTTGAAGACAACCACAACCTAGAGTGCCAGGAGCAAACAAACTACTTTAAAGACACAAGCTTTTTATTTTTATTTTTTCTTTAGAGGCAAGATCTCACTTTGTCACCCAGGCTGGTGTGCAGTAGTGTGATCACAGCTCACTGCAGCCTCAAATTCCTGGCCTCAAGCAATCCTCCTGCTTCAGCCTCCCAAGTAGCTGGGACTACAAGCAAGCAACTGACACATCTGGCTAATGTTTTTATATTTGTAGAGATGGGGCAGTCTCACTATGTTGCCCAGGCTGGTCTCAAACCCCTGGCCTCAAGTTATCCTCTTGCCTTGGCCTCCCAAATTTCTGGGATTACAGGTGAGAGCCCCTGCACCTGGCCAATGTGCCCTTTTTTTTTTTTTTTTTTTTTTTGAGATGGAGTCTCGCTTTGTCGCCCAGGCTGGAGTGCAGGGGCGCAATCTCAGCTCACTGCAAGCTCTGCCTCCCGGGTTCACGCCATTCTCCTGCCTCAGCCTCCCAAGTAGCTGGGACTACAGGCGCCCACCACCCCGCCCGGCTAGTTTTTTGTATTTTTTAGTAGAGACGGGGTTTCACCGTGTTAGCCAGGATGGTCTCGATCTTCTGACCTCGTGATCCGCCCGTCTCGGCCTCCCAAAGTGCTGGGATTACAGGCTTGAGCCACCGCGCCTGGCCTAATGTGCACTTTTTAACTGAGATGCCCAAGCTTTCTAATCACAGTTCTAGTAAAATGGCCATGAAGAGTCCATTTTGGTAGGGGAATTAGAGCAGAATGACAAATAACTGCACATTCTTGCTGGCCCAGATTCTACATTTCTTTGTTCTGATATGATGAAATCTTAAAATTTTTATAAAGTGGCTGCCCAGCTGGAGGGAGGTTTAAGGAATGCTTTCCCTTTAGTTAGTTCATTAAAAGTAAACACAGTTTTGTGTTCTTTCCTAAATCCAGTCCCAGTACTGTGGTTAGTTAGGCTTGTCTGCAGCTAATCATTGTATCAGAGATTTGGGGTGTCAGTTAATGGGCTAATAATTTCAACAATTGACATTGAATTTCTTTTCATAGTAACACCTAAGGTAAGCTCCATACCTTTATGATTAGGATGGATGCCAGATTTGACTTCTAATTTGGCTATCTGATGAACTAGAGGCATTTAACAAAAAAATTAATGTGACTTTGCTCTACACCATCTTTGGATAAAGTCCTCAGTTTTGTATTCAGTACAGCACTAAATATTCTTTACACAGTTTGTTGAGAGACTATTTTTAAAAATCAGCCTTTATGTAAGAAAAGTATAGGTTATTCTTTCTTTTTTTTTTTTTTTTTTTTTTTTGAGATGGAGTTTTGCTCTTGTCACTCAGGCTGGAGTGCAATAGTGTGACCTCCGCCTTCCGGGTTCAAGCAATTCTCCTGCCTCAGCCTCCTGAGTAGCTGGGATTACAGGTGCCTGCCACCACGCCTGGCTAGTTTTTGTATTTTTAGTAGAGATAGGGGTTTCACCATGTTGGCCAGGCTGGTTTCGAACTCCTGACCTTAGGTAATCCGCCCACCTTGGCCTCCCAAAGTTCTGGGATTACAGGTGTGAGCCACTGTGCCTGGCCAGGTTATTCCTTCTTTCTTTCTTCGCTCTCTCCTTCCCTCTCTCTCTTCCTCTTTCTCTCTTTCTTTCTCTCTCTCTCTCTTTCTTTCTTTTTCTTTCCTTTCTTTTTGATGGAGTCTCACTCTGTCACCCAGGCTGGAGTGCAGTGGCAGAATCATAGTCCACTACAGCCTTGAACTCCTGGGCTCAAGCAGTCCTCTCACCTCAACCTCCCAAGTAGCTGGGATTACAGGTGCGTGCCATCACACCTGGCTACTTTTTGCATTTTTAGTAGAGACGGGGTTTCACTATGTTGGCCAGGCTGGTGGTGAACTCCCAATCTCAAATGATCCACCTACCTCAGCCTCCCAAAGTGCTGAGATTACAGGTGTGAGCCACCTTGCCTGGACAGGTTATATTTTCTTTTTTTCTTTTTTCTTTTTGAGATAGAGTCTCGCTCTGTCGCCCAGGCTGGAGTGCAGTGGTGCGATCTCGGCTCACTGCAAGCTCAGCCTCCTGGGTTCACGCCATTCTCCTGCCTCAGCCTCCCGAGTAGCTGGGACTACAGGCGCCCACCACCACGCCCGGCTGATTTTTTGTATTTTTGGTAGAGATGGGGTTTTACCGTGTTAGCCAGGATGGTCTCGATCTCCTGACCTCGTGATCCACCCGCCTCGGCCTCCCAAAGTGCTGGGATTACAGGCGTGAGCCACCGCGCCCGGATGACAGGTTATTTTTTCTTTTTCTTTTTTTTTTTTTTTTTGAGGCGGAGTCTCGCTCTGTAGCCCGGGCTGGAGTGCAGTGGCCGGATCTCAGCTCACTGCAAGCTCCGCCTCCCAGGTTTACGCCATTCTCCTGCCTCAGCCTCCCGAGTAGCTGGGACTACAGGCGCCCGCCACCTCGCCCGGCTAGTTTTTTGTATTTTTTTTAGTAGAGACGGGGTTTCACGGTGTTCGCCAGGATGGTCTCGATCTCCTGACCTCGTGATCCACCCGCCTCGGCCTCCCAAAGTGCTGGGATTACAGGCGTGAGCCACCGCGCCCGGATGACAGGTTATTTTTTCAATTAAAACAATAGATTAAGTGCTCGCTTCAGCAGCACATATACCAAAATTGAAACAATACAGAGAAGATTAGCATGGCTCCTGTGCAAGGATGACATACAACTTCATGAAGCATTCCATATTTTAAAAATTAACACAAAGAAAACACACACACACACACACAAACCCCTATAGATTAAAATATATCCTGAATCCGGCAGGTGTGGTGGCACACACCTGTAATCCCATCACTCTTGGGAGCTGGAGCAGGCAGATTGCTTGAGCTCAGGAATTCCAGACCAGCCTGGGCAACATGATGAAACCCCTTCTCTTTTTTTGTTAAAAAATTTTTTTAAAAAAAATTTTTTGTTAAAAATTTTAATTTAAAATGTGTATTTAAAATTAAAAAATATATATATCCTGAATCCATCATTAAGCAGCTCATGTTCTATCTCTGTCTTACTCTGCGGGCATATCGTAAGGTTATTGTCCTCTTGAAGACATTTCTTTTGGTTTTCTTTTTTCTTTCTGAGACAGGGCCTCCTATTGCCCAGTTTGGAGTGCAGTGTTGCAATCTTGGCTGGACCTCCTGAGTTCAGGTAATCCTCCTACCTCAGCCTGCCTAGTAGCTGGGCTACAGGCACGCACCACCATGTCTGACTAATTTTTGTATTTTTCTGTAGAGACAGAGTTTCACCATGTTCCCTAGGCTGGTGTTGATCTCTTGAGCCCAAACGATCTGCCTGCCTCTGCCTCCCAAAGTGCTGCGATTATCCTCGTGAGCCACTCTGTTCAGTTGCCCTTGGTTTTCTTAAGTCTCAAGTAACAGAAAGCCCAGACAACTGTCTTCAACAATAAGAAAAATATACTCTCCCTCACCCAATAAGAGATTCAAAGGTGGGGCAGCCCCAGTGCTGCTTAATCCATGGCTCAGTGACCTCATCAGGGCCCCATTTCTTTCTATCACTGTCATTGTCAACGTGTTGACTTATCCTGTGACAGCTTTCGTTGTTGCGGGGTGGCTGCAGCAATTTTAGGAATCACATTGGAATAACAACAACAACAAAAACAATGTCCAATGCAAGAAATTAGGGTATTCTGTTTACTCTTTCTTTTCTCTCTGTCTCTCTCTCTCTCTCTCTTTCTTTTCCTTTTTTTTGAGACGGAGTCTCGCTCTGTTGCCCAGGCTGAAGTGCAGTGGCCGGATCTCAGCTCACTGCAAGCTCCGCCTCCCGGGTTTATGCCATTCTCCTGCCTCAGCCTCCCGAGTAGCTGGGACTACAGGCACCCGCCACCTCGCCCAGCTAGTTTTTTTTTTTTTTTTTTTTTAATAGAGGCAAGGTTTCACCGTGTTAGCCAGGATGGTCTTGATCTCCTGACCTCGTGATCCGCCTGTCTCAGCCTCCCAAAGTGCTGGGATTACAGGCTTGAGCCACAGCACCCGGCTCTTTCTCTCTTTCGTAGACAGAGTCTTGCTCTGTCACCAGGCTGGAGTGCACTGGCACAATCTCGGCTCACTGCAACCTCCTCCTCCCAGGTTCAAGTGATTCCCCTGTCTCAGCCTCCTGAGTAGCTGGGTCTACAGGCATGCACCACCATGCCCGGCTAATTTTTTGTATTGTAGTAGAGACTGGGTTTCACCATGTTGGCCAGGAAGGTCTTGATCTCCTGACCTCGCGATCCACTTACCTTGGCCTTCCAAAGTGCTGGGGTTACAGGCATAAGCCACTGCGCCAGACCCTCTTTTTTCATTCCAGAAAAGAAATACTCCAAATAAAGCCCCTGGAAGTTTTCTCTTTTTTTTTTTTTTTGATGGAGTCTCTCTCTGTCACCCTAGAGTGCAGTGGCACAATCTCGGCTTACTGCAACCTCTGCCTCCCAGGTTCAAGCGATTTTCCTGCCTCAGATTCCCGAGTAGCTGGGATTACAGGTGCCTGCCACCATGCCTGGTTGATTTTTTTTTTTTTTTTTTGTATTTTTAGTAGAGTTGGGGTTTCACCATGTTGGCCAGGCTGGTTTCAAACTCCTGGCCTCAAGTGATCCACCTGCCTTGGCCTCCCAAAGTGTTAGGATTACAGCGGTGAGCCACCATGTCCAGCCAGGTTCCTCTTTATGTCATTGATGAGATACTAGTCACATGCCCACCCCATAAATCAGTCACTGGGAACGGGAATGGAATGGTCATTAGAATATTCAGGATTTATCCTTGAGCTGAGCTCACTATAGGGTTACTTTTCGTTTTCTTTTCCTTTTTTTTTTTGAAACGGAGTCTTGCTTTGTTGCCCAGGCTGGAGTGCAGTGGTGCAATCTTGGCTCACTGCAGCTTCTGCCTCCCGGGTTCAAGTTGTTCTCCTGTCTCAGCCTCACGAGTAGCTGGGACTACAGGCACACGCCACTATGCCTAGATAATTTTTGTATTTTTAGTAGAGGAGTTAGACTATATTGGTCAGGCTGGTCTCAAACTGCTGACCTGATGATCCACCCGCCTCAGCCTCCCAAGGTGTTGGGATTACAGGCGTGAGCCACCGCACCTGGCCTTATAGGGTTACTTTTCTAGAGAGGAAAAATTGGGTGTCTGTTGGCAAGGAAGAAAGAGAATAGGTTGGGGTAAGCAATCAATACTGTGTGCCATGTCCCTTAAATGTTTTTCTCTTGCCCTCGGTAACACCTATGACATTTTAGCAATCATTAATTTCACGTAAGTAGGCAGGACAGAGTTTGCAGAGTTGGAATGGGACAGTCTGTTTGTGGAGGACTTAATATCCTGAGGCAGAAAGGAGGCTTACATGCAATGAGGCAAGAGAAATGTACGTGGATCATTTAGCTTGAGTTCAAACCTATCAGCAAACCATTTCTTAACCAACTGTGTTAAGATATGATGTACAACAGGTGAAAGCCCTGGTAACCAGAAATAAACCTGAATCCATACAAAAAGCTTAGAAAGCCTGTATTTCCCCAGGATTTTATGCCAGCAATACAGAAGCTATAAAAACTGCCACCAACTGACCAGGGCACCTTAATGACCTGGGCAGTCATTATCATAATGCACCGAGAGATTGCAGAAAGAAAACAAAATTGGTCTCTGGGTATGGTGGCTCATGCCTATAATCCTAGCACTTTGGGAAGTCAAGGCAGGAAGATTACTTGAGTGCAGGAGTTTGAGACCAGCCTGGGCAACGTAACAAGATTCTGTCTCTACAAAGAAAAGAAGAAAAATTAGCCACGTGTAGTGGCAATCGCCTGTGGTTCCAGCTACTTGGAAGGTTGAGGTGGGAGGATGGCTTGAGCCTGGGAGATGGAGGCACAGTGAGCTGTGATTGGGCCACTGTACTCTGCCTGTGTGACAGGGTGAGACCTTGTCACAAAAACAAAAATAAAAACAAGAAAGAGAAAAGAAAATTGAGCTTGTCAGAACATTCACAGAGAACTGGCAGAAGGTAGAATAAAAATGTATGTGGTCCTCATATATAGATATTATCTCATTTGAAAATTCCACTCCTGTCTTCTATCTAATAATAATAGCAAACATTGGCTGGGCTCAGTGGCTCATGCCTGTAATCCCAGCACTTTGGGAGGCCGAGGCGGGTGGATCACGAGGTCAGGAGATCGAGACCATCCTGGCCAACATGGTGAAACCCTGTCTTTATTAAAAATAGAAAAATTAGCTGGGCGTGGTGACCTGCGCCTGTAGTCACAGTTACTCAGGAGGCTGAGACAACAGAATCACTTGAACCCGGGAGGCGGAGGTTGCAATGAGTCGAGATTGCACCATTGCACACCAGCCTGGGTGACAGAGGGAGACTCTGTCTCAAAAAAAAAAAAAAAAAAAAAAAAAGCAAAAAAAGCAAACATTTAAATAGGAATTACTGGGGACCTACCCCTGTCCTACACACTTTATATTAACTAATTTGTTCAACAACCCTGTAAGGTACTATTATTATCATCACTCCCATTTTAAAAATGAAAGAAGAACTGAGGAACAGCCAGGCATGGTGGCTCATGCCTATAATCCCAGCATTTTGGGAGGCCAAGGTGTGCAGATCACTTGAGGTCAGGAGTTCGAGACCAGCCTGGCCAACACTGTGAAACCCCATCTCTACTAAAAATACAAAAATTAGCCAAACGTGGTGGTGCGTGCCTGTGGTCCCAGCTATTCCGGAGGCTGAGGCATGAGAATCGCTTGAACCCAGGAGACGGAGACTGCAGTGAGCTGAGATCATGCCACTAAACTCCAGCCTAGGCAACAGAACAAGACCCTGTCTAAAAAAAAAGAAAGAAAAGAAAAAAACTGAGGCACAGAGAGATTGTGAAGAGATTGTAAGTGGAAGAAACAGAGACTCCATTATTTATTTTTTGCCCCTAGCCACTATTCCCTATGGCTTCTTTTAGGAAGCTTGAGCCTGTCAAAGATGCCACTTTGATAAGCTTTTGCCTTAACAAGTTATTTCACTTAACTCTAGTAAAGAATGTTATACTACATGAGCATGTTAAATAATTCTTTGACCATTAGTTTTCTTACTAGTTTTTTTTAATGATTGTTTTGTGTTTAACAACATTCTCTAAGTGTAAATAGAAAATTCAAGCAAGACTTCAGTTAACACCACTGACAAAGAGCTAGAAATCATACATTGTTCATTTGTATGTGTGTATGTGTGTGTGTTACAAGGGGACCTTCTACTGTGACAATAAATAATCTTAGAGGCAATGATAATTATATTTGAATGTGCAAGTCACTGTTTTTTTAGAATACCCTTAAACACATAATTAGGTCTTTTATTCTTATATTCTAAAAATGTTTAATTAGAAAAGGTCTGTTCATCAATGGATGAATGGATAAACAAAATACGGCCTATATACACAATGGAATATTATCTAGCCATTAAAAAGAGTGAAGTTGGCCGGGCGTGGTGGCTCATGCTTGTAATCCCAGCACTTCGGGAGGCTGAGGTGGGCAGATCATCTGAGGTCAGGAGTTCGAGACCAGCCTGGTCAACATGGAGAAACCTTGTCTCTACTAAAACTACAAAAATTAGCCGGGCGTAGTGGTGGGCGCCTGTAATTCTAGCTACTTGGGAGACTGAGGCAGGAGAATTGCTTGAACCCAGGAGGCAGAGGTTGCAGTGAGCTGAAATCATACCGCTGCATTCCAGCCTGGGTGACAGAGCAAGATTCCATCTCAAAAAAAAAAAAAAAAAAAAAGTGAAGTTGTGCTATTTGCAGCAACATGGATGGAACTGGAGATCATTATGTTAAGTGAAATACGGCAGGCATAGAGAGACAAATATCTCATGTTCTCACTCATACGAGGGAGCTAAAAAGTAGATCTTATAAAGATAGAGAGTAGATTAGTGGTTACCAGAGGCTGGGAAGGGTAACAGGGAAAGGGGGATAAACAGAGGTCGATTAATGGGTACAAATACACTTAAAAGAAATAAGACCTGGTGTTCGATAGATCAGTAGAGTAACTACAGTTAACATTAATTGACTGCCCATTTAAGTTTGTTTTTGTTTCCGTTTGAGACAGGGTCTCCCTCTGTCACGCAGGCTGCAGTCCAGTGGCACAGTCAGGCCTCACTGCAACCTCAACTTCCCACACTCAAGCAATTTTCCAGCCTCAGCTTCCCAAGTAGTTGGGACTACAGGGTGTGCACCACCAAGCCTGGCTAATTTCTGTGTTTTTTTTTTGTAGAGAAGGGGTTTCACCATGTTGTCCAAGCTGGTCTCAAACTCCTGGGCTCAAGTAATCTGCCCTCCTTGGCCTCTCAAAGTGCTGGGATAACAGGGGTGAGCCATCACACCCGGCCAGGATAGAATAATTAAAATAGCTATAAGAGAATAACTTGAATGCTCCTAGTATAAAGCAAAAATAAATATTTAAGGTGATGAATATCCCAGTTATCCTGATTTGATGGTGTAAATGTATCAAGTTATCCCATGTACTCCAAAATATGCGTCTCTAATATGTATCGATTAAAAAGTAGTGCTCGGGCCAGGTGTGATGGCTCACGCCTGTAATCTCAGCACTTTAGGAGGCCAAGGAGAGTGGATCATTTGAAGTCAGGAGTTCAAGACCAGCCTGGCCAACATTGCGAAACCCCATCTCTACTAAAAATACAAAAATTAGCCAGGTGTGGTGGTGCACACCTGTAATCCTAGCTACTCGGGAGGCTGAGGCATGAGAATCACTTAAACTCGGGAGGTGGAGGTTGCAATGAGCCAAGATCCCACCACTGTACTCCAGCCTGGGTGGTAAAGTGAGACTCTGTCTCAGAAAAAAAAAAAAAGTTCTCATATACTAAAAGCTGGAACAATACAGAGCAGATTAGCATGGCCCCTGTGCAAAGATGACACACAAATTTGTGAGGTGTCCCATATTTATTAAAAATTTTTAAATATGTATTAAAAAAAAAAAAGGTAGAGAGCAGTGGCTCACACCTGTAATTCTACCACCTTGGGAGGTTGAAGCAGGAGGATCGCTTAAAGCCAGGAGTTTGAGACCAGCCTGCGTAATATAAAGAGAACCCATTTCTAAAAAAAGTTGTTTTAAATTAGCCAGATATGGTGGCACATGCCTGTAGGATCAGCTACTCAGGAGGCTGAGGCAGGAGGATTGCTTGAGCCCAGGAGTTTGAGGCTGCAGTGAGCTATAATTGTGCCACTGCACTCCATCCTGGGTGACAGAGCGAGACCCTATTTAAAAAAAAAAAAAGATAAATAAATAAAATGACTGTCAAATTGAAAAAATAAATAAATAAAATATCCCCCAAAAACACACAGAAGGTTTTTAAGTGACCTAGCAGTACAATGGAGCTATGGCATGGGACTCATGGCAGCTATTCCAAAACCTGGAAATAATTCAGATAATCTTTTGCAAATGGAATTAAATACATACTTTGCTTTATTTGATGGATTTGTTTTTAAAAAGTTAGATGTAAGCCAAATTTATCAAAATAAAAACATCCTATTTACTGTTCAATGCAAGCTTGCATTCCTTGTGTAAAATGGAAAATCCTTCTGCAGTGTTGATATCTACTGTTCAATTGATTTGTCTTAAAGTTTGCAACTTTGAATCCTTTCTCCTCCTCTCCTCCTTTCTTCTCTCATTTTCTATCCCTCTCCAACTTTGTTTTGTGTGTTCGCTCACTTACTTGAACAAAGTGCATATCCAAATAAGTTACCTAAGATTGACTGCCATAAATCTGAAGCCTTTGGGCCATATTTTAAAAATTATTAGGTTGGGTGCGGTGGCTCACGCCTGTAATCCCAGCAATTTGGGAGGCGGTGGTGAGTGGATCACCTGAGATCAGGAGTTCAAGACCAGCCTGGGCAATATAGTGAAAACCAGTCTCTACTAAAAATACCAAAATTAGCCGGGCACGGTGGGGTGTCCCTGTAATCCCAGCTATTCGGGAGACTGAGGCAGGAGAATTCCTTGAGCCTGGGAGGCAGAGGTTGCAGTGAGCCGAGATTGCACCACTGCACTCCAGCCTGCGCAACAGAGCGAGACTCCGTCTCAAAAAAAAAAAAAAGAAAGAAAGAAAGAAAGAAATAAAATAAAAAAATTCTTAAACTGCAACAAAAGCAACTCTGCAGTCACATCTTACTTCCTTGCTCCCAGGATATTCGGTCCCCACTGTGTCTGTTGTCCAGAGTATCTAGCTGGACTCCCAGCAACTGCAGAAAATTTTAGCGTTAGGCTGATTTTTGTTTTTTAAGTCCATCATCCACTATCCAGTACTACTACAGTCAAATGAATAGACATTTACTGAGAACCTACTATGTCCTTCCAGAGTTGTCCTAGGTTTTGTGGGAGACACAAAGAATCAGAATGACAGAGCAGTGGGACTTTGGAGCTGAAAGGGTCATCACAGTTTTAGTTCAGCCTCCTTGATTTGGAGTTAAAGAACCTGATAGCCAGAGCGGTGTAGGGCCTCACTGAAAAGCCCACATGCAGTCACAGAGCCAGGAGTGGAGCCTGCAGCTCTGAACTCTCACATGGTTATTTATTACCTGATTACAGGAACAAAGTTAGGCGTTTGCTTCATGGCATGCACTGTGTAAGGCACTGGAGGTTCAGAAATAAATAAAAGCCTTCCGGGAGAAAGGTAAGAACTTTCCTTCCTTGAGGAAAACAGGAGGCAAGTGAAATCAGTGCAGTGGGGGTTTTTTTTTTTTTAATTGTTGTTGTTTTATGTTTTTTATTTTTATATTTCTTTTTTGAGGTGGAGCCTGGCTCTGTCGCCCATGCTGCAGTGCAGTGGTGCGATCTTGGCTCACTGCAACCTCCACCTCCCAGGTTCAAGCGCTTCTTCCACCTCAGCCTCCTGAGTAGCTGGGATTACAGGCATGCACCACCATGCCTGGCTAATTTTTGTATTTTTACTAGAGACGGGGTTTCATCATGTTCACCAGGCTGGTCTCAAACTCCTGACCTCAAGTGATCCACCTGCCTCGGCCTCCCAAAGTTCTTGGATTACAGGTCTGAGCCACCACGCCCAGCCTATTTTGTTTTTGAGACAGAGTCTTGTTCTGTCACCCAGGCTGGAGTGTGGTTGCGTGATCATGGCTCACTGCAGCCTCAACCTCCCAGGCTCAAGTGATCTTCCTACTTTAGTCTCCCAAGTAGCTGGGACTATAGGTGTGTGCCACCACATCCAGCTACTTTTTGTATTTTTAGTAGAGACGGGTTTCTGTCACAAGTTGAAGCAAGTCTGCGAAATCAGTGACACTCTCCAAGGCAACCCCCCCAAAAAATCCCAGGATACACTGTCCTCCTTCATCAGACCACTCTCTATATTTCATTTTATGCTGTGTCAACTTGATATCAAAAAAGGACTGTAAAAATATTCTTTACATATATGTGTGTGTGTGTGTGTGTGTGTGTGTGTGTGTGTGTGTGTGTATATATGAGTTTTGCCATGTTGGCCGGGCTGGTCTCAAACTCCTGTGCTCAAATGATCGACCCACCTTGGCCTCCCAAAGTGCTGGGATTACAGGCATGAACCACTGTGCCTGGCCTTATGAGGATAAACTCAGGTGACTGCAGAGGCCCAGAAAGTGCACCAAACACAAATTCAAGGTGGGGATGAGGCAAGGAAGCATTCTGGGAGTAAGTAATGTAAGACCTGAGTCTTGTGGGATGGGTGAAAACTGGAAAAAGCCAAGTGAGGAATGGTGTGCTACTTATTACTGAGAGGGTAATAATATACACACATGTAAATTAAGTGGCAATAAAATAATAGAGGTGGTACACCAAGGCCATATATAGCTAACTTCCAAATGAATTGAAAACCAGTCATTTTTCATGGAATTCAGGAGAGGAATATGTGGACTGATTAAAAATATGGGCAGAGGGCCAGGCGTGGTGGCTCATGCCTGTAATCCCAGCACTCCGGGAGGCTGAGGCAGGCGGATCACGAGGACAGGAGATTGAGACCATCCTGGCTAACACAGTGAAACCCCGTATCTACTAAAAAAGACAAAAAAGTTAGCCAGGCGTGGTGGTGGGCGCCTGTAGTCCCAGCTACTCGGGAGGCTGAGCCAGGAGAATGGCGTGAACCCAGGAGGTGGAGCTTGCAGTGAGCTGTGATTGCGCCACTGCACTCCAGCCTGGGCGACAGAGCGAGACTCCATCTCAAAAAAAAAAAAAAAAAAAAAAAAAGGGCAGAACAGATGCTCCAAGTTGTTTTGTTACATGGTTTTAGTTTTTTGTTTTTCTGTCACAGTAAGTCCTGTGGTGAAGGGAAAACCCACTTTGGAGGTAGAAGGCAGGAATCCCAGTTTTTCTGTGTACTGGACAATATGGTCTGTCTGTATCCCGAGTATAACAATGCTGAGCTCGCTGGACGAATGGTGGTGGTGATGAAATGAGATGCCGAAGTTCTGAGTGCTCCATTACGACCCATCAGCTGTGATGTGTCATCTGTATGTCGTTAGCATATAGCCAGATAAACCCATCTTTAATCAGAGCACTGGACTGTAAACACCCCCTCTGGTGTTTTCTTCTCAATGTCTAAGACTGTGTAGTAAGGAGACATTATGAGGGAATCTGTCAAGGAACCAGAGACATTTGCTCTAGGAGAAAATGGCCAATTCCTCATGACCAAGGAATGGCTGGGGCTATTCTAGATCTATATCTGTATTTTGATTTAATTTAATTTTTTTTTAGAGATGAGGCTCTTGCTATGTTGACCAGGCTGGTCTTGAACTCCTGGCCTCAAGCAATCCTCTCATCTTGACCTCCCAAAGTGCTGGGATTTAGGCATGAACCACGATGCCCAGCCCTATGTCTATATCTTTTTAGAGACAGGGATCTCACTCTGTCACCCAGGCTGGAGTGCAGTGGTGTAATCATAACTCACTGCAGGCACTACTTCCTGGGCTCAAGATATCCTCCTGCCTCAGCCTCCGAAAGTGCTGGGATTATAGGCATGAGCCGCTGCACCCAGCCCTATAGTATATATTAATTAACTTTGTCTCTACTTGTGTTTTGTGTGTTTAGAGTCCATTGTCCCCTGCATGTCCACGAAGAAGTTACATTCCTAGTATCAAACAGGAAAGAGAGTGCTAGTTTGGAGTTGAAGAACTCTCTCTCTCTCTCTCTCTCTCTCTGTGTGTGTGTGTGTGTATGTGTGTGTGTCTACAAACAGTGCCTGGGTTCAGGAGGCTGGCTCTGGAGGGCTGCTGCATTGATTTAAGCTAAGCTTTGTTGGATGACCTTGGGCAAGTTACTTAACTGCTCCGTGCCTCAATTTATTTGCAAAATAAGGATAGTAATTGTACCTATGTCCCAGAGTTGTGAGGATTAAATGAGTGAATTTTATCAAAAGCCTGGCACATAGTGTCAGTGAATGTTAGTCATTACTTTCTCCCCATTGTTTGCACACTACTTATGTATCCTAAGGTGAAAGTTTTTTTTTTTTTTTTTTTTTTTTTTACTAGAGCTAGAAAACTATTGATTGAAATTCATTTAAGCAATCATTTATTTATTTTAAACCTGCATATGTTTTAATAAGAAAAAAAACCCTAATATTTGCTTGGGAAGAATCGTGGAAAAGACAATTTTGGTAAAGACCATTTTTGCCAAAAGTTCTTTTCTTGATATCAAGTTGATATAACATAAAACGAAATATAGAGAGTGGGCTGGTGAAGGAGGACAGTGTATACTGGGATTTTTTTTTAGAGTCTTGGAGAGTGTCACTGACTTCACAGACTTGGCCTCAGCTTGTGAGAAGTAGGTGTGGTTGGCAAAGCATAGTAGGCATCCACATGTACTCTGGGCTATACATGTATATCTCATCTACAAACGCTGAAGTTATATTTTCTTTTTCTTTTGTTTTGAGATGAAGTCTCGCTCTGTCGCTCAGGCTGGAGTGCAATGGTGCTATCTCGGCTCACTGCAACCTCGGCCTCCCGGGTTCAAGCGATTGTCCTGCTTCAGCCTCCTGAGTACTTGGGATTACAGGTCTGCGCCACCACATCTGGCTCATTTTCATATTTTCGGTAAAGACGGGGTTTCAGCATGTTGGTCAAGCTGGTCTCAAACTCTTGACCTCGTGATCCACCTGCCCCAGCCTCCCAAAGTGCTGGGATTACAGACGTGAGCCACTGAGCCCGGCCTGAAGTTATATTTTCTTTCTTTTTCTTTTCTTTTTTTTTTTGAAACGGAATCTCACTCTGTTGCCCAGGCTGGAGTGCAGTGGCTTGATCTTGGTTAACCACAAACTCCACCTCCCGGATTCAAGTGATTCTCTTGCCTCAACCTCCTGAGTAGCTGGGATTACAGGCGCACCCTATCATGCCCGGCTAATTTTTGTATTTTTAGTAGAGAGGAGATTTCACCATGCTGGCCAGGCTGGTCTCGAACTCCTGACCTCGTGATCTGCCTGCCTTAGCCTCCCAAAGTGCTGGGATTACAGGGGTGAGCCACCGCGCCCGGCGCACCCAGCCTGAAGTTATATTTTCTATAGAAAGTACCCATCCATTAATTATTTGATCAATGAAGCCATGTGAGATTTGTCTAAGTATAAAAGTGGAAGGCAAAAGGCAACCAGTCTGCAGGAAATGCTTGCACATGTGAAATGACTTAGGAGACTAAAATTATTTTCCTAAAGAGTGGGTTTCAAAATAGTTTGATAACAAATGAGGTGTTTTGTCTATATCTTATCTGACATCAGTAAAAGCATTATCAAAAGTTGGCCCAATTTAGGGATTCAAAGTACTTTGTACCTCATTTTAAGCCTGAGTTGGATAACTGTCATTGTTCTAGAAGACGGTTGGACAATGTTTTCTTTTTTTTGAGACAGGGTCTCACTCTGTCGCCCAGGCTGGAGTGCAATGGCACCATCTCGTCTCACTGCAACTTCCACCTCCCGGTTTCAAGTGATCCTCCCACCTCAGCCTCCCAAGCAGCTGGGACTACAGACATATGCCACCATGCCTGGCTAATTTTCATTTTTTTAGTAGAGACAGCATTTCGCCATGTTGCCTAGGCTGGTCTTGAACTGTTGGCCTCAAGTGATCCACCTTCCTAGGCCTCCCAAAGTGCTAGGATTACAGGTGTGAGCCACCGTGCCACACTAAGTTGGACAATTTTGAATTGTTACAATGATCTGTGTTAGTCCTAAAGTCACTAAGAGGCACAAGAGACCTATCGTGCTGACAACTTTTAAAGTTTTATGGTAATTGCTATTATGTTAACCTTTCAAAATACTTCATTACATATAATATGCTTCAAGTGAAGCTTCTTTAAAAAGTACAGGGTTTAAAATCATTTCTAAACCAAGTTCCAACTATCTAGTCTCTTATTTGAATTTGCAATAAATTGGTAAGTTTGAAAGTAAACTTCATTTGTTATACCCAGAGACTGAGAAATAGAATTCAAAAGCTTGTTTGAATTCTTTTCATGATGATATTTTTTCCTCTATTCAACTTCAGTTACCTCATGTATAACTGATTGCAATTATAAATCTGCCTTATCAGATCTCTGAAAGGGATGATAGAGAAAAATGATTCTAAAGCCCTTTATGGAATATTTAATACTTCTCTACATCCAACATAAAACGTATTATGCTTTATAACTTCAGAGAATTTTTCTGTATAGCTCTTGTAATCTACATTAAATATTTTCCTCTCTGTGACTTACCTTAAGATCTGTCTCTATGGCTAGCACATGCCCCCCCATACGTGTGTGTTAAAAACACTTAAAATACTCTCTTGGAATTTTACAATTTTATCATTTTGAAAAATAGCTAGTGTTTAATTTTTATCATTGTTTTTCTTTTCTATTTTTATTTTGGGAATGAAAATCTTACCTAATGTTGCTCTGGATGACTTGATTTGGATTATGTATATTTTACACATTTTCTACTGAGATGTTTTCTAGGGAGCCTGAAGAATATCCTTTAGATTGCCAAGATTTCAAAACTTCCCTTCCGTTTGCTTACACTCCTCACTGTACTATGCAGAAAAGACAAATATTATTACCTCCACTTAACGAATAGAAAAACTCAGGTGTGAGGAGTGATGTTGTAAAAGTCAGAGTAACGAATCAACAACAGAGCTGAGATTGAGTGGGTGATGACCCCATAGGGGAATGGCCATGCTCAGCTATCTCTGCCCCGCCATCTGGATAGGCCTCTCCAAAGGCGGTGGCCTCCCAGAGAAGGCTTGCCTCACCACACTGCAGGAAAAGCCCGTACCCTGAAATTGATTTGGCTGAGTTTTTATACTGGCTTAATGTTAAGAATTTGGTTATTGCTTGCCATTTCATCTCAAAACCAGCAGATGTAAATTCCCCCCTAATGGCTTTCAAAGAGCAAACAACTCCCATCAAATCTTTCATGCCCAAACTGTCACATTAAAACAAAATTATCTTGCGCCAACAACACATTTAAACAGCTCAACGTTTCTCTTAGTGGAAACGTGTTTGTATCTCTGCCTCGAATCTTCTAAAATCTTGTTCAAGATATTGCTGAGTATCAGGCTTTTGGGAAAGTTCACTATGATTTGTTAAAGAGACCTTCATAGTCCCAGAGTCCCCCCATCATTTTATCAGGAGATTTGCAAGGTTTCCCATTTTGTTGCACCAGGTTTAAGATTTCTCCTTTTTATTTTTCTATTGTTAAGAGAAACCACAGAAAAGAGAAGACCATTGTGCCTTCCCTATGTCTTCAGGACCTGAATGAGTCTTTTGGCATTTGGGACTGGCTAACAACAAGGCCCATTTTCTCCCTGAGATGTGGCCAAGTTGGTCCCAATTTTTATTGCCTGTCCAGAAGAGAGAAAGTCCATCACATGGCACATCCAGCTACCTGTGGTTTTTTTCTTCCCTCCTTCCCTCCCTTCCTTCTTTCTTTTCTTTTCTTCCCTTCTTTTCCTTGAGACTCTGTTGCCCAGGCCAGAGTGCAGTGGCGAGATCATGGCTCACTGCATACAGCCTTGATCTGCTGGGCTCAATGAATCCTCCTACCTCTGCCTCCTGAGTAGCTGGGACTACAGGTGTGTGCCACCATGACCGGCTAGTTTTTGCACTTTTTTATAGAGACGAGGTTTTACCATGTTGCCCAGGCTAGTCTCGAACTCCTGGGCTCAACTGATCCTCCCATCTCAGCCTCCCAAAGTCCTAGGATTACAAGCATGAGCCACTGCTCCCAGCCTGCCTGTGTTTCAATCTCTACAGTATCTTGATTTTGACTTGGGTAGTCAAAAAACGGACAGATAAAATATCCAGAATTTTTAAGCCACTGGGGAAGAACCATTGTGCATAAAAAGAAAAACCCTAGCATTTTAGAAAAATGGGCATAGGGCTGGGTGTGGTGGCTCATGTCTACAATCCCAGGAATTTGCAAGGCCAAGGTGGTGGATCACTTGAGGCCAGGAGTTTGAGAGCAACCTGACCAACATGAGGAAACCCCATCTCTACTAAAAATACATAAATTAGCTGGGTGAGATAGTGCACGGCTGTAATTCCAGCTACTCCGGAGGCTGAGGCACAAGGATCGCTTAAACCTGGGAAGGGAAGCTGCAGTGAGCCAAGATTGTGCCACTGTACTGCAGCCTGGGTGACAGAGGGCATGGTGGCTCATGCCTGTAATCCCAGCACTTTGGGAGGCTGAGGTGGGCGGATCACGAGATCAAGAGATCGAGACCATCCTGGCCAACATGGTGAAACCCCGTCTCTACTGAAAACACAAAAATTAGCTGGGTGTGGTGGTGCATGCCTGTAGTCCCAGGTACTCGGGAGACTAAGGCAGGAGAATCACTTGAACCCGGGAGGCAGAGGTTGCAGTGAGCTGAGATCGCGCCACTGCACTCTAGCCTGGTGACAGAGTGAGATTCCGTCTCAATAAATAAATAAATAAGTAAAATTTTTAAAAAAGAAAAATAGGTATAATAGTATAATTTTTTTTTAAGATCAAAGCATTCCTGTAACTTTGGAAGCAGAAAAATGTATTAGGCATAATTAAAATTGCTCGTAAAATTATTATTTCTGATTTATTTTAAAATGAAAGGCTAGACAGTGTAATCCAGGACAAAAAAAGAATCCTTAATTGCTTTAATCTCTCTACTATTCTCTCATATTTTTGACAAAATATCAATAGCTCCCTGCACCTTCCTCCTCCATGTTTCTGGGTTCATTCATTTGTTTGTTTATTTATTTATTTATTTGTTTGTTTATTTATTTATTTATTTATTATTTTTTGAGACAGAGTTTCGCTCTTGTTGTCCAGACTGGTGTGCAATGGCGCGATCTCGGCGCACTACAACCTCCGCCTCCCGGGTTCAAGCGATTCTCCTGCCTCAGCTTCCCCAGTAGCTGGAATTACAGGCGCCTGCCACCACACCCAGCTTTTTTTTTTTTTTTTTTTTTTGAGACAGAGTTTTGCTCTTGTTGCCCAGGCTGGAGTGCAATGGCAGCAATCTCGGCTCGCCGCAACCTCCGCCTCCCAGGTTCAAGTGATTGTCCCGCTTCAGCCTTCCAAGTACATGGGATTACAGGCATACACTACCGCTCCAGGCTAATTTTGTATTTTCAGTAGAGACGGGGTTTCTCCATGTTGTTCAGGCTTGTCTGGGACTCCCGACCTCAGATGATTCGCCTGCCTTGGCCTCCCAAAGTGCTGGGATTACAGGCGTGAGCCACCACGCCCAGCCATAATATTTTGTATTTTTAGTAGAGATGGTGTTTCACTATGTTGGCCAGGCTGGTCTGAAACTCCTGACCTCCTCAGGTGAACCACCAGCCTCGGCCTCCCAAAGTGCTGGGATTACAGGGATGAGCCACCGTGCCTGGCTTGATTATTATTATTTTTTGAGACAGAGTCCCTCTCTGTCGCCTAGGCTAGAGTGTAGTGGTGAGATCTCGGATCACTGCAACATCCGCCTCCCAGGTTCAAGTGATTCTCCTGCCTCAGCCTCCTGAGTAGCTGGGATTACAGGTGTGTACCACCATGCCCAGCTAATTTGAGTTCTTTCTCATAGACTTTTATACCACACCACCAATCTGGGGATCTCAGTTTTCTCAAGTTATGAAAGTTGTTTTTTGTGGATTTTTTTTTTTTTAAGACAGAGTTTCGCTCTTGTTGCCCAGGCTGGAGTGCAATGCCATCTCGGCTCACCGCAACCTCTGCCTCCTGGGTTCAAGCGATTCTCCTGCCTCAGCCTCCTGAGTTACTGGGATTACAGGCATGTGCCACCATGCCTGGCTAATTTTGGATTTTTAGTAGAGACGGGGTTTCTACATATTGGTCAGGCTGGTCTCAAATTACCGACCTCAGGTGATCCACCCTCCTTGGCCTCCCAAAGTTCTGGGATTACAGGCATGAGCCGCCGCACCTAGCCAGTTTTTTTTTTTTTAATGATAGCATTTGATAGCCTTGTGATATTTCAGTGCCAAAAGCAAGCAAGAGAGAGAAAGTGAAATCCAAAAAAGATAGGTGTTCAATTTATTAGAACTGATAACCAAGCTGTTGATATTTAAGTATTTATTCTTTGATATTGTTCATATTTATCGAGTAATTTGTTTTTTGTTTTTACTTTTTTTTGATACAGAGTCTCACTCTGTCGCCCAGGCTGGAGTGCAGTGGTGTGATCTTGACTCACTGCAACCACCGCCTCCCAGGTTCAAGCAATTCTCCTGCCTCAGCCTCCCAAGTAGCTGGGATTACAGGCACCCGCCACCATACCAGGCTTATTTTTTTGTATTTTAGTAGAGACAGGGTTTAGACCTGTACCCTGTCTAAGTTGGCCAGGCTGGTCTTGAACTCCTAACCTCAGGTGATCTGTCTGCGTCGGCCTTGCTAAGTGCTGGGATTACAGGCATAAGCCACTGTGCCTGGCCCAAGTACTCTATAATTTGTGCAAGATGCTGCAAACAAAATGGAAACCAAGATGCACCCGTGCCACTGGAGCATCATTGAGAGCATTATCCTCACCTGACCATCAATCCTTATAGTTTATCACCGCCACAAAGTGTCACGGTAAGAATCTCTGTGTTTGAAGTAATTTTTTTTTTTTTTGAATGGAGTCTCACTCTTTTGCCTGGCCTTATTTATTTGATTTTGAGACAGGGTCTTGCTCTGTCACCCAGGCTGGAGTGCAGTGGTGCGATCTTGGCTCACTGCAGCTTCAACCTCCCAGCTCAAGCCATCCTCCCACCTTAGCCTCCGGAGCACTTGGGACTACAAGCGTGCACCATCACACCCAGGTAATTTTTGTATTTTTTGTACACATGGGGTCTCACTGTGTTGCTCAGGCTGGTCTTGAACTTCTGGGATCAAGCTATCCTCCCACCTTGGCTTCCCAAAGTGCTGAGATTACGGACTCAAACCATCACGCCTGACCCTGATGCTGTAATTTTATTTCCCAAACTAATATTACATCTAAAGTCACTCAATACCAGCCATTTGGATTCTCTGAAGCCTGTTGGTAATACAATGGGTGGCTTGTATCAGCATATTGTTGTCTCCTACATAACCATGGAGGGTTCCCTTGCTCTTCCCTTCCTTAGCACCACATCCAGTATGTGTCATACAAGAGGTGCTTAGTAATTCAATGAATAGCTCGAAGGCTGGGCTGGTTTAGACACAGCTAGTCAGAGCATAAGCTGAGTGACCAGTCTACTATATTTAAAAATATAACTTGCATCTAGTTCTATGAACATATCCCTATGTAAATGTTTGTTACACTGATTTTTGTTTTTTTGTTTGTTTGTTTGTTTTCGAGGCAGAGTCTTGCTCTGTCACCCAGGCTGGAATGCAGTTGTTTGATCTTGGCTTACTGCAACCTCCGCCTCCCAGGCTCAAGTGATTCTTGTTCCTCCGCCTCTGTAGTAGCTGAGATTACAAGCATGTGCCACCACACCTGGCTAATTTTTGTATTTTTAATACAGATGAGGTTTTATCATGCTGACCAGGCTGGTCTCAAGCTCCTGGCCTCAAATGACCTGCCCACCTAGACTTCCCAAAGTGCTAGAATTACAGGCATGTGCCACCACGCCTGGCCTATACTGTTTCTTTAAATGTGAATGATTCCCTTTGATTAATGGTTAATTGAAAAAATAAATAAAAATTTAAAATATGATTTAAAATTTAAAATATGATTAAAATGAGTAAACTTGAGAGGATTTAATGTCTTTTAAAATATATAGCCAGGCACAGTTGTGTGAGTACGTAGTCCCAGTTACTCAGGAGACTGAGGCAGGGTGATCACTTAAGGGCAGGAGTTTGAGACCAGCCTGGACGACATAGTGGAACCCAATCTCTGAAAGCAATTTTTTTTTTTTTTTTTTTGAGACAGAGTCTTGCTCTGTTGCCCAGGTTGGAGTACAGTGGCACAATCTCGACTCACTGCAACCTCTGCTACCCGGGTTCAAGCGATTCTCCTGCCCCAGCCTCCCGAGTAGCTGGGATTACTGGTGTCCACCACCACACTCTGCTTTTTGTATTTTTGTGGAGACAGGGTTTCACCATGTTGGCCAGGTTAGTCTCCAGCTCCTGACCTCATGTGATCCACCCACCTCGGCCTCCCAAAGTGCTGGGATTATAGGAGTGAGCCACCGCACCTGACCTCTACAAAACAATTTTTTAAATTAGCTGAGAGTGGTGGTGTGCACCTGTACTCCCAGCTACTGAGGAGGCTGAGGTGGGAGGATTGTTGGAGCCCAGGAGTTTGAAACTATAGTGAGCTATGATTACACCTGTGAATAACCATGTACTCCAGCCTGAGCAACATAGCACGACCCTGTCTCTAAAAAAATATTTTTCTGCCAGGCACAGTGGTTCAAGCCTATAATCCTAGCACTTTGGGAGGTCAAGGTGGGTGGATTACCTGAGGTTGGAAGTTCAAGACCAGCCTGGCCAACATAGTGAAATCCTGTCTCTACTAAGAACACAAAAAATTAGCCGGGTACAGTGGCACGTGCCTATGATCCCAGCTACTCTGGAGGCTGAGACAGGAGAATCGCTTGAAACAGGGAGGCGGACGTTGTGGTGAGCTGAGATCATGCCACTGCACTCCAGCCTGGGTTACAGAGTGAGACTTGGTCTCAAAAAAAAAAAAAAAAAAATTCAAATGAATAAATAAATATGGAAGTGTGTTGCTAGGGGCACAGTAGGTGGGTCTTGTTTTATTCTCCCTAAGTCTACCCATCCTTGGGATAATTTATGTTTCTGGATCTCAAACAGCTGAACCTGTGGGAGGAAGGAAGAGAATCTTGAATGTAACTGTGACTTTTGCCCGTAAGAAAGGTGGTCCTGGGGAGTTGAATCAAGAAAGCTTTTGCTGGCCGGGTGCGGTGGCTCAAGCCTGTAATCCCAGCACTTTGGGAGGCCGAGACGGGCCGATCACGAGGTCAGGAGATCAAGACCATCCTGGCTAACACGGTGAAACCCCGTCTCTACTAAAAAATACAAAAAACTAGCCAGTCCCAGCTACTCGGGAGGCTGAGGCAGGAGAATGGCGTAAACCCGGGAGGTGGAGCTTGCAGTGAGCCCAGATCGCGCCACTGCACTCCAGCCTGGGCGACAGAGTGAGACTCCATCTCAAAAAAAAAAAAAAAAAAAAAAAGAAAGAAAGCTTTTGCTTCAACTTCCAGTCTTAATTTGGGGCAAGGTTTAGAAGCTAGTGGCTTAATGAGAGCTGAGCTGTCTGCCAGATTCCCCCCTTTAAAAAAAAATCAATCAGACACATTGTTTGCCCCTTTGGGCTTGACAGACATGTTGTAATAAGGTCCTGAACTGTTCACTACCTCTTTATGTACTTTCTGTCTAAAGGCTTGTTACTATTGTGACCTATATTCATGGAACCACAAACAATGGGTTTAACCATTAACTTTCAAACCGCCTTTAAATGAATTCTTTTATAAGATGAGAATTATATAGGCTTCCACTGGTTGCTCAGAGGAAACAAGAAAAGGACTCAGTTGAACTCAGTTATTAAGGAACTGGGAGTTGATGGTTAGGATGCCCCTAGACCAAGCAGATAATTTGCCTTGACCTGACTATGTCAGATAACACTGTTTAGTTGACATTCCGGTGTCCCTGAAAAACATAATGCATTCCTAAGTTGGTTTGGCTGAAAATAGAGTTGAATTGTGGCAATCCCTTGTACTCATTGAGGAAAATCCCTAGATCTATCTCGATATTTAGTGTCTATTAAGGCATCATTTGATGTTAGGTATCTATTTCCAGGACACTTCCTGGAGGTCCTTGAGAAAGTTACAAGCTGTAAAGGATACATTATTTTCTCAAGTGATAGACAGGACTAAAGAGAGTAACTGAAACCCTGCCCACTTAGATTCATAATTACTTTGATGAATTTTCTCTTCCATTTTTTTAATTGAGTGACAATCAGAAGAAAAAAAGTAGCTTTCTAGTAAGCTCTACAATCTAGATAATGTCTGGGTGCTTAATTAATTTTAAAAAGATTTGGCCGGGCGCGGTGGCTCACGCTTGTAATCCCAGCACTTTGGGAGGCCGAGGCGGGCGGATCACAAGGTCAGGAGATCGAGACCACAGTGAAACCCCGTCTCTACTAAAAAATACAAAAAATTAGCCGGGCGCGGTGGCGGGCGCCTGTAGTCCCAGCTACTCAGGAGGCTGAGGCAGGAGAATGGCGGGATCCCGGGAGGCGGAGCTTGCAGTGAGCCGAGATCGCGCCACTGCACTCCAGCCTGGGCAACAGCGTGAGACTCCGTCTCAAAAAAAAAAAAAAAAAAAAAAAAAAAAAAAGATTTAATGTAAAATAAAAGGATTATCTAATTGGAGTAGTGAACTGATTCTTATTTGGATTACTTTATGAAATGCTATCAGTCGGCTGGGCGTGGTGGCTCATACCTGTACTTTGGGAGGCCAAGGTGGGTGTCGCCTCCGAGCACTTCGGGAGGCCAAGGTGGGCGGATCACTTGAGGTCAGGAGTTTGAGACCAGCCTGGCCAACATGGTGAAACCCTGTCTCTACTAAAAATACAAAAATTAGCTGGAAATTGCTTGAACCTAGGAGACGGAGGTTGCAGTGAGTCGAGATCATGTCACTGCACTCCAGCCTGGGCGACAGAATGAGACTTCTCCCAAAAAAAAAAAAAAAAAAAGAAATGCTGTCAATAACATAGTAGCCTATTTGGGGTCTTTCATAGTTACTGATTTTTACTTTTTCATGGAGTTTAATTTCCACATCCTGTTTTGAATCACTTGAACTCATGGCATAGTGTCAGTTTTTTTCTTTAATGTTAGAAAAGCCTTCTTCTGTCTTTCTAATACATTAATTATTTTTCAGTGTCTATCTGTAGGCTGACTTAACCTACTGAGCTCAGTCTTCGGATCAAGAAATAGAAACACAGTGAGACTAAGTGAGAGGTTCGGCACCATCTAGAAGTTAGCAAAAGCCACAGTCTCTTGGTTCCAATCCTGACTTTACTCTCTGAGTCATGAGGCTTTTCCCCAGTAATTGTTTTTAGAGCCAAATCTCTGATTCACAAATATATGAGCTGCTTTTGATTAAATTATTTAATATACACTTCATTACTATTTTGTCAACCTGATTGTGCCTCTCATCTAGCAATTAATTACACAATGTGCTATTTTGATATTCTTTTGTATTGTTATTTATTCTTATATATTTAAAATTGAATTTCTTAAGAAAGCCTCTGCTATTTGTGAATTTCAGGAGAAAAGGGTCCACAGCTTGTAATTCTGTGCAGCCTCTCAAATGCATAGCACCTCATACACAGTTGTGCTGAAATTTGAATTGATCTCATTTGTAGTTTGGGAAAACCTGGGTTGTTCGTTTGTTTTGTTTTTTCAGACAAGGTCTCAGTTTTTCACCCAGGCTGGAGTGCAGTGGCAAGATAATGGCTCACTGCAGCCTCGACTTCCTCAGCTCAAGTGATCCTCCCACCTCAGCCATCTGAGTAGCTGAAACCATAGGCTGCACCACCATGCTCAGCTAATTTTTAATTTTTTTGTAAAGATGGGGTGTCACCATGTTGCCTAGGCTGGTCTTGAAGTCCTGGGCTCAAGTGATCCTCCTGCCTGAGCCTCCCAAAGTTCTGGGATTACAGGCATGAGCCATCACCCCCAGCCAAAATTGGTATGATTTTTAAGTGAAAAATTTAGAGCAGATGAATGAATTCACCTGATTGTCTTAAACACTTCAGGGTGGATTTCATGTTTAGGAGTAGAAAATAAAAATGAAAGCCAGGTGTGGTGGCTTACGCCTGTAATCCCAGCACTTTGGGAGGCCTAGCTGAGCGGATCACGAGGTCTGGAGATAGAGATCATCCTGGCCAACATGGTGAAACCCCATCTCTACCAAAAATATGAAAATTAGCCGGGCGTGGTGGTGTGTGCTTGTAGTCCCAGCTACTCAGGAGGCTGAGGCAGGAGAATTGCTTGAACCAGGGAGTCAGAGGTTGCAGTGAACCGAGATCGTGCACTGCACTCCAGCCTGGTGACAGAGCAAGACTCCATCTCCAAAAAGAAGAAAAGAAAAATGAAATAAAGAGAAGGAAAAATATCTAGAAGCCTGATTCATTTGGCAAGTTTTCCGGTTATTATTATATGAAGTTGAGCAGTTACAGTAGTAAAGGGTGTGCTATGAACTGCTGCCTTCAACTTTGCTTCGGTTAAGCTTCCCATACATGGAATTTCCATCCCCAACTGAAATGACTATATGTTTGCTATTTAAACATTTAGTTCATTTTGTCTTTTTCCTGCTGTATCTGCTGGAGGGACTATGGGATGAGAAATGGAATCAGAATCTCCTCCTTCGGGTCATTTACTGCTATAGGTTGAGCATCTGTAATCCAAAAATAAAAAATCCAAAATACTCCAAAATCCAAAACTTTGTAAGTAAGTGCCAACTTGACACTCAAAAGAAATACTCATTGGAACATTTTGGATTTCAGATTTTCAGATTAGAAATGCTTAACTAGTAAGTATGTAATGCAAATATTCCAAAATCTGAAAAAAATCCAAAATTTGAAACACCTCAGGTCCCAAGTATTTCAGGTAAGAGCTACTCAACACATACCAGCAAAAACGTTGTTACTAATAAAAAAATACAAGGCTGGATGGGGTGGTTCATGCCTGTAATCCCAACACTTTGGGAGGCTGAGGCAGGCAGATCACTTGAGCTCAGGAGTTCAAGACCAGCCTGGGCAACATGGTGAAACCCCATCTTTACAGAAAATACAGAAATTAATTGGGCATGGTGGTGCATGTCTGTGGTCCCAGCAACTCAGAAGGCTGAGGTGGCAGGATTGCTTGAGCTCGGGAGGTTGAGGCTGCAGTGAGCCATGATCGCACCACTGTACTCCAGCCTGAGTGACAGAGTGAGACTCTGTCTCAAGACAACAAAAACAAATGAAAAACCTATATCACATTCTGGAAAGACCTGACTTCCTCTCATCACATGGCTTTGTCTATCTTAGGGCTGACCCTAAGGGAATATATCATGGCTAAAAATTCTGGCCTAAACAAAATTCAGAGGATATTGAGGGTAGGTCAAGCTTTATCTCTGCTTTCAGCGTCCTCTGTTTCCCATTCTCTCTCAAATGTTGTGCTTTTCAGAATGTGAAACTCTGACCCTGGAACCAGACTGCCTGATTACTAGCTTTGTGGTCTCAGGTAAATTGCTTAGCATCTCTGAGCTTCTGTTTCTTTATGTGTAAAATGACACAATAGCAATAAAGGTTGAGTATTCTTTATCTGAAATGCTTGGAACCAGAAGTGTTTCAGATTTTGGATTTTTAAAAAAGTTTTGGAATATTTGCATATATATATAAAATGAAATATCTTGGGGAAAAGATCAAAGTCTAAACACAAAGTGTAGTTATGTTTCATATACACCTTATACACATAGCCTGAAAGTAATTTTATAAAATATTTTAAATAATTTTATTCATTAAACAAAGTTTTGTCTGTGTTTTGACTACAACCTCATCACATGAGGTCAGTTGTAGAATTTTCCACTTGTAGCATGACATCGGAACTCAAAAAGTTTCAAATTTGGTCAGGCATGGTGGCTCACGCCTGTAATCCCAGCACTTTGGGAGGCCAAGGCGGGTGGATCACAAGGTCAGGAGTTCGAGACCAGCCTGGCCAACATGGTGAAACCCCAACTCTACTAAAAATACAAAAATTAACTGGTCATGGTGGTGGGTGCCTGTAATCCCAGCTACTCCTGAGGCTGAGGCAGGAGAATTGCTTGAACCCAGGAGGCAGAGGTTGCAGTGAGCCAAGATCGTGCCGCCATTGCACTACAGCCTGGGCAACAAGAGTGAAACTCAGTCTCAAAAAATAAATAAATAAATAAATAAAGTCACTTTTTATTACTTTGATGCTAACTAGGCAACTAAGGAGCTGTATTTCAGTGATGCATCAATTAATACTAGCAGAGAAATACTTCAAAACATGTTTTTTCACAGGGCACTCTGGCTCATGCTTGCAGTCCTAGCACTCTGGGAGGTCAAGGTGGAAAGATTGCTTGAGCTCAGGAGTTTGAGACCAGCCTGGGCAACAGTGAGATCCTGTCTGTACAAACAATTTTTTAAAAGGCCGGTCATGGTGGCTCATGCTTGTAATCCAGCACTGTTGGAGACTGAGGTGGGCAGATCACTTAAGGTCAGGAGTTCGAGACCAGCCTGACCAAGATGGTGAAACCCCATCTCTACTAAAAATACAAAAATTAGTCAGGCGTGGTGGCGAGAGCCTGTAGTCCCAGCTATTCAGGAGGCTGAACCAGGAGAATTGCTTGAACCCAGGAGGCAGAGGTTACAGTGAGCTGAGATCATGCCATGCACTGCAGCTTGGGCAACAGAGTAAGATGCTGTCTCCAAAAAAAATTAGGCATAGCGGTCCATGACTGTAGTCCTGGCTACTCCAGAGGCTGATGGGAGGACTGCTTGAGCCAGGAGGTTGAGGCTGCAGTGAGCCATGATTGCGCTACTACTCTCCAGCCTGGTCAACAGTGTGAAACCCTGTCTCTGAAAAAATCTTTTTTTTCTTTTTATAAACAGAATTTTTTCTTTTTTAATAGAGAGGGAATCTCACTATTTTGGCTAGGTTGGTCTTAAACTCCTGGCCTCAAGTAATCCTCCCACCTTGGCCTTCCACATTGCTAGAATTATAGGCATAAGCCAGCATGCCCAGCTATAAATACTTTTTTTTCTTTTTGAGATGGAGTTTCACTCTTGTTGCCCAGGCTGGAGTGCAATGGCACGATCTCAGCTCACTATAACCTCCGCCTCCCGGGTTCAAGCGATTCTCCTGGCTCAGCCTCCCGAGTAGCTGGGATTACAGGCATGTGCCACCACCCAGGCTAATTTTGTATTTTTAGTAGAGACGGGGTTTCTCCATGTTGGTCAGGCTGGTCTTGAACTCCTGACCTCAGGTGATCTGCCCACCTCGGCCTCCTAAAGTGCTGGGATTACAAGTGTGAACCACTGTGCCCAGCCAATAATTTTTTTTTTTTAAAAAGAATCAGTTGATCCCATAAGCATTCTGTAGAGTGTCTCCTGTGTTTTTTCTTTTTCTTTTTTCTTTTTTTTTTTTTTGCGACAGAGTCTTGCTCTGTCACCCGGGCTGGAGTGCAATGGCACAATCTCAGCTCACTATAACCTCCGCCTCCCGGGTTCAAGCGATTCTCCTGGCTCAGCCTCCCGAGTAGCTGGGATTACAGGCACACACCACCAGGCCCAGGTCTCACTCTGTCACCCAGGCTGGAGTGCAGTGGCACAATCATGGTTCAGTGCAGCCTCAACCCCCGCAGGCTCAAGTGATCCTCCCATTTCAGCTTCCTGAGTAGCAGGGACCACAGGTGCATGCCATTGTGTTCAGCTAATTTTTTCAAAAATAATTTTTTGGGGCCGGGCATGGTGGCTCATGCCTATAATCCCAGCACTTTGGGAGGCCGAGCCAGGCGGATCACCTGAGGTCAGGAGTTCGAGAGAAGCCTGATCACCATAGAGAAACCCTGTCTCTACTAAAGATACAAAATTAGCCGGGCATGGTGGCACGTGCCTGTAATCCCAGCTACTTGGGAGGCTGAGGCAGGAGAATTGCTTGAACTTGGGAGGCGGAGGTTGCAGTGAGCTGAGATTGCGCCACTGCACTCCAGCCTGGGCAACAAGAGTGAAACTCCATCTCAAAATAAATAAATAAATAAAAATTAAAAAATAAAAATAATTTTTTGTAGAGACAGGGTCTCCCTATGTTGCCCAGGCTGGTCTCAAAGTTCTGGGCTGAAGGCATCCACCTGCCTTGGCCTCCCAAAGTGCTAAAATTACAGATGTGAGCCATTGTGCCCAGCCAGTGAGGTTGTTTTAATATGTATTTGTTTAATAAAGATAATTTTTTTAGTTCTGGAGATGAGAAGCTCAAGTATGAAAAGACAACAAGTACTCAATCTAGCAATGAATAAGAATTCTTTAAATGTGTACTGTCCAGTAAGATGGCCATTAGCTATTTAAATTTAAAGTAGGGCAGGGCGGGCCTAGTGGCTCAGGCCTATAATCCCGGCACTTTAGGAGGCCAAGTAGAGGATCACTTGAGGCCAGGAGTTGGAGACCAGCCCAGGCAACAAAGCGAGACCCCCATCTCTACAAAAATAAAGAATAAAAAGTTAGCTAGCAATGATGGTATGTGCCTATAGTCCCAGCTACCTGGAAGGCTGAGGCAGGAGGATCACTTAAGCCCAGAAATCGAGGCTGCAGTGAGCCGTGATCGCACCACTGTACTCCATCCAGCCTGGTTGACAGAGCAAGATCCTGTCTCAAAAATAAGTAAATAGGCTGGGTGCAGTGGCTTATGTCTGTAATCCCAGCATTTTGGGAGGCCAAAGTGGGTGGATCACAAGGTCAAGAGGTCGAGACCATTCTGTCCAACATGGTGAAACCCCATCTCTACTAAAAATACAAAAATTAGCTAGGTGTGGTGGGGGTCGCCTGTAGTTTCAACTACTTGGGAGGCTGAGGCAGAACAATTGCTTGAACTCGGGAGGTGGAGGTTGCAGTGAGCTGAGATCGAGCCACTGCACTTCACCCTGGGTGACAGAATGAGACTTTGTCTCAAAAAAAAAAAAAAGACAAGGCCTTGCTATGTTGCCCAGACGAGCTTGCAGTGAATATTTATAAGCACAGTCATAACACACTGCAGCCTTAAACTCTTTTTTTTGTTGTTGTTGTTTTGTTTTGTTTTGAGATGGAGTCTCACTCTGTTGCCTAGACTGGAGTGCAGTGGCAGGATCTTGGCTCACTGCAACCTCAGCCTCCCGGGTTCATGCAATTTTTCTGCCTCAGCCTCCCAAGTAGCTGAGACTACGGGCACCCCCTACCACGCCCAGCTAATTTTTGTATTTTTAGTAGAGATGGGGTTTCACCATATTGGTCAGGCTGGTCTTGAACTTCTGACCTCAGGTGTTCTGCCCACCTCAGCCCCCAAAGTGCTGGGACTGCAGGCATGAGCCACCTGTAATCCTTAAACTACAGCTACTCTTGAGCTCAAGTGAGGCTCCTGTCTCAGCCTCCTCAATAGCTAACTCTTATTTGTTACTCTTTTTAAATTTCATTTTATTTTATCTTGAGACAGGGTCTGTCTTTGTTGCCCAGGCTTGAGTGCAGTGGTGAAACATCAGCTTACTGCAACCTCTACCTCTCAGGCTCAAGCCATCCTCCCATGTCAGCCTCTGGAGTAGCTGGGACTATAGGCAAATGCCACCACACCCAGCTAATTTTTGTGTTTTCTGTAGAGACAAGGTTTTTCCATGTTGCCCAGGATGGTCTCAAACTCCTGAGCTCAAATGATCCACCCACTTGGGCTTCCCAAAGTGCTGGTGTTACAGGCATGAGCCACCACGTCTGGTCATTTGTTACTTTTTTTATTTTATATTTTTTGAGATGGAGTCTCAAAGCCTGGTGCCTGCCACCACACCTGGCTAATTTTTTGTATTTTCAGTAGAGACAGGGTTTCACCACGTTGGCCAGGCTGGTTTCAAACTCCTGACTTCAAGTGGTCCACCTGCCTTGGCCTCCCAAAGTGGACATTTGTTATTCTTAAACATTAAGATGAAATATTGATAACACTCTTTTTTGAGATTTATCTGATTTTCCTCTAATCTTGAACTTTTTATTATCTAGAAATTTAAATAGTTTATTTGATCTCATTTTCTGTCATTTACATTTTCTTCTATTCCATCAGCTCTAAGGAACTTATTATTTCCAAATATGTGTTTAGTTTTGTGCTATTTTTATTTATTTATTTATTTATTTATTTATTTATTTTAGACAGAGTCTCGCTCTGTCACCAAGGCTGGAGTGCAGTGGCATCACCTCGGTTCACTGCAACCTCTGCCTCCAGGGTTGAAGCAATTCTCCTGCCTCAGTCTCCCGAGTAACTGGGACTACAGGTGCCCGCCACTATGTCTGGCTAATTTTGTATTTTTTTTTCTTTTTTTTTTTTTTTTTTTTGAGAGGGAGTCTCGCTCTGCCGCCCAGGCTGGAGTGCAGTGGCGGGATCTTGGCTCACTGCAAGCTCCGCCTCCCGGGTTCAGGCCATTCTCCTGCCTCAGCCTCTCCAGTTGCTGGGACTACAGGCACCCGCCACCACGCCCGGCTAATTTTTTGTATTTTTAATAGAGACGGGGTTTCACCATGGTCTGGATCTCCTGACCTCGTGATCCGCCCGCCTTGGCCTCCCAAAGTGCTGGGATTACAGGCTTGAGCCAGCGCTCCAGGCCTAATTTTATATTTTTAGTAGAGACGGTATCACCATGTTGGTCGTACTGGTCTCAAACTCCTGACCTCAGGTGATCTGCCCACCTTGTCCTCCCAAAGTGCTGGGATTACAGGTTTGAGCCACTGTGCCCAGCTTGGTTTTCTGCTAATTTTTAAGGATTTAAAACTATTTTAAGTATCCTGTTTTGGTGTCTGATTTTTTGTAGTAAGATAGATAAATCATTGTCTTTTCTCCTATCCACCGAGTTATCTAGTTATCTTAATGCCATTTAAAGATAATTGTCCTTTTTCTTTTTTAAAAAAAGCAAACACTTTATTTATTTATTTATTTATTTGAGACAGGGTTTCACTCTGTTGCTCAGGCTGGAGTGCAGTGGTGCGATATTGGCTCACTGCAACCTCTGCCCCCCTGGGCTCAAGCAATTCTAGTGCCTCAGCCTCCCAAGTAGCTGGGATTACAGGCATGTGCCAATCACGCCCAGTTAAATTTTGTATTTTTAGTAGAGGGGGTTTTGCCCTCTACTAAAAATGGGGTTGGCCAGGCTGTTCTCAAACTCTTGACCTCAAGTGATCTGCCTGCCTCGGCTTGCCAAAGTGCGGGGATTACAGGCATGAGCCACTGTGCCTGGCCGGTAATTCTTATTTTTAATGAAAACCCTAGAAAGTAAGTAATTTTGATTATCTATTAGATGTGGAGCCCAGGACAAAGGACAAAGCTGTAGAGATAATACCAGACTTTTTTAGTACAGCCAGGAGGCACAGCTGGGCCAGGTAAGATCTTATATGTCCCCAGGCCTTATCACGGCCATGTATTTAGAGCGTGTGCCACATTCGGCCCAGAATGGCTTTGAATGCGGCCCAACACAAATTCATAAACTTCCTTAAAATTTTATGAAATTGTTCTGCAATTTTTTTTTTTTTTTTTTTTTTAGCTCATCACCTGTCGTTAGTGTTAGTGTATTTTATGTGAGGCTCAAGACAATTCTTCTTCCAATGTGGCCCAGGGAAGCCAAAAGATTGGACACCCCTGCTTTATAGCCTAAAATCTAATGACTCTAAAATGTAAGTTCATAAACAAGCCAAACAATTATTAGAAACATTACAGAAGTCATAGTTTATGGCCTTAAAATATTCAGTAGAGATAGTACTTGACCTATCTGACTAATAAAGGGACTAAATGTTTAAATTAAGTTTTGAAAATTTTAAAAATTTTATTAATAACTTAAAAATTATCTTTACTAACGATTATTAAAGTTGTCGATGAAAAGAGTCAAACTCTGTAAAATATTTGAAGAGATTTTAAAATATTTGAAGAGATTTATTCCAAGCCAAATATGAGCGATCATGGCCCACGACACAGCCCTCAGGAGATCCTGAGAACATGTGCCCCAATCTTCCTTTTTCTATTGTTTTATGACAATTTATTTTTCAAACACTACCTTCTGTTAAGCAACTGTTATATTCAGTAATGAACTGTGATTCAGACATTTCTTTGAGGTCATTAGAACCAGTGGTGTCCAGGAATTTTCACTGTCTTGAAAGAGTCCAGCTTTAACAGCGAAGCTTGGTATCCTTATTCTCTGTCACAAGGTAATTGTGGGTAGTGCACAGGAGTTTAGTTTTACTTGAAAGCTATAAATCTTATCTTAGTAAATAAAATAAAACTGGCTAATGATCACCAACCATATTTTCTTTTCTTCTAAGGAATGGGCTTGAAAAAGAAGAGGGGGTTTCTCACAACTGCACTAAAACAGCTTTTAAGCAGAAAGTGATCTTCGTCAACCAAGACAGATTCTCCTCATTAAACAATCACCTTCCTCAATTGAATCCTTTTATGTTACAATTGTTTCCACATCTAAAGAGCTCCATGAGAGATTATACCAAAAATATATTTGTGGCATGTTGCGGTGGCTCACGCCTGTAATCCCAGCACTTTGGGAGGCCGAGGTGGGTGGATCACTTGAGGCCAGGAGTTCGAGACTGGCCTGGCCAACATGACAATACCCTGTCTGTACTAAAAATACAAAAAAAATTAGCTGGGTGTGGTGGCGGGTGCCCGGAATCCCAACTACTCAGGAGGGTGAGGCAGGAGAATCACTTGAACCCGGGAGGTGGAGGTTGCCGAGATTGTGCCACTGCACTCCAGCCTGTGCAACAAGAGTGAAACTCCACCTAAAATATATATATTTTTTATTTTATAAAATATAAAGAGAGAGAGAGAGAGAGAGAGAGAGAGTTGTTGTTTATACAAACAACAGTATAAAAGTACTTTATTTTCTAGAACAACCAAGAGTTGGCTTTCATTAAAGTGTGTCAGGGCGGGTTGGTGTCAGAGGAAATTTGCCCTAGTGCTGATCGTTTGTCCTCCATATACAGATCCAATAATCATTTGTAGAACATGGTAAAGCAGCTGGATGTATTGCTGAGGGAAGCCTAGCCTGGATAGCTGTAGATCATTTAATCACCTAGTGAAGGTAGAATTAGTGTGTTTAGATCTTAGTTGGGAAGCTTTGTTTGGAGATAAGTCTGGATTAGCCATAGTGAATTGATGCGATCCAGGTTTTTGGCTCTGTTCGAGTTCAGCTGAAGCATAAAGGGGTGGTCTTCATGGTTTCCTGAGGTTATCTACTTTTTTTTTCTTTTTTTGAAGAGATGGGGGTCTCGCTATGTTCCCCAGGCTGTACTTGAATTCCTGGGCTCAGGCAATTCTACTTCAGCATCCTGAGGAGCTGGGAGGACAGGTGTACACCACTGCACTCATCCAGCTTACTTTTCTTTTCTTTCTTTCTTTTTTTTTTTTTTTTTTTTTGAGACAGTTTTGCTCTGTTGCCCAGGCTAGAATACGGTGGTGCAATCTTGGCTCACTGAAACCTCTGCCTCCTATGTTCAAGTGATTCTCCTGCCTCAGCCTCCCAATTAGCTGGGATTACAGGTGCCTGCCACCATGCCTGGCTAATTTTTTTGTATTTTTAGTAGAGATGGGGTCTTACCATGTTGGCCAGGCTGGTCTTAGACTCCTAGACTCAAGTGATCCACCTGCCTCAGCCTCCCAACATGCTGAGATTACAGGCATGAGCCACTGCACCCGGCCGCTTTCCTACTTTTCTTATAGTGGAAATATCATAGACTCAGGTAGGTACCACTTAGTCAAAAGTGCCAGGAATTTAGTGAGCTACATCTCTTTGCATGAAACTGTGACTTCCTTTGAGAGGAGAACAGAGCCCCTGTGTTTTAGGTGTTTACAATTCAGCTGGAGAGACAAGACTTACACATATGAAAATTTAACTAGCAGTAAAAACTGTTTTATAAACTGGAACCAAATGATGGAACAGTGAGAGTTCAGAGAACACAGGGAGGGGTGTCAGTGTGGATTGGAGGAATCAGTAGCAGCTTCCTAGGTGAAGCTGCACACGACAGACTCTTAAAAGATGAATGAGTGGGGAGGAGGGAAGAATGGAGAGCATTCAGGTGAGAAGTAGTCTAAAGGAGTATAAAGGAGGCCAGGGCCCGGCGCGGTGGCTCGCGCCTGTAATCCCAGCGCACTGGGAGGCTGAGACAGGTGGATCACCTGAGGTGAGGAGTTCGAGACCAGCCTGACCAACATGAAGAAATCCCGTTTCTACTAAAAATACAAAATTAGCCAGGCGTGGTGGCGCATGCCTGTAATCCCAGCTATACGGGAGGCTGAGGCAGGAGAATCGCTTGAACACGAGAGGTGGAGGTTGCGGTGAGCCGAGATCGTGCCATTGCACTCTAGCCTGGGGCAACAAGAGTGAAACTCCATCTCAAAAAAAAAAAAAAAAAAAAAAAAAAAGCATAAAGGAGGCCAGGCATGGTGGCTCATGCCTGAAACCCGGTGTTTTGAGAGGCCAGGGTGGGGTGATCACTTGAAGCCAGGAGTTTGAGCCCAGCCTGAGCAAAATAACGACCCATCTCTACAAAATAAAATAAAATAAAATAAAATAAAATAAAATTAGCTGGGTGTGGTGGTGTGCACCTGTAGTCCTAGCTGCTCGAGAGGCCTAGGTGGGAGGATCGCTTGAGCCCAAGAGTTCAAGGCTGCAGTGAGCTAAGATCACACCACTGCACCCCGACCTGGGCAACAGAGTGAGACCCTGTCTAAAAAAATAACAATGGAAAAAATAAAGGGACATGGAAGAACAAAATGTGCTGAAACAGCATCAATTTAGCTAAGACAGGCTGGTATAGGAAGATTAGAGGGAGGAACTTTGAGAGTAACTACAAATAGCCTTAAATACCAGACTTTTTCCCTGAATAATGAAAGGAAAACTAAGTTTATTCCCTTATTAATCTTATTCAACAGCTCTTTGAAATTGAAAGCCAGATATCATTTTAGATTCATTGGAATTTTGCCCTGTTTTTTTCTTCAGCGGGATAACAGTGAGAGGTTCATTTGGATTTTTTAAGAACACAAGAAAGGTGAAACACAGAGGACTTTGAGGGCACTGAAACTACTCTGTATGATACTATACAGGTGGATACCTGTCACATTTGTCCAAACCCGCAGAATGTACAACACCAAGAGTGAACGCTGGTATAAACTATGTTTGTGTAATAATAATGTATCAATGTTGGTTCATTGATTATAACAAATGTACCACTCTGGTGGGGGATATTAATAATGGGAAGTTTGTGCAGGTGTGAGGGAAGAAAGTATATGAGAAATCTCTGTACTTACTCAATTTTGCTGTGAACCTAAAACTGCTCTTAAAAAAAAAAGGCTTTTAATCAATTGATGAACCAACACTGATTATCATTATTGTGCAAACATAGGTTATACCAGGGTTCACTCTTGATGTTGTTACATTCTGTGGGTTTGGACAAATGGGACAGGTATCCACCTGTATAACATTATATACTAATAAAGTAGTTTCACTGCCCTCAAATAGATAGTAAAAATAGCCTGTAACCCCAGCACCTTGGGAAGTCGAGGCTGGTGGATTGCTTGCATCCAGGAGTTTGAGACCAGCCTGGGCAACACAGCGAGACTCTGTCTCTACCAGAAAATAAAAATAAAATAGTCTGGTGCAGTGGCGCATGCCTGTAGTCCCTGCTACTCAGAGGCTGAGGTGGGAGGATCACTTGAGCCCAGGAGGTTGAGGCTGCAGTGAACCATGATCACACTACTGCACTTGGCCTGGGTGACAGAGCAAGACCCTGTCAGAGAAGAAAAGAAAAGAAAAAAGAAAAGAAAAGAGAAAAGGAAAGGAAAGGAGGAAGGAGGAGAGGGAAAGTAGGAAGGAAGAGGGAGAAGAAAGAAAGAGAGAGAAAAACGGAAGAAAGAAAGAAAGGAAAGAAAGAAAAAAAGAGAAAAAGAAAGAAAACACAAGAGACTAATAGATCTATATAGGTTTCTTTCTCTTAAAAATTTAAATCAAGGAAGTAACCTCTTCAGGTAGGCCCATGTGTAGTGGGGAAAACGGGAGCTTGAATGGCTGGAGGGGTTATCCACCAGTTGAAGATAGGCCCTGATTCCCTCTACCCCTGCAACGTGACTGACCCCTTGAGGACTGCTTTTGAGGACTAAAAATTGCCCTCAGTTGAGAACCACTGGTCTAGACACGCACTGTCCAGTATGCTAACCACTAAATACATGTGGCTATTTAAACAAATTTAAATTAAGATTAGAAAGCTCAGTTTCTTAGTCACACTAGACACATTTCAAGTGCTCAAATAGCCACATGAGGGGACAGTGCAGCTGTAGGCTATTCCATCATGCCAGAAAGTTCTGTTTGTTGGACAATGCTGGTCTGCACTGACTTCTATTTGTTTCTCAGGAAGATCACAACTTGAATAAACCAGATACCTTTTCAAAGAAAAAAATTAAATTGAGATAACCAAGGTGAACTTTTATTTTAATTTTTTTTGAGATAAGGTCTTGCTCTGTCGCCATGCTGGAGTGCAATGGTGGGATCATAGCTCACTGCAACCTCAGCCTCCTCAGCTGGGACTATAGGCATGTGTCACCATGTCTGGCTAATTTTTACATGTTTAAAAATTTTTATGTATGTAGAATCAGGGATTTACCATGTTGCCCGGGCTGGTCTCCAAGTCCTGGCCTCAAGCGTTCTTCTCACAGTGACCTCCCAAAGTGCTGGAATTATCGGTGTGAGCCACTACACAGGTGTGGCCTCATTTTTTAATCTGTGATTTAAAAGCTAATCTCTGCCCGTTTTTTTTTTTTTTTTTTTTTTGAGACAGGGTCTTGCTCTGTTGCCCAGGCTGGAGTGCAGTGACACGATCCCGGCTCACTGCAACCTCCACCTGCTGGTTTCAAGCCATTCTCCTGCAGGTGTGTGCCATCATGCCCAGCTAACTTGTTTGTTTGTTTGTTTGTTTTTGTTTTTGGTAGAGATGGGGTTTTACCATGATGTTGCCCAGCCTGGTCTTAAACTCAAGAGATCCGCCTGCCTCGGCCTCCCAAAATGCTGGGATTATAGGTGTGAGCCACTGCATCTGGCCTAAAAGCTCATCTCTGCTTCTTTAAAACCATACTCTTAGAAATAATTTGACTAGGCTGGGCGCAGTGGGTCACACCTATAATCCCAGCACTTCGGGAGGCAGAGACGGGCGGTTCACGAGGTCAGGAAATCGAAACACGGTGAAACCCATCTCTACTAAAAATACAAAAAAAAAAAAAAAAAAAATTAACCGGGCGTGGTGGCGGGCGCCTGTAGTCCCAGCTACTCAGGAGGCTGAGGAAGGAGATTGGCATGAACCCGGGAGGCGGAGCTTGCAGTGAGCCGAGTTCGCACCACTGCACTCCAGCCTGGGCGACAGAGCGAGACTCTGTCTCAAAAAAATAAAAATAAAAAAAGAAATAATTTGACTAGTGGTAGCCTAAAAATTATATTTCTGTTATTTGTTAACTGGGTTGTCATCTTTCAAATATACCTTAAAATATATCATCTCAGCCATGATGTGTCCTTCACTCACCAAGTTCTATTTGTCAACTAGTCACATATGTCAGTGTTTTACTCTGCAAAGCAAGTTACAGTGCTTCTATTTCCTGCCACCTGGGCACTTACAGTTCTACATTTGGCAAGCTGATGCAGAGATCCCTGGAAACTCAACAGCTGGAGGCAGCAGGTTAGATCTCAGGCAGGATGAGGTTTTCCTTACGTTTTTGATGTTAGTTTTTGGTTCACCTCAATTCTCTCCCTGGTTGAGAAAATTCAGGCGCACAGTTCAGGAACTCAAGGAGTTTGTAATGAGACCTAAGAGGTGGCAAAGGACTACATTTGTTTATTTTGTCTATCTGTCTTGTGTCACAAAGTTCTCTCATCTCAGACTTCTTATAAACATTTTGACATTCTGTTGAATTGTTCCAAATTTCTTCCATCTGAGAAAGTGGAGTATTTTCGAGACAACTGTGACCATCTTGTCCACCTTCAAACTCTGAATAGTCAGTTGCTAACCAGAGAAAAAAGTATAACATACACTTGCTGAGTTGAGTTATGCAGATTTTCTGTTTTGAAAGAACATTAACAAAGTGGTCACTGATACTAATGAAATACAAGGAGAAATGATTATTTCTGTCACCAGCTGTCAAAATTATTTTTGTTGTTTATAAAGTCTCAATCCTCCAGGGACTGTTCCATAATCATGCAATATGTTCAAGAGGAAAAGCCCGCATGCTCACACATGGGCTGCCGGCCAGTGTTCTCCCATGGGGCTCTTATCTGCAAAGGCTATTGAAGCTAAATGACATCACCTGTGGCCAGCAGGACCCTATTGTCCTGCAGAGGCTTGACACATTGTTTTCATATGGTACCCCTAAGCCATTGGAACTTGGAGTCTATAATGCCTTCTTTTGATCAAATGCCGTATTTCTAAGATTCTGGGACGTCATAAAGAAAGGAGCTCTTTCAGGAAATGTTTAAAGTTGAGTTTCAAGGTGAATGCTACATCTCATGATGTTATGTTTATTTTACACCTCTCGTAAGGGCACTAGCACTTTTAGGGAAACTCAGCTAATGGATTTAGATAGGATTACTTTTTACATTTTTGGTTCTCTCTCTTTCCTGCTTTTTTTTTTCTTCTCTCTACATTCAATGTTTATTTTATTATTATTATTATTATTTTACTTTATTTTTTTGAGACAGTCTCACTCTGTTGCCCAGGCTAGAGTGCAGTGGCATGATCTCGGCTCACTGCAACCTTCTCCTCCTGGGTTCAAGTGATTCTCCTGCCTCAGCCTCCTGAGTAGCTGGGACTACAGGCATGTGCCACCATACCTGGCTAATTTTTTGTATTTTTAGTAGAGACAGGGTTTCGCCATGTTGGCCAGGCTGGTCTCGAATTCCTGACCTCAAGTGATCCGCCCGCCTTGGCTTCCCAAAGTGCTGGGATTACAGGTGTGAGCCGCGGCGCCTGGCCTTGAAAATTCCCTAATTATTGAGGAAGGAGAAAAAATATTTTCCTCACTGTCAGTAGAAAAGAAGCTCCGCTAGCCAGATTTACACATACAAAGTAAAGTCAAGAATTTAAGGAACTGAAAGATTAACGTTCTCTTGAAACAGATATTTGAGGTCAAAGTGGGTTTTTTTTTGCATCTGAATTCTCTGGTTAATTGCCACAATACCTGCTTTTAACTTGCTCATGGGGGATTTAACCCATTGAAATGGAGCAGCTGAGCGCGGTGACTCATGTCAGTAATCCCAGCACTTTGGGAGGCTGAGGCAGGAGTTCAAGACCAGCCTGACCAACATGGTGAAGCCCCGTCTCTACTAAAGATAAAAAAAATTAGCCAGATGTGGTGGTGGGAACCTGTAATTCCAGCTCTTTGGGAGGCTGAGGCAGGAGAATCGCTAGAACCCCGGAGGCAGAGGTTGCAGTGAGCTGAGATCGCGCCATTGCACTCTAGCCTGGGCAACAAGAGCAAAACTCCGTCTCAAAAAAAAAAAAAAAAAAAAAAGGAGCAATTGAGAAATGGGCTTCAGACTTCAGACTTCAGGCACTGTGGGCCCACTGCCTCGGGTTACTCAGGTCCTGCATTTGCTCATTAGATCATACATCTTTATTGGGCACCCACCTCCTGCCAGGCACTGTCTGAGACCTGGTCCTGCAACAGGGAACTAGACAAACTAGGTGCTTGCTCTCATGGGGTTTATATTCAAGTGGGATAGAGAGCAGAAAGAAATAATCAAGATTTTTAGAAGTGTGTGGTTATTATCAGATGGGTGGTTACATCACTGTGGAGAGCAGGGAGTCTGTGGATCTTGCTTTAGAAGGAGTGATCAGGGAAGGCCCCTCGAGGGAGCTCCAGTGAGAAGCAGCTGGCTATGTAAATATGTGGGGAAAACTGGGTTTCAGGCAGAGGGGACACCAAGTGTAAAGATCCTGATTCCGGAAAGGTTGGCTGTGTGATCTACTGGATTTCCTCCATTTTACTTAATCTTCTGTTTGTTAATCTAGGCAGATACAATACACAATTATCTGGGGAGTAGATTATATTAGCCATAGTCCTTGGAGATGAAAAAGGACTTTGCCTTCTTCCATTACTCTGCACAGACGTCAGTCTCATCTAAGAGATGGTGGGAGGGGAAAGCTTTTAAGAGGGCCTGACAGCCTTAAGGAGCACGTTTTGATTTTCCTTGAGTGTGCTAATGTTAGCACAAATACTGGCTGTGCTGCCAGCATGTTTCCACACACGTGGCTACAGGGATGATGGAGTTAGTCATTTATTGATTTGAGTTAGTTGCAACATTTTTTCCTTTTAACTAGAAAACTCACGTTCTGACAATTTCTTTCCGGAAGTTCCCTAGGGAGGGCATTTTTATGAGAATTACCTTCTGTCTTGATTTCTCACAGGTTGATGCTCAGGAAAGCAGTCAGATTGACTAGGTGGTTCACATTCTTCATTGGGTAATTTTAAATGGGACCAATGAACAAACAAAATAGATTTTAAAATTTATTTATATTTTTATTTATTTATTTATTTATTTATTTATTTATTTATTTTGAGAACGAGTCTCGCTCTGTCTCACAGGCTGGAGTGCAGTGGCACGATCTTGGCTCACTGCAACCTCTCCGCCTCCCAGGTTCAAGCAATTCTCCTGCCTCAGCCTCCCTAGTAGCTGGGACTACAGGCACGTGCTGCCGTGCCTGGCTAATTTTTTGTCTTTTTAGTAGAGACGGGGTTTCATCGTGTTAGCCAGAATGGTCTCAATCTCCTGACCTCGTGATCCACCGGCCGCAGCCTCCCAAAGTGCTGGGATTACAGGCGTGAGCCTCCACGCCTGGCTACAAAATAGATTAAAAAAAAAACAAAAACAGATCACTTATTTCTAACTAACCCTTGGGAATGCTCAGATTTCTAGGCTTTGTTTAATTTATTTGTTTTTAAGTTATTTTTTTTATTTTTATTTTTTTTTGAGATGGAGTCTCCCTCGGCTCATTGCAACCTCTGCCTCCTGGGTTCAAGCGATTCCTGTGTCTCAGCCTCAGGAGTAGTTGGGATTACAGGTGTGAGCCATCGTGCCTGGCTTCAGATTTCCAGCCTTTGAATGGATCATTCTGCATATTCATAGTGTTGAAGAATATTAAATTTGCCTCATGCATGCAGAGTTTTTCTTCTTTGCACTTGTATGAGTACTTTCAATAAAACCTAGCAGTAAAGGTCCTTCAATAAAATAAACATCAGCTGAATAAATTAATGGCAGAAAAATCTAAAAGACAGCCTTCCTCTAACTCCTCCTCTATGTGATTTTCTCCTTCAAAAAAGACAACCCTGAGAATTCTGACTGACTCACAGAGAGGTAGCCTACTGTAGACTGCTTTTCTCCTCTTTTTTTTTTTTTTTTTTTGAGATGGGGTCTCACTCTGTCACTCAGGCTGGAGTGCAGTAGCGCAATCTCAGCTTACCGCAACCTCCGCCTCCTGGGTTCAAGCAATTCTCCGCCTCAGCCTCCTGAGTAGCTGGAATTACAGCCGCCCACGACCACGTTTTTTCTTTTTCCTTTTTTAAATCTCCTTTCAAGAAAAACCCTTTTCTACTTTTACTATAGACGGACAAGTGAGCTGAGTAGTAAAGAGTGTTTGTTCTTATATTTAAGTTATGGGTGAAAATTCACCAAATCAGGAGTGAATGAAATTGTTTGCCCTCTCGGATATTTGATTTCATTAGAAATATTAATCCTTAGCATTATTTTAATTTTTCCCTTTCATTGTTTTTTATCAGGAAGAACTGAAGCATTATTTTATTATATTTATTTATTTTTGAGAGGGGTCTTACTTTGTTGCCCAGGCTGGAGTACAGTGGCATGAACATGGCTTACTGCAGCCTTGAGCTGCTGGGCTCAAGTGATCCTCCCACCTCAGCCTCCCGAGTAGCTGGGACTATGAGTATGTGCCACGGTGCCTGGTTAATTTTTTTTTTTTTTTAAGAGACAGGATCTTTCCTTCCTTCCTCCTCCCCCCCTTCCTCCCTTTTCCTTCCTTCCCTTCCTTCCTTCCTTCCTTCCTTCCTTCCTTCCTTCCTTCCTTCCTTCCTTCCTTTCTTTCTTTCTTTCTTTCTTTCTTCTTTCTTTCTTTCTTTTTTCTTTCTTTCTTTCTTTCTTTCTTTCTTTCTTTCTTTCTTTCTTTCTTTCTTTCTTTCTTTCTTTCTTTCTTTCTTTCTTTCTTTCTTCTTTCTCTCTCTCTCTCTCTCTCTTTCTTTCTTTTCATAGTCTCGCTCTGTCCCCCAGACTGGAGTACAGTGGGGTGATCTCAGCTCAATGCAAGCTCCGCCTCCCAGGTTCACGCCATTCTCCTGCCTCTGCCTCCCGAGTAGCTGGGACTACAGGCGCCCGCCACCATGCCTGGCTAATTTTTTGTATTTTTAGTAGAGAGAGGATTTCCCTGTGTTAGCCAGGATGGTCTCGATCTCCTGACCTCGTGATCCGCCCGCCTCAGCCTCCCGAAGTGCTGGGATTACAGGCGTGAGCCACCGTGCCCAGCCGAGACAGGATCTTTCTATGCTGCCCAGGCTGGCCTCAAACTCCTGGGCTCAAGTGATCCTCCTGCCTCAGCCTCCCAAAGGGCTGGGATTACAGGTGTGAGCCACAGTGCCTGGTCTGAAGTGTTATTTTAAATGATCATAAACAATGAAAATTAAATGACATGTAAAGCAAAAAGCAGAGCACCAGGAACATAGATCTTCATGTTAGTTTCTTGACCTTTTTTTCCTCCCTTAACTTGGTTTATCTCTTTATAATCTGGCTAAAATCTTCGTTCATGTCTTCTCCCTGGCCCTTGCTGCCTTCCCTTGTCGAGCCTTCGACCATGGAAGCTTCTCATCATTCCCTATCCCCTTCCTGACTCCTGGCTCTTCCCTCTTTCAGGAACGCCGTTTCTCCCTTCTTCACTCAGGAATCCTGCTCATTCTTCAAGATCCTAAAGCTCCATCATCCCTCCTCGGCAGAGCTCATTTATTATTCTGACCTCTGGTAGCATTTTGCTCATATCCTATAACATTCATTATTTTATTTTTTCATTCATCTTTCTCTCCACTTTTACAGTTCCAAGTGAACGCTCTTGTATACTGCAGGATGCCTGCTCAGCTTCTCTACTGCACAATGCCTGCTCAGCTTCTCTACTGCACAATGCCTGCTCAGCTTCTCTACTGCACGATGCCTGCTCAGCTTCTCTACTGCACGATGCCTGCTCAGCTTCTCTACTGCACAGTGCCTGCTCAGCTTCTCTACTGCACAGTGCCTGCTCAGCTTCTCTACTGCACAGTGCCTGCTCAGCTTCTCTACTGCACAATGCCTGCTCAGCTTCTCTACTGCACGATGCCTGCTCAGCTTCTCTACTGCACGATGCCTGCTCAGCTTCTCTACTGCACGATGCCTGCTCAGCTTCTCTACTGCACGATGCCTGCTCAGCTTCTCTACTGCACGATGCCTGCTCAGCTTCTCTACTGCACGATGCCTGCTCAGCTTCTCTGCTTGAATATCTAACAGCCCCCACTTCACATGCCCAAAACTGATCTCAGGACCACCCCCACTCCCACCTCAATTCTGTCCTCTCACAGTCTTCTCTACTTGGGTTGATGCCAACCTCATTCTTTCCGTTGGTGACATCCTTCTCATCCTCTTCCCCTTATAATTCACCCCAATCTGTCAGGACATCCTGATGACTCTACCTTCCAAATACACCCAGAATCTCAGTACTTACCACTAACTCTGGTACGTATTACCATCATCTTCCATCTGTTTTGTTTTTTTTTTAATTTTTATTTTAAATAATGGTTGCCTAACTGGTCTCCTTTCCTTACCAATTTATTATCAGGAAAACAACTGAATGGATTCTTAAATATACATCTCTATATCTACATCTCTATATATGACAGAACATGTCATTCTCCTGCTCAGCAGGGGCTCCCATTTCACCTAGTAAAAGCCAAAGCTCTCCCAATGACCTGTATCTACAGGGACCTACTTGATTTTTGCCTCTCCTTCACCCTATCTTTAACTCTCTCGTCTCATCTTGTACTCCTTCCCATCTTATTCAAGCCACTGTCTCCTTGGCTGCTCTTGGGCTAGATATGCTCCTGCCCCAGGTCCTTTGTATTGGCTATTCCCTTCCCTACCTAGATGATTGCATGGTTTGCTCTTTCACCTCCTTTAAGTCTTTGCTCAAATAGCACCTTGTCAAGGAGGCTTACCCTTACCACCCTATTTAAACTTGCAACCCATTCCCCTACACTTCCAATCCCCCTTACCCTATGCTGTTTTGTCCTTTAGCATCTGTCATTGTCAAACAGTCAACATGTCAAGCATTTTACTGGGCACTGTGGCTCATGCCTGTAATTCTGTGCTTTGGGAGGCTGAGGTGGGAGCATTGCTTGAGCCTAGGAGTTTGAGGCTGCAGTGAGTATAATCACGCCACTGCACTCCAGCCTCAGTAACAGAGCAAGACCCTGACTCCAAAAACAAAACAAAACAAAACAAAAACAACTGTGGCATTTATTTCTCCCTCTGTTGCCCAGGTTGGAGTGCAGTAGCACAATGTCAGCTCACTGCAACCTATACTTCCCATGCTCGAGCGATCCTCCCACTTCAACCTCCCCAGTAATCGGGACTACAAGTGTGACCATGCCTGGCTAATTCTTTCTTTTTTTTGAGACAGAGTTGCTCTGTCGCCCAAACTGCAGTGCAGTGGGGCAATCTTGGCTCACTGCAACCTCTGCCTCCTGGGTTCAAGAGATTCTCATGCTCCCACCTATCAAATAGCTGGGATTACAGGTATGTGCCATCAGTTTTTTGTATTTTTGGTAGAGACAGGGTTTCACCATGTTGCCCAGGTTGGTCTTGAACTCCTGAGCTCAGGCCATCCATCTGCCTTGGCCTCCCAAAGTGTTGGGATTATAGGCATGAGCCACCATGCCCAGTCAACTATAGCTTTTCTAATAGGTTGGTGCAAAAGTAATGGCTGTTTTTGCGATTTTTTTTTTTTTTTAGATGGGGTCTTACTCTGTCACCCAGGCTAGAGAGCAGTGGCGCCATCTCAGCGCACTGCAACCTCCTCCTCCAAGGTTCAAGCAATTCTCCTGCCTCAGTCTCCCAACTAGCTGGGATTACAGGGGTGTATCACCACACCCGGCTAATTTTTGTATTTTTAGTAGAGATGGGGTTTCACCATGTTGGCCAGGCTGGTCTCGAACTCCTGACCTCAGGTGATCCACCTTGGCCTCCCAAAGTACTGGGATTACAGGTGTGAGGCACCATGCCTGGCTGTTTTTTGCAAATTTTAATCGCAGAAACTGCTATTACTTTTGCACCAACTTAATATATACATTATGTTTGTGGCCTGTCTTTCTTCCATTATATTATAAGCTCCACAAGAACAGGGATCTTTGACTGTTTTATTGACTGCTGTACCCCCAGTGCTTGGAACAGTGCCTGGCGTATAGTAAGCACTCAAATTTTTGACTGAATTAAGGAATTTGACAGTGATTTCTGTAGCTACTCTATGTCCTCCTATGTGACCAAAATGAACATTTAGCACCTGTGGGTGCCAGTCACAAGGACTATACTAGTAAGCAAAGTTGAAAGCTTCCTGCCCTAAAAATACCTTTTATTAAGCATTTCTATATGGCAGGCACAACACTAAGGGCTTTATGGATTTATTTATTTATTTTTATTTTTATTATTTTTTTTGAGACAGAGTCTTACTCTGTCACACAGGCTAGAATGCAGTGGTGGGATTTTGGCTCACTGCAATCTCTGCCTCCTGGGTTCAAGCGATTGTCTTGCCTCAGCCTCCTGAGTAGCTGGGATTACAGGTGCCCACCACCACCAGCTACTTTTTGTATCTTTAGTAGAGATGGGGTTTCACCATCTTGGCCAGGCTGGCCTAGAACTCCTTACCTCATGATCCACCTGCCTCGGCCTCCCAAAGTGCCAGGATCACAGACGTGAGCCACCGCACCCAGCCTTTTTTTTTTTTTTTTTTTTTTTTTTTTAGACAGAGTTTCGCTCTTGTTGCCCAGGCTGGAGTGCAATGGCGAGATCTTGGTTCACTGCAACCTCCGCCTCCCGGATTCAAGTGATTCTCCTGCCTCAGCTTCCTGAGTAGCTGGGATTACAGGTGCCTGCCACCATCCCTGGCTAACTTTTTGTATTTTTAGTAAAGACCATTTGACCATGTTGGCTGACCTCAGGTGATCTACCTGCCTCAGCTTCCCAAAGTGCTGGGATTACAGGCGTGAGCCACCGCTCCCAGCCATGGATCATATTTTGTTTAATCCTCACAATTACCCTAAGAGGTAGGTGCTAGTATCACTTTCATTGCAGATGATGAAACTGAAGTGCTGAGAGGATGAGTAACTTGTTCAAAGTCACAGAGCAAGTAAGTGGCAAAGCTAGGGTTTGAACCCAGGCAGTATGATTTCACAGTACTGTAAGTTAGTATATTGCCTCAAGGTAGTTACAGTGTGATGTGGGAGCCAGACTTCAAATAATCACCACACAAACATGTATTTGTTTTAGTTAATTAATTAATTTTTGAGATGGAGTTTCGCTCTTGTTGCCCAGGCTGGAGTGTAATGGCGTGATCTTGGCTCACTGCAACCTCTGCCTCCTGGGTTCAAGAGATTCTTCTGCCTCAGCCTCCTGAGTAGCTGGGATTGCAGGCACCTGCCACTATGCCTGGCTATTGTTCGTATTTTTAGTAGAGATGGGGTTGTGCCATGTTGGCCAGGCTGGTCTCGAACTCCTGACCTCAGGTGATCCTCCCGTCTTGGCCTCCCAAACTGCTGGGATTATAGGTGTGAGCCACTGCATGGGCCATTTATTTTAAAAGGCTCATATTTAAAGTTAAAATCACCTCTTCTTTTTTCTGATAGGTTCATGTTTATACCACATGCATTTTCAGTTTTCTATAAAGGTGTATTTTAAGTTCTGTATGTGTCTTTCCTCCTTCACTAAATTGCAAGCTGCTAGAGGCCAGATGCTAGTCTGTACATCCAGGTGTTCCACACCTCAGAGTTCTGCATAGAGTCAGGTTCAGCACATGCTTGTTTGGTTTAATCAATTTTGCTCATCTCCCCTGGACAATTTTTGTTTTCCAAATATAGATGGATTACAGGTGTAGTGGTTCATGCCTGTAATCCTGGCACTCTGGGAGGCTGAAGCAGGAGGATCTCTTGAGCTCAGGAGTCCAAGACCAGCCTGGTCAACATAGTGAGACCCTATCTCTACAAAAAAACAAACCAACCAAGACAAATATAGACAAGCCACAGAACCCTTTTCTTGTGAGGGAAGATGTAGAATCTATTCTTTTAGAAATAAGTTTGAGACCTGGTGCAGTGGCTCACACCTGTAATCCCAACACTTTAGGAGGCTGAAGCAGGAGGATTGCTTGAGACCAGCCTGGGCAACATAATGAGACCTTGTCTCTACAAAAAATAAAAGCAATTAGGCATGGTAGCATGGACCTGTAGTCCCAGCTGCTTGGGAGGTTTGCTTGAGCCTGGGATGTTGAGGTCGTAAGTGAGTCTGGTTGTACCACTGTGCCCTAGCCTGGGTGACAGAGCAAGACCCTGTCTCAATTAAAAAGAAAAAAGAGGTTTGAGAATGTGTATAGGGTGTAGAAAAAGCCAAGAAAAAAAAACACTAAACAAATTACAAAGATAATTAACTTAGGAGGGAAACTGCAAAATACTTAATGATGTGGAAATAAAATTCTGGCAATAGTTAAACTATTTTGCTATATAAATTTTAAAGGTTAGTGAAACTGCCAACTTAATATGATCATAGTGTTTCCACACAAAATGTTTAAAATGGAATCTTCTTCTTTTTTTTTTTTTTTTTTTTTTTTTTTTTTTGAGACGGAGTCCGCCCAGGCTGGAGTTCAGTGGCCGGATCTCAGCTCACTGCAAGCTCTGCCTCCCGGGTTCACGCCATTCTCCTGCCTCAGCCTCCCGAGTAGCTGGGACTACAGGCGCCTGCCACCTCGCCCGGCTAGTTTTTTGTATTTTTTAGTAGAGACGGGGTTTCACTGTGTTAGCCAGGATGGTCTCGATCTCCTGACCTCGTGATCCGCCCGTCTCGGCCTCCCAAAGTGCTGGGATTACAGGCTTGAGCCACCGCGCCCGGCTAAAATGGAATCTTCTAATATAGGCCCCATTAAACAATTTACTTAGAATATTGATTTTCTGCCAGGCACAGTGGCTCATGCCTATAATCCCAGCACTTTGGGAAGCCGAGGTGGGTAGATCACGAAGTCAAGAGATCGAGACCATTTTGGCCAACACGGTGAAATCATGTCTCTACTAAAAATACAAAAGTTAGCTGGGTGTGGTAGCGTGCTAGTCCCAGCTACCCAGGAGGCTGAGGTGAGAGAATGGCTTGAACCCGGTTGCAGTGAGCTGAGATCGTACCACTGCTCTCCAGCCTGGCAACAGAGTGAGACTCCATCTCAAAAAATAAATAAATAAATAAATAAATAAATAAATAAATAAATAAATAAATAGAATGTTGATTTTCTGAAGTATTTGTGGTTATTTCTATTACCTACAGTTTCCAAAAATTTAGCAAAACTTATTTTAGATGTTATTGGCTTTTTAAAATAAAACAAAAAACCAAAAATAAACAACAACGAACAGAGATAAGGTCTTGCACTGTCACCGAGGCAGCAGTGCAATCCTAGCTCACTGTAGCCTTGAACTCCTGGGCCCAAGTTATCCTCCTGCCTTGGTCTCCCGAAGTGTTAGGATTACAGGTGTGAGCCTCCATGCCTAGCTAACCCTTATTTTTACATTTTCAGTTACCAAGTCGAATATATACATAAAATGCCAAAACAAAAATGCTTGGATTTTCTAGTGACTTTTTTTTTTTTTTTTTTTTGAGATGGCGGCTTGCTTTCTTGCCCAGGCTGGAGTGCAATGGCACAATCTCCACTTACTGCAACCTCTGCATCCTGGGTTCAAGCAATTATCCTGCCTCAGTCTCCTGAGCAGCTGGAGCTACAGGCGTGCACCACCATGCCCAGTTAATTTTTGTGTTTTTAGTAGAGACAGTGCAGCATTTCACCATGTTGGCCAGCCTGGTCCTGAACTGACCTCAGGTGATCCACTCGCCTAGGCCTCCCAAAGTGCTGGGATTGCAGGCGTGAGCCACCATGCCCAGCTTTATTTTACTTGTTTATCAAACTATTACCATTAAAGAATCTGTGTTTTGCACAGTTTGGTTGGCATGAATTCAAATTAGATTATATTAGCATATTATGATAAAAATTTACCTATTCCTATTTTTATGCAAGTTTTTAAAAATTTCTGTGCAGAAACAACTAAAAAGAAGAAAAAAAGCAAAAGACCTTACAAGCCTCATAAATATTAAGTCAAAAATTCAGGAACTCGAATAAATTGATATCTGTTGATAAAATGAAAAAAGAATTCGACATCTTGTACATGTAGCAGTAATGATTCTAAAGTAATATGAAGTAATTTTTGAAAATCAAATGGGCCAGGCCAATGTATTCAAATAAGTACCCTTTCCTCAAAAACGGTTACCTTGGGAGAAACATACTGAATGCAATGATGCTGTCAGTGCTCAAACTAGTTTTGGAACCCATCTTTTGATACTGCTTTCAAAACCTCAGGCAAACCCTTCTGTATAGCTTCATTTGTGTGGTAGACTCTGACAGGTGCTGCTCAGATATACCTTCAAGAAAAGGCTGGTCAGACAGCTTCCAGGGGTGGAGTTCCGTTCCCTGACAGCTCCAGTGGTGGGCTTGGTCAGAGTCAGCCTCAGCTTTGATGCTGAGGTCAAACTTTTGGAGTGGTTTCCAGACAATGACTAAACAAGGCCTGCGCAGTCCAGTGATCTTGCCCAAAGTGGGGTTCCTTTAATGGGCCTTCTTTGCTTCATTCTCCCTGATGAGGTGGCAGAGACAATGTCAGGTGCACATCTCAGCCTGACATCTCCTTCTCTCTATCTGGCTTTTCCCCCATTTTCTTTGCAGGTGTTACTCTCCAGTACATTTATTTACTTATTTATTTATTGACCCTCTGTCCCCAGGCTGGAGTACAGTGGCACAATCTCGGCTCACTACAACCTCTGTCTCCCAGGTCAAGTGATTCTCATGCCTCAGCCTCCTGAGTAGCTGGGATTACAGGTGCATGCCACCACACTGGGCTAATTTTTGTATTTTTGGTAAAGATGAGGTTTCACCCTGTTGGCCAGGCTGGTCTTGAACTCCTGGCCTCAAGGGGATTACCCGCCTTCCAAAGTGCTGGGATTACAGGTGTGAGTCACTGTGCCTGGCCCCCAATAAATTTTTTGTACTTTTTGTTTGTTTGTTTGTTTTGAGAGGGAGTCTTGCTCTGTCGCCTGGACTGGAGTGCAGTGGTGCCATCTCGGCTCACTGCAACCTCTGCCTCATGGGTCCAAGCGATTCTCCTGCCTCAGCCTCCCGAGTAGTTGGGATTACAGGTGCCCGCCACCATGCCCAGCTAATTTTTGTATTTTAGTAGAGACTGAGTTTCACCATGTAGGCCAAGCTGGTCTCAAATTCTTAACCTCAGGTGATCTGCCCACCTTGGCCTGCCAAAGTGCTGACTCACACCGTTACAGGTGTGAGCCACCGCGCCCCGCCAAAAATGTGATCTTTATCCTTAAGACAACAAGGAATCAGGAAGCCCATTTTAAAAAGTTAGGTTATATCTATGATTTAGAAAAACCATTCTGGATGCAATATAGAGAATAGATTGTGAGGTGGTGAGGAAGAAAGGAGAGTAGTTAAGAAACTGTGGCAAAATGTCAGGTAACAAAGAGAGGATGTCAGCTTGGACTAGAATAGTGACACTTAGTGAGAGCCTGTTTCTATAAAAAGGAAAAATAAGGCCAGGCGTGCTGGCTCAAGCCTGTAATCCCAGCACTTTGGGAGGCCAAGGCAGGTGGATCTCTTGAGGTCAGGAGTTCAAGACCAGCCTGGCCAATATGGTAGAACCCCGTCTCTACTAAAAATACAAGATTAGCCGGGTGTGGTGGGACACACCTGTAATCCCAGCTACTTGGGAGGCTGAGACAGGAGAATCACTTGAACCCAGGAGGCGGAGGCTGCAGTGAGCTGAGATTGTGCCACTGCCCTTCAGCCTGGGCAAGACAGACAGAGCAAGACTATCTCACAAAAAAAGATAAAATATAGTGTCAGTTGGGATGAGGCTAAGTGGATATGAAGCCGGATAGCCTAATATGTGCTATTATTTTTATTTTTTTGAGATGGATTTTTGCTCTTGTTGCCCAGGCTGGAGTGCAATGGCACTAACTCAGCTCACCACAACTTCTGCCTCCCAGGTTCAAGTGATTCTCTTGCCTCAGCCTCCCGAGTAGCTGGGATTACAGGCATGTGCCACCACACCCGGCTATTTTTGTATATTTAGCAGAGATTGGATTTCTCCATGTTGGTCAGGCTGGTCTCAAACTCCCTACCTCAGACGATCCGCTTGCCTTGGACTCCCAAACTTCTGGGATTACCGATGTGAGCCACCATGCCCGGTTTATGTTCTACTCTTAAAAATAGCAATTATTGGCCCGGCGTGGTGGCTTATGCCTATAATTCCAGCACTTTGGGAGGCCAAGGCAGGTGGATCACTTGAGGTCAGGAGTCAGACCAGCCTGACCAACACGGTGAAACCCTACCCTGTCTGTACTAAAAAAATACAGAATTAGCCGGGCGTGGTGGCTTATGCGTGTAATCCTGGCTACTTGGGAGGCTGAGGCAGGAAAATCATTTGAACCTGGGAGACGGAGGTTGCGGTGAGCCGAGATCGTGCCATTGTACTCCAGCCTGGGCAACAAGAGCAAAACTCCGTCTAAAAAATAAATAAATAAATGAAAAGTAAAATATATCATATGTTACATGATTACAAGTGTTTAAGAGAAAAATAAAGCCGAGGTGAGGCTAGGGCCTTTGGGGCATGTATTGTTAGTTACGGTGGCCGGAAGGCCTCATTTAGGAAAGTAACCTGTGAGTAAACAAGGAGAGGCTTGGGCAGCTTGCAGTAGGCGTCATTATCTGGCACCTGATAAGCACATTATGAGTTTGATTTGAGGTCATCATGGAGAAAGTCAATTTGTCCCTGTCAAATTGAGAGGTGGTGCTTGTCTTATCTTAGTCCACAGAGAGAAAAATCTAATCTTTACTAAAGATTTTGACCTAAAATCTAACTTCTGCCATTTCTAAGAATTTCTTCCACTGTGCAGAGGGAAGTCAACCTGATGGGTAGCGTAAGAGAATAAGGATGTCTGGCGTGGGGCAGTGGTTCATGCCTGTAATCCCAGCACTTTGCGAGGCTGAGGCGGCGGATCACATGAGGTCAGGAGTTCGAGAGCAGCCTGGCCAATATGGTGAAACTCCTTCTCCACCAAAAATACAAAAGAAAAACAAATATTGCCGGGCGTGGTGGCGGGCACTGTAATCCCAGCTACTCAGGAGGCTGAGGCATGAGAATCGCTTGAACCCAGGAGGTGGAGGTTGCAGTGAGCCAAGATCATACCATTGCACTTCAGCCTGAGTGACAAGAGCAAAACTCCGTCTCAAGAAAAAAAAAAAAAAAAAAAAAAAAAAGAGAATGAGCATGTCTAGAATGCAAAGTAACCTAGTCAGAGAATGTTAAAACCACAAGGGAGGGCCGGGCGCGGTGGCTCAAGCCTGTAATCCCAGCACTTTGGGAGGCCGAGACGGGCGAATCACGAGGTCAGGAGATCGAGACCATCCTGGCTAACACGGTGAAACCCCGTCTCTACTAAAAAATACAAAAAACTAGCCGGGCATGGTGGCGGGCGCCTGTAGTCCCAGCTACTCGGGAGGCTGAGGCAGGAGAATGGCGGGAACTCGGGAGGCGGAGCTTGCAGTGAGCTGAGATCCGGCCACTGCACTCCAGCCTGGGCCACAGAGCGAGACTCCGTCTCAAAACAAAACAAAACAAAAAAAAGCCACAAGGGAATCTCAGAGATCATGTACCTCACTCCCCACCCATATTACAGAGGAGGAAACTGCAGGATTAACTGAGGTGAGCCTTACAATAATTTAATGGTTAACCTGGTCTCAAATCTTTCTATTTTGAGTTTACTGATCGCTCCATTAGACCACACGGTCTCCCTAAGTGATGAGGATGAGGAGAGAATACTTTCATTACAGACTTCTCAATGCCCACTATTACCAGATCAGCCTTTGTTTTTCTTCCCTGTGAGTTGATCATGCCCAGGAAGAGACATAAATGGAGTTAGAGAGGAAACTCTGACCTGTTGCTCATGGAATAATTTCCCATTCTCTGAAACTTCTTGCCCAAGGTAGGCTTCTTCAAGTAAGTCAAAGAGTAGCAAAGTTCATTCTAATTAGCTCTCTGAACATGACATCTTCTGAGTTGTCTCATTGGTAGCGTCTAATGGCCACAAAAAGAAAATGGTGACCAGGCGGGGTGAGGTGGCTTATGCCTATAATCCCAGCACTTTGGGAGACTGAGGCAGGAGGCTCACTTGAGCCCAGAAGTTCAAGACCAGCCTGGCCAACATAGTGAAACCCCATCTCTACTAAAAATACAAAAATTAGCCGGATGTAGTGGCACGTTCCTGTAATCCCAGCTACTCAAAAGGCTGAGGCACGGGAATCACTTGCACCCAGGAGGCGGAGGTTGCAGAAAGCCAAGATCACGCCACTGCATTCCAGCTCAGGCAACAGGGTTTCTGTCTCAACAAAAGGATGATCAACAGAAGAAAGGGAATTCTGATACTCAGATTATGCATATGTACAGAGTGGTTTGGATGGGACCTTGGAAAATTCTGCTGATTCCTGTGAAAGTTTTTTTTTTTGAGACAGGGTTTCATTCTGTCACCCAGACTGGAGTGCAGTGGCATGATCCTGGCTCGCTACAATCTCTGCCTCCCAGGCTCAAGCGAGTCTCCTGCCTCAGCCTCCTCAGTGGCTGGGATTACAGGTGTGTGCCACTATTGCCCGGCTAATTTTTGTATTTTTTTCAGAGGCGGGGTTTCACTATGTTGGCCAGGCTGGTCTCGAACTCCTGACCTCAGATGATCCACTCACCTTGGTCTCCCAAAGTGCTGAGATTACAGCGTGAGCCACCACACCCGGCCTTGAGTATTTCTTTTTTGATGGCATGTTATTACAGTTCATCTACAAAATGTAAATTGAAAAAATACGAGTGGGTTGGAGTCAGGCACGTTTTTATGTGCCCCAGATATTTCCCCCAAATGCCTTGCATCTTCACAACCACTGCCAAATACAATCCAATATTTCTTGCTATGTATACTTTTTAATAATTGGTTTCAGTGACATGATGATACACTTGAAAATCTTTGTATCTTTCTTTAGGTAGGAAGACGCTTTAAAGAACTTGAAGAGCTATATAGACATGATCTGCTGAATCCTATCAGTTCTTTCCAGGGGATGTAGACAGGCTGAGGTTGGAATGGGCCATGGTCAGGAACCAGTTCATGAGTAGGCAACACCACCAAGAAGTAGAATCAAAATACAAAATCAGAGTCACAAAGAGTGATGGCTTGGACAAATAGAGATTCACAACCATGTGCCAAAAATCCAGATGGAGTTGTGTGGGCAGCATCCTGCAGTAGCGGTGCCTCTGTTAAAGGCCAGTGGCAGAGCCCCTGTGGTTTGCATGGAGAGAGAAGAAAGGAGAGATTCTTCCTTGGTTTTGAAGCCCCAGGATATTAACATCTGATCAGTGAAGCCTTTCTGGATTCCCTTAGAGATGTGTTCATTCCTGTCTTGGAGCTACCAAGGCAATTGTATTTCTCCTGTGATATCTCATAGCTCTTTACTGTCTTGTGATATCATCACTTGTGTTGCAATCTTTGCAGCCTCCAAAATGCCTAGGACAGTGCCTTGCACATAACAGGTGCACCAGAAATGTTTATTGATCTGAATACATAAGCCCTAATGCAGACAGACTATGAAAAATGGGAATACTAATAAGACCTACCACATAGGGTTACTGTGAGGATAACATAAAATAATCTACATAAAGTGCTTTGCTCAGGACTTGGCACACAGATACTTATTTAATATTAGCTATTATTATTCAATTATGTATTGAAATGGAACAATAAGTGATTATTTATTTATTTATTTGAGACAGAGTCTCACTCTGTCACCCAGGCTGGAGTGCAATGGCATGCTCTTGGCTCACTGCAACCTCTGTCTCCTGGGTTCAAGTACTTCTCTTGCCTCTGTCTCCCAAGTAGCTGGGATTATAGGTGCCTGCCACTATGCCCAGCTGAGTTTTTTGTATTTTTAGTAGAGACAGGGTTTTACCATGCAGGCCAGGCTGCTCTTAAACTCCTGACCTCAGGTGATCCACCAGCCTCAGCCTCCCAAAGTTCTGGAATTATAGGCGTGAGCCACCTCGCCCGGTTGAGAATTTATTTATTTATTTATCACATCAGACCGGTGTGATAAATAACTATAATGAACTATAAAAGGATTGTTATACATGATAATTTAAATACTTGTTTCTGCCAATTGGTCTTTTAGTTTTTGTTTATTTTTTTGAGATGGGATCTTGCTCTGTCACCCAGGGTGGAGTGCAATGGCACGAACATGGCTCAATGAAGCCTCAACCTCCTGGGCTCAAGTGATCCTTTCTACTTCAGCCTGCTGAGTAGCTGGGGTTACAGTCATGCACCACCATACCTGGCTAATTTTAAAAAATTTATTGTTGAGTAGGTTCTCGCTATGTTGCCCAGGCTGTTCTTTGACTCCTGGACTCAAACATTCCTCCTGCCTCAGCTTCCCAAAGTGCTGGGATTACAGATGTGAGCCACCACACCTAGCCTGGTCTTTTGGCTTTTAACAATTGTTATAAGAACTTTGGAATAAGCTTTGGGCAGCAAAATATGATATTTTTTATGTCCAGAGAATACTGTGTTTTAAAATATTTCTTATTTACTGATAACTGATATTGAGCTAAAGACCAAAGTTGGATTGATTTGAAACAAACAGACTTCAAATATTTAGAATCCACAGAGGCCCCAGTCAGATTAAGAATGAAGATAATCAGGCAGGGCGCAGTGACTCGTTACTGTAATCCCAGCACTTTGGGAGGCTGAGGTGGGCAGATTGCTTGAGTCCAGGAGTTCAAGACCAACCTGGGCAAAGTGGCAAAACCCTGTCTCTACAAAATGTTGCAATTAAGTGGGCTAGTGGCACATGCCTCTAGTCCCAGCTGCTTGGGAGGCTGAGATGGGAGGATCACCTGAGCCTGGGGAGTTTGAGGCTGCAGTGAGCAGTAATCAGGCCACTGAGTTCCAGCCTGGGTGTCAGAGACCCTATCTCAAAAAAAAAAAAAAAAAGAATAAAAGTAGTTAAGACCAACTTGTGGGTTGGATGTGGTGGCTGATGCCTATCAACCTGGGTAACATAGGGAGACTTCTGCCTCTACTTTAAATAAACAAACAGAGAAAAACCCTTGTGTTTATCATTCAGGACTTAAATGGAAAGATCCTTGAAAATCTCAAGTAACTCTCATGAAGAAACCATATTTTTCTGCAGAAAATAGGTAATCTTTTTTAATGGATAGAAGTTGCCCAAATATGTATGATATGTTTGACATCATGAATGAATGGCATAGTGTAGGGAAAACAGGGCGAACAGGGATTTGTGCCTTTGTGCTCTCTCTTACAACCATTATGTTGTTCTGCATTATTTCAAGGGTTGGCAAACTTTTTCTGTAAAGGACCAGATGGTAAATATTCTGGGCTTTGTGGTCAAGGGTCTCTACTGTAACTACTCAGCTATGTCATTGTAGTGTGAAAGCACCATAGGCAATATGTAAACAAATGGCATGGCTGTGCTGTAGTAAAGCTTTATTTATAAAACTGGTTGTAGTTAGCAGACCAATGGTCTGCAATATCAAAGGACATGTCATATTATACCCTTCATATTCCGATTTCATTCTCCTATATTTTCTTTTTGTTTTTGTTTTTTCTTTTTTTTTTTCTTTCTTTTCTTTCTTTTTTTTTTTTTTTTGGAGACAGCCGCCCAGGCTAGAGTGCAGCGATGCGATCTCGTCTCACTGCAATCTCTGCCTCCCGGGTTCAAATGATTCTTGTGCTTCAGCCTCCCGAGTATCTGGGATTACAGGCACCTGCCACCATGCGCAGCTAATTTCTGTACTTTCAGTAGAGACAAGAATTCTCCATGTTGGCCAGGCTGGTCTCTAACTCCTGGCCTTAAGTCATCCGCCTGCCTCAGTCTTCCAAAGTGCTGGGATTACAGGTACGAGTCACCGCGGCTGGCCTCATTCTCCTATATTTTCTTTTCTTTTTTGTGTCACAGGGTCTCACTCTGTCACCCAGGCTAGAGTATAGTGGTGGGATCGCTGCTCACTGCAACCTTCACTTTCTGGGTTCAAGCGATCCTCTACCTTACCCTCTTGAGTAGCTGGGATTACAGGCATGCGCCACCATGCCCAGCCAATTTTTTCGGTAGAGATGAGGTTTTGCCACGTTGCCCAGGCAAGTCTCAAACTCCTGGCCTCAAGCAATCTGCCCGCCTCGGCCTCCCAAAATGCTGGGATTACAGGTGTGAGCCGCTGCACCTAGCCAGATTCTCTCAGGTTTTCATTTCCCAAATGTGTTATGCTGGTTTTCCTTCGCGTGCTTCTGCACTCTCTTCCTAGAAAGTATCCCTCCACTTCTTCCTACCTGTGAATTCATCTGCATCTGCAAAAAACAAACAAACAAACAAACAAACAAAAAAACCCCAAACAGAAACAAAGCAAAACTAATCCTCACAGTGAAGCCTTCCCAGATTTACTGCTGGGAAGAATTAAGTGGTTTTTTTTGGCTTGCTTGTTTCTTTTCCCACAGAAACTCTATTATAGCACTTCCATTATAGTATAGCACTTTCTTCTTGGTCTTGTAATTTTTAAATGTTTGTTGTCCTTTCCTTGTCCCCTTTTCAGTGGACAGTAAATCCCCTGAAAATGGAAAGGTTTTTGGTTCTATTATATTTGTATTATTAGATCTAGCACAGCGCCTGACACATAGTAGGAGTTTAATAAATGCTTATAAAGATGATGCAGAAAGCATACTCTAGAATGAGCCTGAGAGTACCTATCACTTGAATTATATATATCTACACCATAACATTACATTTAATTCATTTTGAATGTAAAGTAATAACTTTGGAGAGGCTTTTAGTTTTTATGACATCAAATAAAGGAGTTTGACCAGGTTTTCTGTGTTCCATTCATCTACTTGTGTAGATACTAGCGTCTGCCATCTAGGTAGGTTCTACTTCTTATTATTATTTTTTTTTTCCCTAGACAGAGTCTTGCTGTGTCTCCCAGGCTGGAGTGTAATGGCACAATCTCGGCTCACTGCAACCAGGTAGTTTCTATTTTTAAGAAAACAGTAATAATATAGAGAAGAAGTGGTATTTTCTCAGTCATTTGGAACTGCTATAACAAAGTTCCATAAACTGGATATCTTATAAACAATGGAAATTTATTTCTTACACTCTGGAGCCTGGAAGTCCCAGATCAAGATGTCAGCATAGTTGGTTATAGACTGCTGTCTTCTCATTGAATCATCATCTGTCAGAAAGAAAGTAAGCTCACTGGCCACTTCTTTGAAGGGCACTAATCCCATTCATGAGGGCTCCACCCTCATGACCTGATCACCTTCCAAAGGCTCCACCTTGTCCAAATACCATCACATTAGGAATTAGGTTTCAACATACCAATTTTTGGGGGGCACAAACATTCAGTCCCTAACATATAGATAATGGCCACCTATATTTGGCCTTGTCATACAACCTGCCATAGAATGCCATTCATGACAGGTGAAATACTGCTTTATTTTTCCTGTTTTCACACTATATATAGGCAGAATCATACCATATGCATTTTTTTTTTTTTTTTTTTTTTGAGACAGAGTCTGGCTCTGTCACCCAGGCTAGAGTGATAGCTCACTGCAACTTCCCTTTCCCAACTTCAAGCAATTCTCCTGCCTCAGCCTCCTGAGTAGCTGGGATTACAGGCACCTGCCACCAAACCAGTCTAATTTTTGTATTTTTAGTAGAGATGGAGTTTCACTATGTTGGCCAGGCTGGTCTCAAACTCCTGACCTTAAATGATCCACCTACTTTGGCCTCCTGAAGTGCTGAGATTACAGGCATGAACCACTGCTCCTGGCCATACAATATATATTTATTTGTGACTTTTCTCATTCAATATTATGTTATTGAGGCTTATCTATAATGAAACTTGCAGCTATTTTTTACTCATTTATTGTTAGTGGTTTTTTAAACCATTGAATGGTATTCCACTGTAGGATCACACCACACCCTTAGGGATCTGGGGCATATTTAGGAGATGTAACTTTTCAGGTGGATGAGTCAGGGAGGGGGAAGGGTCTAAAGGATTTTTCGGATGATTGTGGTGCTGTTGACTGAGATCAGGAGAGGATTAGTTCTCTGGGGAGGAGGATGAGTTTAGGTTAAAGAAGGAGTGGCCAGTTGACTAGGAATAGACCTTAGAATGCTGGCCTGTGTTAAGGACTCAGCTGAGATTAGGGGCCCCAGTATGGACAGAGCTGGGACTTGCTTTGGAATAACTGCATTTGGAAGTGTGCGGTGCAGGAGTTGGACTGGATGCGGGTTGGAGACTTGCGGCACACTCAGCAGGCAGGTTGATGAAGGAAGCATTGAGGACCTAGTGTAGGTTTCTTCTTATGGACCAGGCCTGGAATTGTTTGTTGTTCGTAACTTTAGTCCACATTACACTGTGAGAGCTCTGTGACATGATCTTACTGAACCACTAAGACATCACAGCTTCATTCTCAGGTTTTAGGGACATTTACAGGGGATTTACGCTTTCGTAATGGCCAAGGAAAGTATCCCAGCCACGAGAAAGGCTTGCTTTGGAGATGAGAATAGCTGTTTGGTTGGCTGAGTTTCCTAAAAAGTAGAAAAGATCCCCTGAGACTATGTCAACAAATATTAATTATTGCTCATCAATTCCTTAAACTGGCAGCGTGACTTAAACCTAAGTACTGTCCTCCCAGCTTCAATCCAGAGAAACGTGGGAATGCCTACTCTACCATGTTCAAACTGGAATATACATGCTGAGTCTCATTCCCATTGGGAAATATCCAAAGTTATTGTGACAGGACTATATTTTGAGCAATGTTGGTGATTTGTTTTTTGGAGCACAAAGCAAGCAATAAATCTGTCACCCTGAAAAAAATCAGGTTATGACCTAACGGAAGGAGCAAATTGTGACTTTAGGTAAAAAAGAGTGACCTACCAGGGAGGGTAATTTATCATGATAACAAAATTGCTGGTGCTCTCCCGGCCGAACAGGAAGAAGGGCTGCAGTAAGCAAATTCAAGAGATGCAAGAGTCCGAATATTTTTAACTGATCAATATTTCCAGGGTTCACAAGCAGCCAAAACACTGTCATTGTTCAGAGTGAGTACATTGCTCACCTGATTTGTAAAAGGAAAAAAAAAGAGAGCTTTAATTATTCTCTTTAAAGAAACGTCATCACTCAACAACAGGCATTCTTTGTAGGAGGAAAATAAATATCTCCCAGGGATTTAAGTGAGAATTTTTGATTTTTTTTTTTTTTTGGTAGGGAAGCAAGAGATTATGTTACCTGGAAATGCTTAAGGAAGTTGATTATTGAGGTTTAATGTCCTTCACCCACTCTTGTGTTGGAACTGTTCTTCCTGGAGAGAAAACCAAGCAAATAATATAGGGAATTATTGATAAAATAATTACATATGCAAAACTAGGGAGACAGTAGATATATCTTCCATTTGCCCCTTCAGATCTTTATCCTCCCTATTCCATCCACCCTGCTCAGCTCCCTGGAGACCAATTCCCAGGACTCCCCTGTCCGCTGGCTTTTGGTTGGGTTCAGTCAATAGGCGGCCCCTGCTGGAGAGCAGAGGGAAGAGAGGTTGGGGCATTACTCCTCAATCTCCCTCCCTGCAGAGTGGCTGCAGCTGACTTTGCCCCTCTTCTGAAGGTTACAGTTCCTGTAGCATGATCTTTTCTGCACAGCCCTTTCTGTCTCCAGAGTCCAGTAACACTTCCCTTCCCTTGACCCTTTAGTCCCGGGGTGATAGATGTGCCCCACTGTTACTACCTCAGGAGACTGCACTGGCATGCTGCGTTGTCTGCTTAATCCTTGACTGACCCACAACCTGAGTAGCACTTTCTTTTTTTTTTTGAGATGATGTCTCGCTCTGTCATCCAGGCTGGAGTGCAGTGGTGCGATCTCGGCTCACTGCAACCTCTGCCTCCCAGGTTCAACCTATTCTTTTGCCTCAGCTTTCCAAGCAGCTGGGACTACAGGAGCATGCCACCACGCCCAGATTTTTTTTTTTTGTATTTTTTAGTAGAGGCGGAGTTTCACCATACAGGCCAGGCTGGTCTCAAACTCCTAACCTTGTGATCCACCCACCTCGGCCTCCCAAAGTGCTGGGATTACAGGCGTGAGCCACCACGCCCGGCTTAAGTAGCACTTTCTATAGACCTCAACATCATCTTGGCCTTTCAGGGATTCTGAATAACAGGGATCCTTCAATAGGCTTTCCTCTCCTTAAACAGTCAGTCACCACATGAAAAATATGACGCTTGTGTTATGTGGCTATACCTCTATTGGCTCCTCAATATTGGTAGCCACATGGTACATTCAAGCTTTGGATTATTATAAAACTATGATTTTTATCCGTAGATTTCGCTGACAAGTACAAGCACGATAAACCCTATCCAGCTTTATGTCACTGTTGCTTCCTAATAAAGTTGAAGGCTAGGTAAAGCACTCAGTTTCCGGGCATTAACACCCATTATCTCTCTCAGCCACCATTGCCGTATGGCCCTACTTATTTTCACTTCGACAGCCTACACATTCAACCTTCCTCCCAACAAACTTGGCAGGCTCATCCCATTTCTCAGAAGAGATTTAATAGCAGTGAGTTCATGTACTTCGAAGACTTCATTACTTTTATTAGCTCTCCATGCTCTCTGCTTACTGGTGCACTGCGAGGTATTACTGAATAATCTATAGTTGTCAGTAATATAAATATGCCCTAGCCTAGTACAGCTTTAATTCTACTTATTTTATTTCTTATTAGGACATTTTGGAAGGACTTAGATGGATTTCCTTGTGTAGAGGAATTTGCTGCAGAGCAATGTTAGTTGATGTCCAACTTATGAATAGAGCAGGAACCCCAATTTTCATATGCCTGGGCACCTGATGGAATGCATTCATAATGTCAAGTGGCATGCTGATTCCTGTTGCGTTTCAGCTATGGCAAACTTTTAGAAAGAAAAGACCTTATTTGCTACTCCTTTTGGTTGTATTCTATAGCTTAAACAAGTTACATTCTTCATGCATCTATTTGCTCACCTATAATGTGTGTATATGCTTAAATTGTACTCTGAATATCTTTCTACAAAAATATTATAACCAAAACTACTGAATAGTATTTTGTAAAAGATTTGGTTGCCTATTATCTCTATATTAACTGAATCATACTATTATAATAGAGGTGTATACGTGCTAAGAGAACCTGGAAGAGGTGACATAGATTGGAAGTAACTGAAAGTAGAATATATTTGATTTATTTGATTAAAACAAATACTGATAAAGCAGAACACCCAACATCAATTGCACATAACCTTTCATTTCTTTTCTTTTTCTTTTTTTTTAGAGATACGGTCTCGCTTATGTTGCCCAGGCTGGTCTCAAACTCCTGGCCTCAAGTGATCCTCCCACTTTGGCCTCCCAAAGTGCTGGGATTACAGGTGTGAGCCGCCTTGCCCAACCCACATAATCTTCTAATAGCCTTAGCCTTTAGTATTACTTGTATAGAGCAGAAAAGAAAGGAAATGAATATTTGTGTCAGCGACTGAACTAAGAACTTTACAAACACTATGTCATTTTAATATTTAAATTAAATTTACTTTCAATTTTTATTTCTTAACAAACCCTAATGATGAAGCCTAACATCATTCATTTAGGTATTACACAAATCTCTCATATATTTTAAACAGAGTAGTATATATATTTTATATTTGAGACAGAATCTCACTCTGTTGCCCAGGCTGTAGTAGAGTGGCACAGTCACAGCTCACTGCAGCCTCCACTGCCTGGGCTCAAGTGATCCTCCCACCTCAGCCTCCCGAGTTTAAGATAAAACTCATAAGCCACTCTCACATTCTGGCACAGTAGATAATTACCTTCCCTCCTTCACTCCCTAATCTTTTTTTTTTTTTTTTTAAGATGAAGTCTCACTCTGTCACCCAGGCTAGAGTGCAGTGGCACGATCTTGTGCTCCCTGCAACCTCCACCTCTCGGGTTCAAGTGATTCCTCTGCCTCAGCCTCCCAAGTAGCTGGGATTACAGGTGGCCACCACTACACCCAGCTAATTTTGTATTTTTGGTAGAGACGGGGTTTCACCATGTTGGCCAGGCTGGTGACGAACTCCTGACCTCAGGTGATCCACCCACCTTGGCCTCCCAAAGTGCTGAGATTATAGGCGTGAGCCACCATGCCTGGTCATTCACTCCCTAATCCTATCCATCATCAAGCTCCACTGTGTTTATCATTAAATTCTCTCTCCACAGGACGTGGTGGCTCATGACTGTCATCTCAGCACTTTGGAAGGCTGTGAGGGGGCAGATTGCTTGAGGCCAGGTGTTCGAGACCAGCCTAAGCAATCCAGCGAGATCCCCATCTGTAAAAAAAAAAAAAAAAAAGTAAAAACCAGTATTTCTTGAATCCACTCACTTGTCAATATCTTCACTAGCACCACACTAGATCAAATTCCTAGTGCTCTTGCCTGCACTAACACAGTAACTCACTGCAGATGCTTGAGTCAGTCAGAAAGATTTTACAAAATTCAGATCTGATCATATTAACCAGCAAATCAAAGTCCTTTAAGTGACTTTATTATTATTATTATTATTCTGAGTCAGGGTGTGGCTTTATTACCCAGGCTAGAGTGCAGTGGTGTGATCTCAGTTCACTGCAGCCTCCACCTCCCAGGCTCAAGCCATCCTCCCACCTCAGCCTCCCAAGTAGGTGGGACTATAGGCGCTCACTCCCATGCCTCTCTAATTTTTGTAATTTTTGGTAGTGTCAGGGTTTTGCCATGTTGCCCAGGCTGATCTTGAACTCTTGGGCTCAAGTGATACTCCTGCCTTGGCCTCCCAAAGTGCTGGAATTACTGGCGTGAGCCGCTGCACCTGGCCAGGCTTGCAACTTCTGACCCCTGTTTTCCTCTTCAGCCAGTATCTTATTGGTTTTCAGTGCTTTCGTGGTTTTGGCCTTATTTCAGTCCCTCAAATATACCTAACTCCCTCCTACCATTGGGCTTTTGCACATGTATTTTCCTGTTACTGGTATGCTCTCCTGTATTTAGTCACTTGCTATATTCCAGTTTTTTTTTTGAGACAGAGTCTCTCTGTGTTGCCCAGGTTGGAGGGCAGCCCAGGCTGGAGGGCAGTGGTGCAATCTTGACTCCCTGCAACTTCCGCCTCCTTGGTTCAAGAGATTCTCCTGCCTCAGCCTCTCGAGTAGCTGGGATTACAGGAGTGCACCACCATGCCCGGCTAAGTTTGTATTTTTAGTAGACATGGGGTTTTACCATGTTGGCCAGGCTGCTCTCCTGACCTCAAGTAATCCACTCACCTGTGCCTCCCAAAGTGCTGGGATTACTGGCATGAGCCACGGCTCCTGGCCTGTTTTTGCTTTCTATTTTACCTTCAGATACACGGTTCTGGCATGCAGAAGCTCAACAAATATTTGCTATGAATATATATATATATATATATATATCCACACACATATATATCCACACACATGCACACACAAACACACATGTATTACCAAATTCCCATTTTTTTTTTTTTTTTTTTTTTTTTGCGGTGGAGTCTTGCTCTCTCGTCCAGGCTGGAGTGCATCGGCGCCGTCTTGGCTAACTGCAGCCTCTGCCTCCCAGGTTCAAGTGATTCTCCTGCCTCAGCCTCCCAAGTAGCTGGGACCACCTCCAGCTAATTTTGTACTTTTAGTAGAGATGGGGTTTCACCATGTTGGCCAGGTTGGTCTCGAACTCCTGACCTCAGGTGATCCACTTGCCTTGACCTCCCAAAGTGCTAGGATTACAGGCATGAGCCACTGCCTGGTCCCAAATTCCATTTTTTTGTTTGCCTTTTAACTTTGTAGCAAAATATAAAAGTGTTGTGCCAAAGTTAAAATTTTGTTTGCCCTTTAATATGTACTGATGTTTAAACATTTAACATAGTTAAATCTATCAATCATTCCATTATGGCTTCTTTTATTGGTATCATGCTTCAACAGCCCTCTGTCACTTGAAGAAAATATAAATTATTATGTATTTTTAATGATATAGCTCTTTCTTTGGAAAACATTAAATTTTTAACTATCCGGAATGGATTTGAGGACAAGATGATAGGTAGTGAAGCTTTTATTCTCCATATAGTAGCCACTTGTCCCAAAATACTTCATTGAATGCTCCATCATTCCTCCAAAGACTTAAAATGCCCCTTGTTTAAAAAAATTTTTTTGGGGGGTCTCTCATTGTTCTGAACACCCCCATCTCTGTACAGAGGAGCTGTTTTCTTCTTTCTTTCTTCTTTATTGCCTATTAAACTTTTTGTTCCTTAAAACCATATGTGTGTGTATATATATATATACACACACACACATATATATATATATATATATTTTTTTTTTTTTTTTTCTGAGACAGGGTCTTGCTCTGTCATCCAAGCTGGAGTGCAGTGGCATAAACACTGCTCACTGCAGCCTTGACCTCCTCTTGGGCTCAAGTGATCCTTCATGTCAGCCTCCTGAGATGCTGGACTATAGGCACACACTACTGTACCCAGCTAATTTTTTCATTTTTTGTAGACATGGGGTCTTCCTATGTTGCCCAGGCTGGTCTTGAACTTGGAGCCTCAAGTGATCCTCCTACTTCAGCCTCCCAGTGTAAGCCACCACATCCAGCCACAGATATTTTTAAATTTAAATTTTCTTTCATTTACCTGTCATTTTGGTGATGCAGTATTTTAATAATGGTGGCTTTATAAAGCATTTTAATATATGATTACATCAGTTATCTCTGGCTATAATTATGCTTCATAACAACCACCCAAAATGCAATAGCTAACAGGGTTCCAGGAGATAGTTAAAATCTAATGCTGTAAGGCATTTATTATATGTAATAAATTAACTATGTACCATCTTGGGAGAATTGAGAAAATAGACACGAATGATTTTTTTATAGGACTTATTTTCCTCATGGAAACCCCATTAAGGAAGTATGGCTTAAAACAAACATTTGTTTAGCTCATGAAACTGTAGTTGTGATTTAAGCTGAGCACTTTTTATGGTTTTAGCTAGGCTCATTTTCATGTCTGGTGGTCTGCTGGCTGTGGGCTGGGGTGATGTGTGTGACTGGGTCCCATTTATTTTATCCTTTAGTGGACTAGCTCAGACATGTTCACACAGTGAAGTGCAGAGGGCAAAACAGGAATTACATGCACAAGCACTTTGTCAAGCCTCTGCCTGCAGCAAGTTTTCTAATGTCTCATTGGTCAAAACAAGTCACATGGCTAACCTCAGGACTGAGGGACTGGGAAATATACTCCACTTTCTCATGGAAGGAGCTGTGGAATCATATTGCAGAAAAGGTGAATGCAGGGTGGATTAGAGAATTGGGGCCATGGTAGTCTTCCATTGTTTTTCTTTGGAATTCTTTACTGGCTTATTCTGCAAACTTGTTCTGTTTTAGAATTACTTTGTCAAGACAAAAAACTCCCATTGCGTTTGCATGAAGAGAAAACGTAAGTCAGCTCCTTCCACGTGCAAAGGACATGATCTCATTGCTTTTTATGGCTGTATAGTATTCCATGGTGTATATGTACACATTTTCTTTATTCAGTCTATTATTGATGGGTATTTAGGTTGATTCCATGTCTTTGTTATTGTGAATAGTGCTGCAATGAACTTACAGGTGCATGTGTGTTTTTTTTTTTTTTTTTTTCCGAGATAGCATCTCGCTCTGTCACTAAGACTGGAGTGCAGTGGCACAATCTCGGCTCACTACAACCTCCACCTCCTGGTTCAAGTGATTCTCCTGCCTCAGACTTCCGAGTAGCTGGGACTACAGGCATGTGCTACCACGCCTGGGTAATTTTTTGTATTTTTAGTAGAGACGGTGTTTCACCGGGTTAGCCAGGATGTTCTGGATCTCCTGACCTCATGATCTACCTGTCTCCCAAAGTGCTGGGATTACAGGTGTGAGCCACCGCGCCCCGCCTACATGTGTCTTTATAATAGAATGATTTATATTCCTTTGGGTGTATACTCAGTAATCGGATTGCTGGCTCGAATGGTATTTCTGTCTCTAGGTCTTTGAGGAATTGCCACACTGTCTTCCACAATGGTTGAACTAATTTACGCTCCCACCAACAGTGCAAAAGTGTTCCCTTTTCTCCACAAACTTGCCAGTATCTATTATTTTTTGACCTTTTCATAACAGACCATTATCCTTAGCAAACTAATGCATGAACAGAAAACCAAATACCACATGTTATCACTTACAAGTGGGAGCTAAATTATGAGAACACACGGACACATCGAGGGGAACAATACATATGGGGGCTTACCGGAGGGTGCAAGGTAGGAGGAGGGAGAGGATCAGGAAAAATAACTAATGGATACTAGGCTTAATACCTGAGTGATGAAATAATTCGTACAACAAAACCTTATGACTCATGCTTACTTGTGTAACAAACAAACCTGCACATCCTGTACATGTATCCATGAACTTAAAATAAAAGTTTTTTTTTAAAAGAAAATGTAAGTCAGATGTTCAGCTAGATGCTTTTACATATTCATTTCATTTAATCTTTCAGCAAATGAAAGTAGCTGTCATCATTGGCTTTTTTTTTTTTTTGAGATGGAGTCTTGTGCTGTCGCTCAGGCAGGAGTACAGTGGTGCGATCTCGGCTCACTGCAAGCTCCGCCTCCCGGGTTCACGCCATTCTCCTGCCTCAGCCTCCTGAGTAGCTGGGACTACAGGCACCTGCCACCACACCCAGCTAATTTTTTGTATTTTTAGTAGAGACGGGGTTTCACCGTGTTAGCCAGGATGGTCTTGATCTCCTGACCTCGTGATCCACCCGTCGCGGCCTCCCAAAGTGCTGGGATTACAGGCGTGAGCCACCGCGCCTGGCCAATTTTTCTATTTTTTAGTAGAGACAGGGTTTCACCATATTGACCAGGCTGGTCTCGAACTCCTGACATTGTGATCCACCTGCCTTGGCCTCCCAAAGTGCTGGGATTACAGGTGTGAGCCACTGCACCAGGCCTCATCACCCACATTTTATGGGTAAGGAAATTGAGTCCAGATGGATGAAATAACTGTTTATCAGATAACAAGGTACAGAATCTGGAGTCAAACTCATTTCCTGCTTCATTGTATACTTCTCCTTCCACTGTTCCCTGACTGCTTCCTCTGATGATTGCTGAGAGGATCAAGCCATGATAATGGCCATGAACGAACTCGGAAGACTGGAATGTGAGCTGCTACCCAGTGATTTCGAAGTTCCCTAAATATCCATGTTTCTGTAAATAGAGCTCATGAAGGTTTTAATTTGTAGAAGAATCTCTGTATATCCTTCCTGTTTTATCCACAGTTTGGCGTAGATAACATAATTGACATGATTGACTGAAGGAGATTAAATAATCACAAGAGAAGCATAGTTGAGGTTTATTATGAAGGCACTAACTTTTACAGCTCTATTATGTTATAATCCATTCAATTTTCTGGTAGAAGAACAGCTATTTATAAGGGAAGATTAGCTATGTCTTCAGGCTGCCAAAACATTCCTTTGGGAGGCTTTGATTGGAGTTCAGAAATGACGTAAAAGAGGTGAGGCCTGGCTCCCTGAGCTGGTGGGAGTGACGGCGTGGGTAATGTCACATGCTGTCTTATATTAAAAGAAAAACCTCAGACAAATTAAGTTTAACAGAGTATAACGGAGCAAAGAGCGAGTCATGGATCAGGCAGCCTCCCAGAACAGAGTAGGCTGAGAGAGACTCCAGCACAGCCGTGTGGTGGAAGATGATGTATAGACAGAAAAAGAAAAGTGACATACAGAAAACAGAAGTGAGGTACAGACACAGCTGAATTGGTTACAGCTCAGCATTTGCCTGGTTTGAAGAGCTGGCCGCCTTTGGCCAAAACTTGCTTGGCACAAGAGTAGTTTGCGGTCTGTTTACACATCTAGTTAGGTTACGGTTCACGCTAATCGAGACATCTTTGGCTGAACTTAAAATATGTGAGGAGGCAGCTTTATGCTAAACTTAATTGAACGCTCATTTTATTTTATTCTTTTGGCAAATTGTGCTCAATAGGTAAATTCCTCTGTAGGATGCCAGTCACTTTAAAAGTGAAATGTTTTGATTGAAACATTTGATTAAATGTTTTGATTAGCAAAGTGTTCATTGCTAGAATTTCCAGGAGCAAGCAGCCGTAGAAACATTAGCAACACAATTTCCTGAAGTTAAACTTATTTTGCTGTGGATATACTTATTTTGAGATGGGGTCTTTCTATCTTGCCCAGGGTAGACTGGAACTCTTGGGCTCAAATGATCATCCCACCTCAGCCTCTCAGTAATAGGGACCATAGGCTCGTTGCCACCCCACTCAGTGTAGCTGTGGATATTTTCAATGAGAGCCAAACCAATTCGTGTGTGAAAACCTAGTCATACAGCCAGGTGTCTTAGAACTTTGGGTGGGGTCATCAATCTAAATTATAAGTTGGCCCCACATGGAAATAGTTGGAGGTGGGAAGGGAAAGGTGAATTCTTAGAGCCCTGGTCCCTGGAACTCCCTGGTGCTCAAGCCCCATGGCTTTGCACTGGGTAATTTACACCACTTTGTAACTCGTGAACACATTAATTATGCAACAGTTGGTTAGTTTCCTTAATCATCATGGGATTTGCCATGCCACAACCCTGAAAATAGTATGGTGTGTACCTTAAACTTGCTGTAGGTGAAAAATACAACTCAGTCACTTTGTCTTCTGTGCTTAGATGACAGGACTTTCTGAAGCAATACATGGAAACTTAATAATGTCCATCAAGAGCATATTAGAGAATAAATCTTATGTAAGAATAGTGCTGAACATTTAGAGAAAGGAGACTGTCAGAATTTGTCTATTCAGTGTGAATTTGAGGGTAGTTGTAAGGATTAGAGGCAATGTATGTTAAAGTGTCTGGTCCACAGCAGGCACTTTACACACATTAGCTATGATGATCGCAGAGGTGGAGCTGTCTGCGCTGGCATCATTTGAATGGAAGGTTGAAGGTTGAGATCAGTGACGTACAAATCTCATTGGAATTTCCTTAGGAGCTTTCTAAAGTTTACATTTCCAGGTTCCAGCACTAGAGATTCTTATTCTTTTAATGGATTTTTAAAAACAAAGCCCTGCAGCTGATTCTGAGGGCCAGCTAGATTTAGGAAATCCCAGATGAGGGGATTTCTAAATTCTCTTTCAGCTGTACCATCCAGAGGCTGGAATATTGAGGAGGTTTTTTTGTGATCCTCATTGCTCAAGCTCGTGCAAATTTGCATTTAACCAAAGTCAACTGATTTTATTGTGCTTCCTCTCAAGATATGAGAGTCTGTAAACTGGTTGGAAACATAAAGGGATACTAAGTCTGAGAAAGCAGTTTCTCCACACTCATACAGAACACCTCACACCAGATGTGCAGGTTTTTTCCCCACACCAACCGATTCTCCAACACCATATGGGTGTCCTGCAATTCAGTTTAATTCTGTCACTCTCTACCTGAAGTTAGATTCAGATGTCACAAGTGAATGGGCTCAGTTCCACAAGACTCCCCCTACTCAGATGCCAGTTGCAAGTCCAGGCCTTCCGTGCTTCTGACTGACCTGTTACAAATTGGGTATTTTTTTTTTTTTGAGACAGTCTCATTCTGTCACCCAGGCTGGAGTGAAGTGACTTGATCTCAGCTCACTGCAACCTCTGCTTCCCAGTTCAAGCAATTCTCATGCCTCAGCCTCCTGAGTAGCTTGGATTACAGGCACCCGCCACTATGCCCAGCTAATTTTTGTATTTTTAGTAGAGATGAAGTTTCACCATGTTGGCTAGGCTGGTCTCAAACTCCTGACCTCAGGTAATCCACCTGCCTTGGCCTCCCAAAGTGCTGGGATTACAGGCGTGAGCCACTGTGCCAGGCCTTTAAACTGGAGATTCTTATGCCCTTCTTTCAGTTTGATAATTTGCTTGAACAACTCACAGAACTCAGAGAAACACTTTACTTACATTTACCAGTTTATTATAAAGGATATGGATGAATAGCCAGACAAAAAGGTAAACAGGGCAAGGTTTGGAAAGATCCTAAGTTCAGAAGCTTCTGTTCCCTGGGAGTTGGGATGCACCACACTCCCAGCACATGAATGTGCTCACCAACATGGAAGCTCATCAAATCTCATTTTTATTTTTATTTCTAAAACTTTTCTTTTTTTTAACCTTTTGTTTGAGGGGTGGGGTGGACAGAGTCTTGCTCTGTTGCCCTGGCTAGAGTGCAGTGGTACCATCATAGCTTACTGCAGCCTCAAACTCCTGGACTTAAGGGGTCCTCCCACTTCAGTCTCCCAAGTAGCTGGGACTACAGGTGTGCACCACCATACCCAGCTAATTAATTTTTTTTTTTTTTTTTTTTGTAGAGACAGGAGTCTTGCTTTGTTGTCCAGATTGGTCTTGAACTCCTAACCTCAAGTGATCTTCTCTCCTTGGCCTCCCAGAGTGTTAGGATTACAAGCAATAGCCACAACACCTGGCCCAAATCTCATTTTTAAAGTGTTTTTAGAGAGTTTAATCTTCAGCTCCCTCCATCGCCACCTTTCCTTAGAGGTCAGTGGGTAAGACTGAAAGTTCCACCCCCTAATCACTGGTGATTAATCTTTCTGGTGGCTAATCTTTCTGGTGACTGATCCCATCCTGAGGCTATCTAGGGGCCCCATCCTAAGTCACATTAGCATAAACTTTGGAAAGATCAGATGGCAGCCCTTACAAATAACAGAACATACTCCTATCATTCAGCAAATGCCAAGGATTTTAGGTGCTGTATGCCAAAAACTGGGAACAAAAACTAAATATACTTTTTAAACCACGCTGAAGAAAATGAACATTCCTTTTTTTCTCTTAAACCAGAGTGAAAATAGAAATCTGTCTTTTAGGCTGGGCATGGTGGCTCATGCCTGTAATCCTAGCACTTTGGGAGACCAAGGTGGGTGGATTGCTTGAGGTCAGGAGTTCAAGACCAAGCTGGCCAGCATAGTAAAACCCTGTCTCTACTAAAAATACAAAAATTAGCCGGGCGTAGTGCTGTGCGCCTGTAGTCCCAGCTACTCGGGAGGCTGAGGCAGGAGAATAGCTTGAACCCAGGAGGTGGAGGGTGCAGTGAGCACCGAGATCGTGCCACTGCACTCCAGTCTGGGCAACAGAGTAAGACTTGATCTCAAAAAAAAAAAAAAAAAAAAAAAAAAAAAAAAAATTAGATTGGTCATATGTAGGTGTCTGTGGTCTGTGATATTGTTCAACCTAGTTATTCTCAGTGCAAATCGCCTAACAGGCCTCGGCTATTCACCCATAGCCATTCCAATGCTTTACAGAATCCAAGACCTGTGAAGTCTGTAGGCAGGCCTCAGCACCTAGCCCCTGGTGCAGATCCCCATGTGCTCATTCTGAACCTTATCTTATGGTATGAACAGGAATAAGATATTGCAGAGTATCTACTGTCACATTTTCCTGATGCCACATACAACAGTTTGTGCTCATGTGTGGAGAACATTCCCAAATGTGTACCCCTTGCCACCCAAGGCATTTTTCTCCTAGACAAGAAATCTTATCAGAATACAAGTGATTGAGAATAATTCATTAATGCATACATATATATAATTATTATATATATGAATGTGTTTGCATTGATATATCCACTTACAAAAATTAAACAATTATTTGCAAATGCTTGCTTGACACATCTTCTAAATGAAAGAGATGCATTTTTGTGTCCAGACATCATGATTGAGTGTTGTCAATGTAGAGATTTCTTTTTTTCTTTTTTCTTTTGAGACGGAGCTTTGCTCTTGTTTCCCAGGCTGGAGTGCGATGGTGTGATCTCGGCTCACTGTAACCTCTGTCCCCTGGGTTCAAGCGATTCTCCTGCCTCAGACTCGTGAGTAGCTAGCTGGGATTGCAGGCACCGGCCACCATGCCCAGCTAATTTTTTGTATTTTTAGTAGAGATGGAGTTTCACCATGTTAGCCAGGCTGGTCTGGAACTCCTGATCTCAGGTGATCCACCTGCCTTGGCCTCCCAAAGTGCTGGGATTACAGGCACGCGCCACTGCGCTTGGCCAATGTAGAGATTTCTGATGCCCAAGAAAGGTACACATTGTAATTCAGTTATCATACTGCATCTGCTGAAAGTGAAACCATGGGGGTCTTGTTTAGTCTCAGATGAGGTATTGCCTGTCTTCGGTTTGACTTTGGGTTTGCGCCGTGGGCAGCCTCTTACTGGCACATTTCTCTATTATCCTATCAAAAATAAGAGAGGGTTGAGAGACTTGTGGTTTTTGAGGAAGTTGGAATCTTTAGCACATAATAATTTTGGAATCATAAACTTTTCTCATTATACATTTGCCAGGAACTTGAACTGAATTGAACCTGGAACTCAAACCTGGGCCAAGCTAACCAACTTTAATTTCTGAAACAATAAATTGGCTAACCACAAACCAATGAAGAAATGTTTCACTTTAAACCTACTCAACCTATTCAAACCAAAACCAGCCTTAAGTATTTTGTAAGACCACAGAATCATAACATCAAAATGTTTTCAAGTCAAACCTAAACTGAAGTAAAATTTGGTTTGAGCTCCTGACATCATGTCATAGTTGAAATGCTTTTATAACATTCTGCATGCTTAGTATGATGATAGTTTGATATACAGTTGACCCTTTGTATCTGAGGATTGAAAATATTAAACAAAGAAATAAATATTGCAATACAATAAAAATACAAATAAAACAATATAGCATAACAATTATTTACATAGCATTTACATCGTATTTAGTATTATAAGTAACCTAGAGATGATTGAAAGTGCACCTGAGGATGTGTAAAGATTATATGCAAATACTGTACCATTTCGTATAAGAGACTTGAGCATCAGAGGTTTTTGCTATTCTGGTTTTCACCAATCCCCCATGGATACCCAGGATGACTGTATAATAGAATTTTGTATTTGAAGATCTTAGAAGAATTGCCAAGGTTTCATAGACTAGAGTCACTGAGGGTTTACTGAAGGTAAAATAGTGAGTCAGAAGAAAACGTGGATAGGGGCTGGACAATTGCTTTAGGTGTTTGTTACATTGGTAATTGACCCAACTTGCCAACAGTTATGTGAAGTTTCTTTCTTTCTTTTCTTTCTTTCTTTCTCTTTCTTTCTTTCTTTCTTTCTTTCTTTCTTTCTTTCTTTCTTTCTTTCTTTCTTTCTTTCTTTCTTTCTTTCCTTCCTTCCTTCCTTCCTTCCTTCCTTCCTTCCTTCCTTCCTTCCTCTTCCTCTCTCTTTCTTTCTTTCTTTCTTTCTTTCTTTCTTTCTTTCTTTCTTTCTTTCTTTCTCTCTTTCTTTCTTTCTCTTTCTTTTCTTTCTTTCTTTTTTCTTTCTTTCTTTCTTTCTCTCTCTTTCTTTTCTTTCTCTCTCTTTCTTTCCTTCCTTCCTTCCTTCCTTCCTTCCTTCTTTCTTTCTTTCTTTCTTTCTTTCTTTCTTTCTTTTTTCTTTCTTTCTTTCTTTCTTTCTTTCTTTCTTTCTTTCTTTCTTTCTTTCTCTCTCTCTCCTTCCCTCTCTTCTCTCTCTTATTCTCTTTCTTTCTTTCTCCCCTTCCCTCCCCTTCCCTCCACTCCTCTCCCCTCCCCTCCCCTTCCTCTCCCCTCCCTTTCCCTTCTTTTCCCTCCCTTCCCCTCCCTTCACCTCCCTTCCCCTCCCTTCCCCTCCCCTCCTCTTCCCTTCTTTCTTAGTCTAACTCTCTCACCCAGGTTGGAGTACAGTGGAGCGATCTCAGCTCACTGCAACCTCTGCTTTCTAGGTTGAACCAATTCTTCTGCATCAGCCTCCTGAGTAGCTGGGATTACAGGCACCCACCACCATGTCCAGCTAATTTTTTGTATTTTTGGTAGAGATGGGGTTTCATCATGTTGGCCAGACTGGTCTTGAACTTCTGACCTCAAGTGATCTGCCTCGGCTTCCCAAAGTGCTGGGATTAGAGGCGTGAACCACCGCACCTAGCCTTAAATGAAGTTTCTTCTGTGGTATTCATAAAGAAAGAAACAAACAGTAGATCCATCATCTTGCTCATATACTACCTGCTACCTTGTACTACTAAGTGTTAAGATAATTTAAATTTACTAATGGATATGATTCTTTGTTACTTAGTTTTTTTTTTTTTTTTTTTTTTTTTGGCAGAGTCTCACTCTGTCACCCAGGCTGGAGTGCAGTGGTGCAATGTCGGCTCACTGCAAGCTCCACCTCCCGGGTTCTCGCCATTCTCCTGCCTCAGCCTCCCCGGTAGCTGGGACTACAGGTGCCCGCCAACACGCCCAACTAATTTTTTTTTTTTGGTGGAGACGTGATTTCACCGTGTTAGCCAGGATGGTCTCTATCTCTTGGCCTCGTGATCCGACCGCCGCAGCCTCCCAAAGTGCTAGGATTACAGGCGTGAACCACTGCACCTAGCCTGTAACTTAGTTTTTGTTTGTTTTTTTGAGATGGAGTTTCCCTCTATCTCCCAGGCTGGAGTGCAGTGGTACCATCTTGATCTCGGTTCACTACAGCCTCCGCCTCCTGGGTTCAAACAATTCTTCTGCCTCAGCCTCCCGAGTAGCTGGGATTACAGGTGCTCACCACCATGCCTGGCTAACTTTTGTATTTTTGGTAGAGATGGGGTTATGCCATGTTGGCCAGGCTGGTCTAGAACTCCTCACCTCAAGTGATACACCCACCTCACCCTCCCAAAGAGCTGAGATTACAGGTGTGAGCTACTTCACTTGGCCAGTTTTTTTTTTTTAATTACAGTTATGTTTAAACAACTACACAATGGCTGGAGGACCCAAAGCTCCACTTCTGTCAGGTGCTTAAAAGTTGAGGGATTCTGGTGCATTTACTTGGTTCCTCTGGTATGATTCTTTTGAGTGTGCATGCACGTGTTTTGAACTCTTTCAAGCCTTTAGGATACCAGTTGGTCAATTAGGACTTCTGTAACTTAAAAGGATTTATGTCTTTTTAAAATTACGAAATATTTTAAATATTCAGATAAGTATAGAGCACAATATAACAAGCACTCATGTACTTACTCCTCACTTAAGTCAAATCAACATTTTGCTTTATTTTCTTCAAATCTTCTCCTCTTTCTTCATACTTTTAATCTTCTCTTTTAGTTTTTTCCCAACCATCTGTTGCTTGTTGCATCTTGCCTTTCTCTTCTTTCTCTTTTTTTTCATTCTTTTTCTTTACCTTAAGGAGTAAAACATTATCAGTATAGTGCGAGGCCCTGTGTGCCTCTCGTAAATCACATTCTCTCCTCTTCTTTTTTTTTTTTGAGACGAAGTCTCGCTCTGTGCCCCAGGCTGGAGTGCTGTGGCGCAATCTCGGCTCACTGCAAGCTCCGCCTCCCGGGTTTACGCCATTCTCCTGCCTCAGCCTCCCGTGTAGCTGGAACTACAGGCGCCCGCCACGTCGTCCGCCTAATTTTTTTTGTATTTTTAGTAGAGACGGGATTTCACCGTGTTAGCCAGGATGGTCTCGATCTCCTGACCTTGTGATCCACCCGCCTCGGCCTCCCAAAGTGCTGGGATTACAGGCGTGAGCCACCGCGCCCGGCCCTCTCTCCTCTTCTTAGAGGTAAAGTCTCCAAATTTACTATTATTCATTCCCATGCATGTTTTCAAGCTTTATATAATTGAAATTATACTATACACAGTTTCTGTATTTCTCTATTTTATATTTTATTTATTTATTTATTGAGACAGAGTCTTGCTCTGTCGCCCAGGCTGGTGTGCAGTGGCACGATCTATCTCAGCTCACTGCAACCTCTGTCTCCAGGGTTCAAGCAATTATCCTGCCTTTGCCTCCTGAGTAGTTGGGACTACAGGCATGCGCCACCACGCCTGGCTAATTTTTGTATTTTTAGTAGAGATGGGTTTGACCATGCTGGCCAGACTGCTCTCGAACCTCTGACCTCAGGTGATCCGCCTGCCTTGGCCTTCCAAAGTGCTGGGATTACAGGCATGAGCTACCATGCCCGGCTTCTCTATTTTATACAAGTGTAACTATACTGTACACATTATATTGCTGTATTTCATGTTTTTAAGATTGTTCAATGTGTATACAATGGCATGATATAATTTATTTTTAACTATTATGCCTCACTCTTCTTTATTGATCACTTCCTTGTTTTGGGGTCATTTAGATTTTTTTTTTTCACTTTTCACTGTTATACACCACACAGAAATAAACGTTCTTGTACTTGTCTCTTTGTATATATTTGTGACTTTTTCTCTAGAACATATACCCAGGGGCATTATAGGTAGAGTACGAACACTTCCCAACTTTATTAGATGTTCCTAAATTGTCCTGCAGTCATATTAGTTGCATGTGCCATTTCTTGTTGATACATAGGCTTTCTACACTTTGGTATTGCTAGGAATTTAAATTTTGGCAATGTGATAAGTTCCCGATTTTATTTAATTTCAGTTTGCATTTCCCTGATAACTAGTCTTTTCGTGTTTATGAGACATTTTGATTTCCTCTCTGAACTCTTTTCTATTGGGCTGAGTTTCTTTTTTTGATTGATTTATGGGAGTTCTTTCTATATAGTGAATACGGATCCTTGGCCCATTATAACTGTTTCATGCATCTTTTGTTTGTTTGTTTGTTTTCATTGTGTTTGGCATCTAGTTGAACAGAGATGGTGGAGAAGATGATGTACTAGACCTGGCAAGAGCCATGGGGATTATTCTAAGTCTATGGAAAGTGCCAGGGTCAAATCAGTGAATCCAAGCCAAAGACCAGTCAGAGGTCAGAACTGAAGATCAAAGCCATCAGTAACAACTACACCAAGGTTTAGCAAGCAGGCAGAAATGGATATTATTATCTTCATTGCCTGGGTAAGTAAACTGTTGCTCAGGATGGTGAAGTGCTATTTTAGTCAAGGACAGAAGAAAGTGATGGTGGTGGTAACATCCTCCTGCTTAAAATCATCTGCAGGCTCTTAACTGCCTGTGGAACAAACTAAACTGCTTGCCTTGACACACAAGGCCTGGTTTCATCCCTAACCTCCTCAAGCATATTTACTGCAATGAAACTTCCAAAAGTTCCTTAGATATACCCAGAGCTTTCCCTATTTCTTTTCTTTCTTTTCTTTTTTTTTTTTTTCCTTGAGACGGAGTTTCACTCTTCTTGCCCAGGCTGAAGTGCAATGGTGAGATATTTGTTCGCTGCAACCTCCACCTCCCGGGTACAAGCAATTCTCCTGCCTCAGCCTCCCAAGTAGCTGGGATTACAGGCTTCCGCCAACATGCCCAGCTAATTTTTTTTTTTTTTTGTATTTTTATTAAAGACAGGGTTTTACCATGTTGGCCAGGCTGGTCTCAAACTCCTGACCTCAAGTGATCTGCCTGCCTTGGCCTCCCAAGGTGCTGGGATTACAGGCATGAGCCACTGCCCCGGACTCCCTGTTTCAACTCCTCTCTCAAGGTTCAGCTCCAATTCAGCTTCCTCTGTTAATGTCATTGATTGCCCCCAATCAGTGGAAGAGCCTATGTCTCCTTCTGTCAATATTTTTATAGCTTTCTGATGGCCTTTACCGCCTTATATTTTAACTCCTCAAGTGCACTGCAAACTTGCCTAGGCCAGATCCATAACTCACCCAACTTTCGTGCCTACACAGTACTAATACTGCTGCCTAGAGCTTAGTAAGTACTCTGTAGGTGTGTGCTGAATGAATAGATAAAGTGATCCTTCATCCTATGCTTGAATACCTGAATGTGGGGAATTGATTTCCCAATAGAGAACACTTTCCAATTGGACACGGAGTGTTTGAAAATTTTTCCTGAGATCAGTCATGATCTCCCCACAGCTTCTACTAACCTTGGAACCAATTCTGATCCCTTTTAGATGCCACAGTCCTCAGGTTAAGTGCTTTCTGAAAATGACAGCTAATTTGGAATGTAAGTTAATTTTAGTGCACATAGTGAAGTCATTAATCTATTCTGACTTTAACATTTAGTGTGGGCCGGGCATGGTGGCTCATGCCTGTAATTCTAGTACTTTGGGAGGCCGAGGTGGGCAGATCACAAGGTCAGGAGTTCAAGACCAGCCTGACCAACATGGTGAAACCCCGTCTCTACTAAAGATACAAAAATTAGCCGGGTGTGGTGGCATGCACCTGTAATCCCAGCTACTGGGGAGGCCGAGGCAGGAGAATCATTTGAAACCTGGAGGTGGAGGTTGCAGTGAGCCAAGATTGTGCCACTGCATTCCAGCCTGGGGTGACAGGGCAAGACTCCATCTAAAAAAAAAAAAAAACCAAACATTTAGTGTGAAAGAAATATTTTCATTGATCTATGCCTTTTTTCCCTTTTATTTATTTGAAAAGTAGTCTCTTTAATGGAATTGAACAGACTTAAAACACAGTTTTTGGTTTCATAACTAACAAAACAGATACATTTTAATGAATTCTTACTTTTCTGGGCCAAATCCTTTACCTATCTTACCCCATGTAATGTTTATCACCACTCAATATAGGTAACTGTCTTTCTCTTATTATAGGCAGAGACCCTAATGTTCTGAGAAGGTAAGGTAATACAGAGATAAATGAAAGATAAATGTTTTAAACTTAGCTCTGTTCAATTCGTTGTCAAGTGTTAACTATAATGCTGGGCTGGGCATCGTGGCTCCCGCCTGTAATCCCAGCACTTTGGGAGGCTGAGGTGGGAAGATCACTTAAGGACAGGAGTTTGAGACCAGCCTGGGCTTTTCTCTAAAAAGAAATTTAAAAAAATAGCCAGGTGTGGTGGTGTATGCCTTGTAGTCCCAGCTATTGGGGAGGCTGAGATGGGAGGACTGCTTGAGTCCTGGAGTTGGAGGCTGTAATGAGCTATGATTGTGCCACTGCACTCCAGCCTGGACAACAGAGTGTCTACACACACACATACACACACACACACACACACAAATGTAACTTAGCCAACAGTCAAGTTGATAATAACTTTTATGCTTTGGCAATAGCATACTGAAATTATTTTATTTTATTATTATTATTATTTATTTTTTTTTTTTTTTTGAGTCGGAGTCTCGCTCTGTTGCCCAGGCTTGGAGTGCAGTGGCCGGATCTCAGCTCACTGCAAGCTCCGCCTCCCGGGTTCACGCCATTCTCCGGCCTCAGCCTCCCGAGTAGCTGGGACTACAGGCGCCCGCCACCTCGCCCGGCTAGTTTTTTGTATTTCTTAATAGAGACGGGGTTTCACCGTGTTAGCCAGGATGGTCTCGATCTCCTGACCTCGTGATCCGCCCGTCTCGGCCTCCCATAGTGCTGGGATTACAGGCTTGAGCCACCGCGCCTGGCCTTATTATTATTATTTTGAGACAGAGTCTTGCACTGTTGCCCAGGCTGGTGTGCAGTGGTGCGATCTTGGTTCACTGCAGCCTCTGCCTCCTCAGTTCAGGCGATTCTTCTGCCTCAGTCTCCCGAGTAGCTGGGATTACAGTCACATGCCACCACGCCCAGCTAATTTTTTGTATTCTTAATAGAGACGTGGGTTTCACCATGTTTGCCAGGCTGTCTTCAACTTCTGACCTTGTGATCCACCTGCCTCAGCCTCCCAAAGTGCTGGGATTATAGGCATGAGCCACTGTGCCCGGCCTATTTTATTTTCTATTCAGAGAGCAAGAGCCATGAGTTCGTAGCTAAGTGAGGGAAAACTGGGGAATGGCTTTGTCCATTCCTTTTCCTTGAGGTGCCAGTTAAGGGAGCTTGAGCATCATAAGCCCTCAGTTTTGTCTTAAGTTCCTTTTCTAACCTGAAGTAAAACGGATGCAGCAGAAAACAACTAGTGAAAAAAACTGCAAAACTGACCCCGTCTCTGTTTTACCATCTGTTCTGAAATGAACCTCTTAAATCCCTTATTCCCATTAGTGGGTTGTTTTTAAAACATATTCCCAAGGAAATGAATTTGATTATTTCTTTATTTCTCCAGGTTTCTTGGGCCCTCTATTACTTGAACTGCCGGCTTACATTTTCTGAAGTATGTCTGCAGTGAAGCCAGGCAGAGCACATTAACAGACCTAGCATGGCACGGCTAAGTAATCCAGTAAAAGTATTCTTGTTGTGCAGTGCACGCATTCATAGGACCATTTTAGTTATTGCTGTAATTAGTTCTGATTCAAGTATTCCACAGAGAATGAGGTTTCTAGATTGAAAGTAGTCAGATGCATGTTGGCAGTGGGGATGTAGGATGCAGATGGCAGACAGAGCCTGAAGGAGAGATGAGAGATGTTTCTATATGCCTCAATTTGTGGCATTTCTGATTTTTATATGAACATTAAACTTGGTTGAGCTGAAGTGCCATTTGCTCTAAGAGAGGATAATGTACACTTATCCCTATGCTTTCTAAAAAATAGACTGAAGCTGGAAATGGCACAGGCATGGGACGTCATAGAGTGATATTTACATTACGAAGTACCTGTAAGACTTATACATAGGAAAAGAATAAGCATATTTTAACCGTATAGTTGTAAGTGAGATTACTTTGACCCTTGGCTGAAGACACAAGATTAGAAGTCTTAAATCGGGAGGAGACCCAAGACATCATACAGGCTTTCTTAAATTGCGAGTATGACAAGTTTTATTGATGAATCAGCAGAATATTTACCATGAGCCAGAAGCTTTGCAAGGCATTAGGAGTCCTAAGACAAATAATACATAGATCCCCTTCCTTCAAGGAGTTCACAGTCTACTGCAGGAAGCAGAGCTCTAAATAGTTTTTTTTTTTTTTTTTTTTTGAGACGGAGTTTCACTCTTGTTGCCCAGGCTGGAGTGCAATGGCACGATCTCGGCTCACTGCAACCTCTGCCTCCTGGGTTCAAGTGATTCTCCTGCCTCAGCTTCCTGAGTAGCTGGGATTATAGGCGCCCACCACAATGCCCGGCTAGTGTTTTTTTGTATTTTTAGTAGAGATGGGGTTTCACCATGTTGACCAGGCTGATCTCGAACTCCTGACCTCAGGTGATCCACCGGTTCGGCCTCCCAAAGTGCTGGGATTACAGGCATGAGCCATTGAGCCTGGCCCAGAGCTCTAAATAGTTTTTAAGAACAAGTGGTATGTTTTAAAAATGATAAGTGGCATTTGGCACATGTCCCCTGGGAGTTGAGAGGTGCACTCATGCTGCCTGGGACAGGGTTGTGGAAGGTTAGGAAAGACATCAGAGAGAAAACTGCCTTTTAAACTGCCATTGGAAGGATACCAGGAAATCTCTAGGCCAGGGGGTGCATAGCCTGGGTAGTATTCTAGGCAGATCCTTGTTCAAAGATTTGGTGACGTCAAAGAGACATCACATTGCGTTTAGGGAAGCAAGATGCTCAATAAGGCTAGAGCTTGAGAGGGCGCTAATAGGAGTTAAAATAGAAAAACGAAGAAATGGCTGGGCATGGTGCCTCATGCCTGTAATCCCAGCACTTTGGGGGGCCAAGGCAAGTGGATCACTTGAGATCAGGAGTTCGAGCATGGCCAACGTAGTGAAACCCCGTTTCTACAAAATAGACAGACAGACAAACAAACAAACAAACAAAAATAGCCAGGCATCATGGCGGGCGCTTGTAATCCCAGCTACCTGGAAGGCTGAGGCAGGAGAATTGCTTGAACCTGGGAGGCAGAGGTTGCAGTGAGCCGAGATCGTGCCACTGCACTCCAGCCTGGGTGACAGAGCGAGACTCTGCCTCCAGGAAAAAAGAAAAAAAAGAAAGAAAGGAAAAGAAGGAAACTAGCTAGATCTTGAAAGGATGTGACATCAAATTAGGGAGTATGGAAATCATCATATATGCAGTGGAAGAATTATTCCGAATTTTAAGGAGAAGAGTAATATTCACATTTGTCATTTTCTGGTAAAAGTAAGAAGGTTCATTGTTAACTGTAGAGAACAGCACTGGGGAGACAATGGAAGTAGGAATTAAGGTAGTGGGAATGGAGAGGAGGGGACTTACTGAGGGATGTTAAGGAATACAGTTAATAGCACTGAAAGGGATAAGGAGCTGAAAAGTTAAAGGAAATTCCCCAATTTATGGCATGGGAAACTGATGAGATGATGATGTTATTTGCTGGAAAAAAAAATCCAGTTTTGTGAGAGTTTAAATTGGAACATACAAAATTTGAAATTGTCTGATACCCAGGTAGCATGTCCACTGTCAATTAGAAGTATGTTTCTGGAACTGAAATGAGATGTGCATGCTAGAGATATGGTTTTGCGAGTTCATCAGCCTTTAAATAGCAGAGGAAGTCATGGGAATAAATGTCACCTACTGACAGTTTATAGAATAAGACAAAATGAGGGCAGTTCTGGTTCTGACAATGTGGCAGATAAGAAAACTTGAAAACCCACCCTCTACACACACATGAAAGTGTTAAAAATAGTACGGGCACAGTGGCTCACGCCTGTAATTCCAGCACTTCTGGAGTTTGAGGCAGGAGGATCACGAGGTCAGGAGATCGAGACCATCCTGGCCAACATGGTGAAACCCCATCTCTACTAAAAATACAAAAATTAACTGGGTGTGGTGGCGCACAACTGTAATCTCAGCCACTGGGGAGGCTGAGGCAGGAGAATTGCTTGAACTAGGGAGGCGGAGGTTGCAGTGGGCTGAGATTGCACCACTGAACTCCTGCCTGGTGACAGAGCAAGACTCTGTCTTAAAAAAAAATAGATAAAATAAATTTAAAAAAAACTTAAAAATAATGCAGCGGATCATATTAAGGCAGAGCTGCACTCAGGAGATAAAGGGTATTTTCAGGGACCAGAAATGAAGAAAGAATGGAAAATCTTAGCAGTAAATGAATGAGCTAAGGTGGTGTTTGCTGGCTTGTGTGAAGTGGAGTTCTCAAGAACCTAGAAGATTGCATTGTAATGCGTATATAGGGTCAGGAGATACAGTCTTTGGCCTCGCTGAGTTAGAACTGTAAATTCAAATCCAGCTGGGATCGTTTAAGGTACAGGTATTTCAAATGGTGGATTAGGGGAAAAAATGCCTTTTTTTTTTGGCACAGAAAGAAGACAAGTAAACTTTTATTTTGGCTTTGAAATAGAAAAATAAAATCTCATCTGGAAATTTTAAAATCAAAACTTATATTATTATGGGTTTGGGGTTCAAAAATTTTTAACATATTTATTGAAGTGTAATTTGCATATTATAAATTTCACTTTTTTAAAGTGAACAGTTTGATGTATTTTGACAAATGTATGTATTTGTATAATCGTCACAATAGACAACATATAGAACATTTATATCACCTCAAAAAGTTCCCTTGGTGGGGCGCGGTGCTCACACATGTAATCCTAGCACTTTAGGGGGCTGAGGTGGGAGGATTGCTTGAACCCAGGAGTTGGAGATCAGCCTGAGCAACATAGCAAGACCCCATCTCCATCTCTATTTGCTGTATTTTAAAAATATTTAAAAGCAAAAAAGTTCCCTCATGTTTATTATAGTGCATCCCCTTGTCCTACTCCCAGCCTCTGGCAACCACTAATCTGGTTACTGTGGCTACAGTTTTGCCTTTTCTAGAATGTGATATAAATGGAGTAATAGAGTCATAGTCATACGGTATAAAGTTGTTTTTTTGACGGAGTCTCACTCTATCTCCCAGGCTGGAGTGCGGTGGTACAATCTAGCTCGCTGCAACCTCCGCCTCCTGGGTTCAAGTGATTCTCATGCTTCAGCCTCATGAGTAGCTGGGATTACAGGTGCCTGCCACCATGCTTGGCTAATTTTTGTATTTTTAGTAGAGAGGGGGTTTCATCAGGTTGACCAGGCTGGTCTCGAACTCCTGACCTCAGGTGATCTGCCCAACTCAGTCTTCCAAAGTGCTGGGATTGCAGGCGTGAGCGACCCTGCCTGGCCCAGTATATAGCTTTTGAGGTCTGGCTTCTTTCACTTATGATAAAGCTTTGGATAGTCACCATGCTGGTGTATGTATCAGTAGTGTGTTACTTTTTATTGCTGAATGGGTATCCTTCATTATATGGTTATACCATAATTTGTTTATTCTGCAGTTGATGGACATTTGAGTTATTTCTAGTTTTTGGCTATTATAAATAAAGTTACTATGATCATTCATATAATTCTTTGGGTGTTCATATTTATACTACATATTTAGTCTGGGAATTACACAACCAAAATATTAATGCAAAATTTGATTCTGGGCTGGAAATACCTCTGGGAAACCTAATATAAGTAAATGTACAATGTTTCTGGAAGGTTCCATGCCAACCTAGGCTACATAGGAATCTCCCTTCCAAAAAGTCAACCAAAATGAACATTCACTGGACGTAAACAAGAAGGCTTATAGTCCCAGAACTTTAAATAATAAGATAATCAGGTACAAACCATAAATAATAATTTTAAGTAATTAAATTAATAAATTATTTAAAATATGTAAAAAAGGTGCTGTGAGAAAAGAACACATAAATTCAAACAAGAGCGTAACTTCTAGAAATGAAAAATATAATCAATGGAATAGAAAAATCTGGTGAATGAGTTAAACAGATTAGTCACAGCTGAAGAGAAAAGAAATGAACTGGAAGATACTTTAAGAAAAAAGCTTCGGCCTCCCAAAGTGTCAAGATTACAGGTGTAAGTCATTGTGCCTGGCCTGGAAGATACTTTTAAGAAACTAACAGAAAACAGTTTAGAGGATACACATAAACACACACATATACACACATGCAAAACAATGACTAATATGAAAAATATAAAAGTAAATTAGTACTAATTCTGGAAAGAGACCTGGCATTGGTGGCTTACGCCTGCAATCCCAGCACTTTGGGAGGCTGAGGCGGGCAGATCACCTGAGCTCAGGAGTTTGAAACCAGCCTGACCAACATGGTGAAACCTCGTATCTACTAAAAATACAAAAAAAAATTAGCCAGACTTGGCGGCACATGCTGGTAATCCCAGCTACTCAGGAGGCTGACACGGGAGAACAGCTTGAACCTGGGAGGCAGAGCTTGCAGTCAGCTGAGATTGCGCCACTGCACTCCAGCCTGGGCAACAGAGTGAGAGACTGTCCAAAAAAAAAAACAAAAAACAAAAAAAACTCTAGAAAAACACCACTTATAAACCAGAAGGGATAGGAATTTTTTTTTAGATATTTATATTATTCAGGAAAAGAATAAAACTATTGATTAATGTTATATTTTTATTAAGTCAAATACGAGTATTAAAAAGTAAATGTAACCTGCTTTTGCTTGTGGTAACAGTGGTGGTAAGGATATATATGTTTATATATATATGCCATTGTATATTTATTAGCTATCTCTGCCTCTGGAACTTTTTGTATCCCTTGCACTGAGGGATATACATTGAGGGATACACACACACACACATTTTACACACACACACACACATACACATAGAACCTACTTGAAAATCAGAGAAATGCAAGTTGAAATAACATGTCATTTATATCCGGCAGTTAGGCAAAAATACAAAGCAGAACTGCCAGATGTTGGGGCAACCACCTTAAAGAGCAATTTCGCAGTTCATGTTAACTCAGAGATCCATAACCTTTTATAAACTTAGTCTGTTTGTGCTGCTATAACAAAGCATCATAGTCCTGGGTCATGTATAAGTGATAGAAATTTGTTTCTCACAGTTTTGGAGACCAGGAAGTCTAAGATCAAGGTGCCAGCAGGTTTGGTGCCTGCTGCGGGTCCCATCTCTCTGCTTCCAAGATGGCGTCTTGTTGGCTGTGTCCTCACATGGCAGAAGAAGAGAAAGTGAAAGGCAAAGGAGGCTGAACCCACTGTCTTGAGTCCTTTTATAAGGGCACTAATCCCATCCATGAGGGTCCACCTTCATGACCTAATTACCTCCAAAGAGCCCCACCTCTCAATACTATCACACCTCTCAGTACTATCACATTGGCGATTAACGTTCAACATACAAATTTTGGAGTATGCATTCAGATCATAGCATACACCTTGGAGAAGCAGCTCTAAAAATGTAATCTAGAACTCTTGGTGATCCTGGAGACTCTTTTGGTAGTCAGTGAGGTCAAAACTTTCCATAATGACACTATGCAGTTCTTTTCACACTCTCATTCCTTCATAAGTAAAGTTTTCCAGAGATTATGGGATGGATGATGACATCATTTCTGGGGCAGTTAATGCGTTGTGTGCTGTAAATTATTGTTTTATAAAAATTTTTTTTATAAAAATCTGTTTTAATTTCTAATATGATAATATTGATAGTTATAATCCTCATAAACAAAAGTTCTTTTGGGTTCCCAAGAGTGTTAAGGTATCCTGAGTCCAAACAGTTTGAAGAGAAAGTTTTATTCATGTGATGAGAGATGCAGAAGAGTGCTTACTGCAGCCTTATTTGCAGTTGTAAAAAGTTGGGGACAGTCTAAATGTTTATCAATAGGAGAAAAGACAAATAAATTGTTTTAGACTTTCTTTTCTTCTTCTTTTTTTTTTTTTTTTGAGACAGGGTCTCACTCTGGTGTCCAGGCTGGAGTGCAGTGGCACAATCTCGGCTCACTGCAGCCTTGACTTCCTGGGCTCAGGTGATCCTCACACCTCAGCCTCTCAAGTAGCTGGGACCACAAGTGTGTGCCACCACACCCAACTACTTTAAAAAAATTATTTGTAAGGCCAGGTGTGGTGGCTCACACCTGTAATCCCAGAACTTTGGGAGGTCAAGGCAGGTGGATCACCTGAGATCAGGAGTTTGAGATCAGCCTGGCCAATGAGGTGAAACCCTGTCTCTACTAAAAATACAAAAATTAGCCAGGTGTGGTGGTGGATGCCTGTAATCTCAGCTACTCGGGAGACTGAGGTAGGAGAATTGCTTAAACTCGGGAGGCAGGAGCTGAGATTGTGCCATTGCACTCCAGCCTGGGTGAGAAGAGCGAGACTCCATCTCAAAAAAAAAAAAAAAAAAAAAATTATTTTTAGAGATGAGGTCTTGCTGTGTTGCCCAGACTGGTCTCAAACTCCTGACCTCAAGTGATCTGTCTCCCTTGGCCTCCCAAAATGCTGGGATTACAGGCATGAACCACTGTGCCAGGCCAAGAATTTGTTTTAGTTCTTTAAAAAATAATGTTGAAAATTTAACCCAAAAGAACAAATTATAGGAAGATATGAATGGCTTATACCATAAAGTTTTAAAACCTAAAAAATTGTTATATGTGTATATAAATAGCTTTAAAAATTGCATGCGTTTTAAAAACAGTCATGAGAATGATGAATAACAAAACTAAGATGGTGGGTATTGCTGGAAAGGGAGGGATGGTAATGATATTGCTGAGGAACATTCAAGGAAATAATATTACATTTGTTATTTATTTATTTATTTATTTATTTATTTATTTATTTATTGAGATGGAGTCTCGCTCTGTCATCCAGGCTGGAGTGCAGTGGCGCAAACTCGGCTCACTGCAAGCTCCGCCCCCCAGGTTCACACCATTCTCTTGCCTCAGCCTCCCAAGTAGCTGGGACTACAGGCGCCCACCACCACGCCTGGCTAATTTTTTTATATTTTTAGTAGAGACGGGGTTTCACCGTGTTAGCTGGGATGGTCTCGATCTCCTGACCTCGTGATCCGCCTGTCTCGGCCTCCCAAAGTGCTGGGATTACAGGCGTGAGCCACCACGCCTGGCCTGTCATTTATTTATTTAAAATAATCTGACAAAAATCTGTGTGATGCCTTTTTGTCATTTTTCATATTACACTTTATACTTTTCTGTGCTCTTAAAATAGATAGTAATAAAAATTAATTTTAAAATTATAAAGGAGCCAATGAGGGAACTCTGGGAAACCAGCCTTGAAAGGTTGGGCAGAAGAGTCAAATAATTCTTAGAAGGAGAAGTCAGGAAACAGTGGAAAAATCAGAAGATTAAATTGGGACAGAACTTAATCAGTAAACCAGCTGAGAGAATATTGACTTCCCCTCCCCTCCTGATGTAGTGTTATAAATTCTGGAGAGAGAGGAGAGAGAAAAACATGAGTGGGATTGTGAGAGTACACGTTTGTAAGCACAGCATTGCTTGAGGATGAGTCTAAAACAGGATGAGTAACCCAAAAGATTTGCATTTTGGGTATTGTCTGAGGAGAACATGGATGGGTAACATGGATGGAGAAAGGGGCATTAAAGAGCTGCTTGAGATGTCATGTTATTTTAGTGTCTGCCTACATTCTAGTGACTTTAAAAATCCTATATTTATTGACATTACAATTTCATGAACTACGCTTAGTGCAAGGGATACAAAAAGTTCTAGAGGCAGAGATAGGTAAATAACTCTATAATGGCATTGAGGAGAAGGGTGGGTTTAATTTTAATTGCATCTAATTTAATTAAGTGAGAAAAATTAATCTTGTTTGTACCCTAATTGAAGGGGACCAATGATTAACATCAGAAACAACAGACAACACCAAAGACATCTCAATTGATTCAGCTTACACAATTCTGACTAAAACATTACAGTTCTGCAAACTTTCCACTCCATAAGCACCAAAACCATTGCGCCCAGATCAGCTGCAGACAAGAGCAGAGGTTTCAGTGGAAATCTTAAACAAGTGTGATCAAGATCCGGAACCTTTTCTTTGATGAATAGTAACAGGAGATGAAACATGGCTTTACCAGTACAATCCTGAAGACAAAGCACCGTCAAAGCAATGGCTACCAAGAGGTGGAAATGGTCCAGTCACAGCACAAGTGGACTTGTCAAGAGTGAAGGTCATGGCAACAGGTTTTTTTTGAATGCTCAAGGCATTTTGCTGGTTCACTTTCTGGAGAGCCAAAGAAGGATAACATCTGCTTATTATGAAAGTGTTCTGAGAAAGTTAGCCAAAGCTTTAGTAGAAAAACACCCAGGAAAGCTTCACCAGGGAGTCTTTCTCCACAATGGCAATGCTCCTCCTGCTTATTCCTCTCATCAAGCAAAGGCAATTTGAGAAGACTTTTGATGAGAAATCATTAGGCATCCGCTTTATCGTCATAATTTGGCTCCTTCTGGGTTCTTTTTGTTTCCTAATTTAAAAAAATCTATAAAGGGCACCCATTTTTCTTCAGTTAATAATGTAAAAAAGACTGCATTGATATGGTTACATTTCCAAGATCCTTAGTTCTTTAGGGATGGACTAAATGGCTGGTGGACTAAATCCCTTACAAATGTGTTGCGACCTTGATGGAGCTTACTTTGAGAAATAACGTCTATATATTTTATATTTTCATTCAGTTTTTCAATGAACTTTTCGAAGACTCATTTTTTTTTTTTTTTTTTTTTTTTTTTTTTTTTGTCAGACGGAGTCTGGCTTTGTCGCCCAGGCTGGAGTGCAGTGGCGCAATGTCGGCTTGCTGTAAGCTCCGCCTCCCGGGTTTAGGCCATTCTCCCCGCTCAGCCTCCCGAGTAGCTGGGACTGCAGGTGCCCGCAACCACGCCCGGCTAATTTTTTTATATTTTTAGTAGAGACGGGGTTTCACCGTGTTAGCCAGGATGGTCTCGATCTCCTACCTCGTGATCCGCCCGCCTTGGCCTCCAAAAGTGCTAGGATTACAGGCGTGAGCCATCGCGCTTGGCCTTTTTTTTTTTTTTTAATTTTAAGTTTTAAAGTAGAGGCAGAGTTTTGCTATGCTGCCCCAGCTGGTCTCGAACTTCTGGGCTCAAGAGATCCTCCCACCTAAGCCTCCGAAAGTGCTGGGATTACAGGCATGAGCCACCATGCCTAGCTGAAGTCCCCTTGTCTAATTGGAGTTAGAGAAGGCTTCACAGAAGAAGTGACATTTTTTAAACTGGGTTTTGAAAATGAGGTGTTTGTCAAAGGTAATTGCATTTGAAAAGACATTAGGTGTTAAGAAGATAAACTAAGGAATCTAAGTAATAGAGTATAGCAAAAGTCAGACATTTAGAAATAGCACATAATCACTGACAGTTTTTAAAAAAATAATGATGAAATGACTAATTTGGTGAAAAATTGATATGCAGAAAGATAAATATGAGCTCAGAACTCCCAATAGACCATTTTTTTGACCTTTACTGAATGTTACTTTAACAAAGCTGCCGTCAGAATTTTATGCCAGGGAACTTTTTCAAGAATGATACAGGCATCTCGCCATGTTAAGTTGGCTACTAGGATACTTACTACCTGACAATTACTTTTATTTCAGATCTTGAACATCTTTAAGATGAGTAAGTAGAAATTCTAAACCACTAATGCATTTGCTGAAAAATATTTCCCCCCTATTTTTAAAACCAAACATGCTTTCAGTGTACACCCTGGATTGGCATTTAGATGAGTTTAGGGTAAGCAGATAATCAATCATAGGAAGATAATAGACATCAGTGATATTGCTTTGAAAGGAATACACTCTGATTTATGTTAGAGATTTGTTGTTTATGATACCTTTAAAAAATTTGTGATGGAATAAGGCTTTTATAGTGAAGCCCCAAAGAGAAAGCCATTATTTATTTATTTATTTAAATAATCCATTTAACCTTATAGTGATTAAATTTGAATGTTTGGAGTGGTTGCCTGTACCTGCAGTTTATATAACTTATAAAGATGAATACTTGGTAGGTGATGAGGATATTAACGAATTGACAATACAGACTTTAGTTGTTGGTTTCAAAACTCATTTTTGGTTTCGAAACTAATTTACATTTACCTACACCTGTGAAAATTGTCTGAAGTTGGAGGGTTAAGAATATTATTTCAGGCCAGGTGTAGTGGCTCACGCCTGTAATCCCAGCACTTTAGGAGGCCAAGGTGGGTGGATCACCTGAGGTCAGGAGTTCGAGACCGGCCAACATGGTAAAACACTGTCTCTACTAATAATACAAAAATTAGCTGGGCATGGTGGTGCACACCTGTAATCCCAGTTACTCTGGAGGCTGAGGCAGGAGAGTGGCTTGAATCCTGGAGGCAGAGGTTGCAGTGAGCCGAGATTGTGCCATTGCACTCCAGCCTGGGCGACAAGAGCGAAACTCTGTCTCAAAAAAAAAAAAAAAAAAAAAGAATATTATTTTACTTGCAATTTACTTAACATATTTCCAAGAGTAAAAAACACACCACTTTTAAGTGTCCCCAAACGTGTGTGTTTTTTCCATTATAGCTTTGACGGGTATGCCAAGTCAATGTGTGAATAAATACTTGTATATAAGAAATTAGCCCGTGGAGGTGTTCGTGGCACTTTACCTTCTTCCTTCAACTTTATTTCTCCCTTTTGCTTCTTGTCCACTTTGGTGCTTAACCCCACATCAGCCTTACACCTCCTACTGTATACAACAAATAGAAGCTACTGTCTGAGAATAGCCACTTTTTCTTGATGCCAAATATACTGTATTCTCCTTATCGGCACCTGTTGGTTGTCCCCCTCACGTTGAAGGCCTTGCCAACCTGTGCTCTGGGTCACCTGGCTTCCCCTCTTCCAGGAACCTCACACTGTTGATTATTTCTATTTTCTCAAGCCCATTCATCCTTTCTCTCAATTACATTTTTTAAAATTTAAATTTTATTTATTTATGATTATTTTTAGTGACAGGGTTTTGCTCTATCACCAACGCTAAAGTGCAGTGGTGCAACCTTCGTTCACTGTAGCCTCAACCCCCTGGGCGTAAGCAATTCTCCATCTCAGCCTCCTGAGTAGCTGGGACTACAAGCGTGTGCCACCATGCCTGGCTTAGTATTTTTATTTTGTAGAAACTGGGTCTCATTTTATTGTCCAGGCTGGTCTTTGAACTCCTGGGCTCAAGTGATCCTCCTGTGTTGGTACCCAAAAGTGCTGGGATACCAGGCATGAGCCACTGCGCCTGGCTCAATTACATTCTTCTCATTGATTTGTAATCATGCTTAAGTACATCCAGTTAAAAGCAAACAAACTCTCATTAGATCCTTCATTTCCCTGTGAGCCCCTGCCTGTCGGTCATCTTTCTTTCACAGCTAAATTTCTCTAAAGAGTTGAAAGGTAGTGTGATGCCTCCTGCTTGTTTTTTTCACTTAGAATTGCCTTGGCTATATGGGCTCTTTTTTGGTTCCATATGAATTTTTTTTTTTTTTTTTTAGTTTTTTGAGACAGAGTCTTGCTCTGTTCCCCAGGCTAGTATGCAGTGGCAGGATCTCAGCTCACTGCAATCTCCGCCTCCCTGATTCGGGAGATTCTCAGCTTCAGCCTCTTGAGTAGCTGGGACCACAGGCAAGCATCAGTACGCCTGGCTAATTTTTGTATTTTAAGTAGAGACAGGGTCTTGCCACGTTGGCCAGGCTGGTCTCAAACTCCTAACCTCAAGTGATCTGCCTGCCTCGGCCTCCTAACGTTCCTTTCATATATATTTTAAAACAATTTTTTTTCTAGTTCTGTAAAAAATATCATTGGTAGTTTCATAGGAATAGCATTGAATCTATAAATTGCTTTGGGCAGTATGATCATTTTACAATATCGAGTCTTCCTATCCATGAGCATGGAATGTTTTTTCATTTGTTTGTGTCACCTCTGATTTCTTTGGGCAGTGTTTTGTTGTTCTCATTGTAGAAATCTTTCGTGTCCCTGGTTAGCTGTATTCCTAGGCATTTTATTCTTTTGCTGGCAATTGTGAATGGGATTTCCTTTCTGATTTGGCTCTTGGCTTGACTGTTATTGGTATATATGAATGCTAGTGTTTTTTGCACATTGATTTATTTTTCTTTTCTTTTTTTTTTTTGAGACAGGGTCTCGCTCTGTTGCCCAAGCTGGAATACAGTGGTGCGATCATTGCTCACCGGAACCTCTGCCTCCCAGGTTCAAGTGATTCTTGTGCCTCAGCCTCCCAAGTAGCTGGGACTACAGGTATGTACCACCATGCCCAGCTAATGTTTTGTATTTTTAGTAGAGATGAGGTTTTGCCATGTTGGCCAGGCTGATCTTGAACTCCTGGCTTCAAGTGATCCGTCTGTCTTGGCCTCCCAAAGTGCTGGGATTGCAGGCGTGAGCCACCACACCCAGCCAGCACATTGATTTTGTATCCTGAAACTTTGCTAAACTTGTTTATCAGCTAAAAGGGCTTTTGGGCAGAGACTATGGGGTTTTCTAGATATAGAATCATGTCATCTACAACCAGGGATAGTTTGACTTCCTGTCTTCCTGTTTGGATACCCTCTTATTTCTTTCTCTTGCCTGATTATTCTGGCCACAACTTCCATAGCAACAATACTATGCTAAATAGGAGTGGTGAGAGAGGAATCCTTGTCTTGTGCTGGTTTTCAAAGGGAATGCTTCTGGCTTTTGCCCATCAGTGTGATGTTGGCTGTGGGTCTGCCATATATGGCTGTATTATTTTGAGGTGTGTTCCATTAGTAGCTAGTTTGTTGAGAGTTTTTAACATGAAGGGATGTTGAATTTTATCAAAAAACCTTTCTGCATCTATTGAGATAAACACGTGATTTTTATCTTTAGTTCTTCATGTGAGCAATTATGTTTATTGATTTGCATGTGTTGAACCAACTTTGCATCCCAGGAATAAAGCCTACTTGATCACGGTGGATTAGCTTTTGATTTACTACTGGATTTTGTTTGCTAGCATTTTGTTGAGGATTTTTGCACCAATGTTCATCAAGTATATTAGCCTGAAGTTTTCTTTTTTTGTTGTGTTTCCTTCTTTTCTTTTTTTTTTTTTTTCGAGACAGAGTCTTGCTCTATCTCCCAGGCTGGAGTACAGTGGCGCGATCTCAGCTCACTGCAAACTTCACCTACTGGGTTCAAGCAATTCTCCTGCCTCAGCTTCTCGAGTAGCTGGGATTACAGGAGCAGGCCACCATGCCTGGCTAATTTTTTTTTTTGTGTATATATATATATATATATATTTTTTTTTTTTTGAGACAGTATCTCGCTCTGTTGCCAGGCTGGGGTGCAGTGGCATGATCTCAGCTCACTGCAAGCTCCGCCTCCTGGGTTCACGCCATTCTCCTGCCTCAGCCTCCCGAGTAGCTGGGACTATGGGTGCCCACCACCATGCCTGGCTAATTTTTTGTAGTTTTAGTAGAGATGGGGTTTTACCATGTTAGCCAGGATGGTCTCGATTTCCTGACCTCGTGATCCACCAGCCTCGGCCTCCCAAAGTGCTGGGATTACAGACCTTTCAGCAGATTACGCCACACCAGGCCTTTCTAACTCTTTTATGTGGGCATTTACAGTTATAAATTTCCCTCTTAACACTGCCTTAGCCGTGTCGCAGACTTTCTGGTATATTTTATCTTTGTTCTCATTAATTTCAAAGAATTTCCTGATTTCTACCTTAATTTCATTATTTATTCAAAAGTCATTCAGGAGCAAGTTGTTTGATTTTCATGTAATTGTATGATTCGGGGTGATTTTCTTAGTCTTAAATTCTATTTTCATTGCAATGTAGTCCAAGAGAGTGGTTCTTGTGATTTCTGTTCTTTGGCATTTGCTGAGGATTGTTTTATGTCCAATTACCCAGTCGATTTTAGAGTATGTGCCACGTGCAGATAAGAATAATGTATATTCTGTTGTTTTTGGGTGTACAGTTCTGTAGATGTCTAACTTATCCATCTGGTCCAGTGTTGAGTTCAGGTCCTGAATATCTTTATTAATTTTTTGCCTTGATGATCTGTCTAATACTGTCAGTGGGGTGTTGAAGTCAGACTACCTGACTTCAAACTATACTACAGGGCTATAGTAACCAAAACAACATGGTACTGGTACAAAAACAGACACATAGACCAATGGAACAGAATAGAGAGCCCAGAAATAAGGCTGCACGCCTACAATTATCTGATCTTTGACAAAGTTGGCAAAAACAAACAACGGGGAAAGGACTCAATAAATGCTGCTGGGAAAACTGGCTAGCCACATGCAGAAGACTGAAACTGGACCCCCTCCTTACACCATATACAAAAATCAATTCAAGATGGATTAAAGACTTACATGTCTTTAAGACTTACCCCCAAACTATAAAAACTCTGGAAGACAACATTGGCAATACCATTCTGGACATAGGAACTGGCAAAGATTTCATGATGAAGACACCAAATGCAACACGACAGAAGCAAAAACTGACAAATGGATCTAAGTAAACTAAGGGGTTTCTGCATAGCAAAATGAGCTATCAACAGAGTAAACAGACAACCTGCAGAATGGGAGAAAATATTTGCAAACTATACATCTGAAGAAGGTCTAATAGCCAGCATCTATAAAAAACTTAAACAAATTTACAAAAAAAAAGAAAAAAAATCCCATTAAAAAGTGGGCAAAGGACATGAACAGACACTTTTCAAAACAAGACATATAAGCAGCCAACAAGCATATGAAAAAAAGATAAATATCACTGATCATTACAGAAATGCAAATCAAAACCACAATGATATATCATCTCACATCAGACAGAATGGCTACTATGAAAAAGTTAAAAAAACAGAGTGCTGTTAAGGTTGCAGAGAAAAGGGAATACTTATCGGGGGGAGTGCAAATTAGTTCAACCATTGTGGAAAGCAGTGTGGTAATTCCTTAAAGAGCTAAAAAGCAGTACTGCCATTTGATCCAGCAATCCTATTACTGAGTATATATCCAAAGGGATATAAATTGTTCTATCATAAAGACGTATGCACATGTATGTTCAATACAGCACTATTTACAATAGAAAAGACGTAGACTCCATCTAAATGTCCACCAATGGAAGACTCAATAAAGAATATGTGGGACATACACACCATGGAATACTATGCAGCCATTAAAAAGAATGAGATCATGTCCTCTGCAACTAAGTAACACAGGAACAGAAAACCAAATACTGCATATTCTTGCTTATAAGTGAGAGCTAAATGATGAGAACACATGGACACAAAGAGGGGAAAGCAGACACTGATGCCTACTTGAGGGTAAAGGGTAGGAGGAGGGAGAGGAGCAGAAAAAAGTAGCTATTGGGTACTAGGCTTAGTACCCGGGTGATGAAATAATCTGTACATCTAACCCCCATGACATGAGTTTACCTATATCACAAACCTGCACATGTGCTCTGAAGCTAAAATAAAAGTTAAAATAAAGAAGCTGAAAGAACTCTCCATCCTGGCAGCTTCCATTTTCCCACCTGCTACTTACACGTCAGGCAGTTCATTCCAGCTTTCAGTCTTAGAGCTCTTCAGAAACACCTCTGTCTTTGTTTCTCTCAGGTTATCGATGACCTTCTTGTCAATAAGTTTAATGGATATATTTCAGTCACCATTATATTTGGCCTGTCCATGACTTTGACCCTACTGACCATCATTCCTTCTAGAAATATTTCTAGCTTTGTTCTTCATGATACAAACTCTTCTGATCTGACTCCCACCTCTTTTGCTACCTCTTCCCTGTTTCTTTTGTGGGTTCACCATCTTTCATGCAATTATTAAATGTTGGAGTGTTGATATGGTTTGGCTGTGTCCTCACCCAAATCTCATCTTGAATTCCCACATGTTGTGGGAGGGACCCGATGGGAGGTAATTGAATCATGGGGGCAGGCCTTTCCTGGGCTGTTCTCATGATAAGAGGGAGTTTTCCTGCACAAGTTCTCTTCTCTTGTCTGTGGCCATGCAAGACGTGCCTTTCACCTTCCACCTTCCACCGTGATTGTGAGGCCGCCATCAGCCATGTGGAATTGTGAGTCCAATAAACCTCTTTCTTTTGAAAATTGCCCAATCTTGGGTTTGTCTTTATCAGTAGTGTGAAAATGGACTAATACAAGTGTATTGAAGCTGCCTCTTAGATTTTTTCTTCCTATTCTACACTCTCTTTAGCCCTACTGGAACAGTGACTGATTACTGGGGAGGTGTCCTAAAGGAAAAGTCAGGAACTGTTGCCAGAACAAGGAAAATGGATGCTGGAAACAGATACTGGCTATGCAAGAAATAAACAAGGATGCTGGGAGTGGTGGCCCATGTCTGTAATCCCAGTACTTTGGGAGGCCAAGGCTAGCAGATCACTTGAGGTCAGGAGTTCAAGACTAGCCTGGCCAACATGGAGAAACCCTGTCTCTACTAAAAATACAAAAATTAGCTGGGCGTGGTGGCACACAGCTGTCATCCCAGCTACTTGGGAGGCTGAGGCAGGAGAATTGCTTGAACCTAGGAGGCAGAGGTTGCAGTGAGCCGAGATTGCACCACTGCACTCCAGCCAGGACAACAGAGCAAGACTTCGTCTCAAACAAACAAACAAAAATCCAAATAACAGCTAAAACAACAAAGGAAAACAAAAGCAAACTGAAAGCCCACTACAACGGACCATCTATTATTTATACTTATCCTCAAACTTATCCATCATGTCCTGTTTCAGCCACCCTATATCCAACAATTTTGTGACTATGCTGTACCATAAATTACGGCTATGCTTTTGAGCCAATGCACATTTGGAATTTTTGTTTTCTTCCTAAATTTGCCAACAGAAACCCTACCTATTTCTTAAGACTTAGAAGATATATCTTCTGGAGAACCTAAATTAAACTTTTTTTTTTTTCCTGTGTGTCCTCATAACACTTTGCTCCTCTTCTTGTGCACTTACCACATTCTATATTTATAATACAGTTAGTTCTGCTTTTGCAGTCTAAATCCCTGCTACAGTGTAAGTTCCATGAGGACAACTATACCTTGTTTGTCTTTTTATTCCTCATAGGATGTAGCATGTTGCCAAGTTCATGGTAAGTGCTATGTACTTTTTTTGTTGGTTTGACAACTGTCTATTCTCACTGAGTCACAAGCAGACAGACTGAAACATCCAATAATTAAAAAAAGTGGCAATTAAAGAAGAAGAGGAGAAATTTTATTTTTTACTCTTATTCAAATAATTAAGTCAATCCTAAATAGCCACAGATTTTAGATCCCTGAGAGCTGCTATGGTGTAACAGGAGCTCTTCTGTTTCACACTGTTACGTGGAGAAGATAGCCTAATCCTAAATATTGTGAGTTGTTTCCGTAGTCTGGTTTTATCTCAAATGAATGACCTGCCCTTTGGTTGTTTGTGTTGGTCAGTCATGAGCCTCATGTCTTAAACAAATGCAAACAATTATAGACTAACCTCTCTAAACAAGCAAATTCTGGGAAAATAAAATCACCACTGTGACAATTTGGAAAGAATACTGATGACCTTTAACATCAAAATAATACAGTTGCAGCCTCCTGCATGTATTATTTATGAGAACACTCATCCTATAAGTCACAAAGGGAGGTGAATGGCCCATGTTTATACCCTGGAGGCAGCTGCACTTTCCCAAGGATGGGCTGGGAGATCATCCCCCCTCATATCTTTTTCTAAACACAGCGTAGGTCTGAGGTGAATGTGACCTCAGTTTTTCCTTCTCCAAGTCAGTTCTGCTTATAAGATTTTGGTGGTCATAGTTTCAATGAGAGCAGCTTTTGTTCTGAATAGGAGACCCTGACAAACACTGGGCTTACTCAGCACTGCGTCACATAGAAAGCTGTTTTTCTGACAACAGTAATGGAGAAGGAATTGATGGAGATAGATGCCAGAGACATTTTGAAGGGTGACTGAAATAATCCCTTAATTTTGTGTTGAGTATTTCAAACTCCATACATCTTGGATTGCTTTTTTTCTTTTTTTAAGCTTTTATTTTAGGTTCAGGAGTACCTGCGCAGGTTTGTGATATAGGTAAACTTGGCTCACGGGGGTTTGATGTATAGATTATTCCATCACCCAGGTACTAAAGCTAGTACCCAATAGTAATCTTTTCTGATCCTCTCCCTCCTCCCATCCCCAAGTAGCTTCCAGTGTCTGTTGTTCCCCTTTGTGTCTGTGTGTTCTCATCATTAGCTACCACATATAAGTGAGAACATGTGGTATTTGGTCTTCTGTTCCTTTATTACTTTGCTAAGGATGATGGCCTCCAGCTCCATTCATGTTCCTGCAAAGGACATGATCTCATTCCTTTTTTATGACTAGATAGTATCTCACAGTGTGTATGTACATTTTATTTATCCAGTCTGTCACTGATGGACATTTAGGTTGATTCCGTGTCTTTGCTATTGTCAATAGTGTTGCAATGAACATACATGTGCATGTGTCTTTACAGTAGAATGATTTATATTTCTTTGGGTATATGCCCAGTAATGGGATTGCTGGGTCTGGTCATGGATTTCTTAAGACTCATCCTATCTAGTCATCTCCCTGACATGCAGTATCACAGTTTCTGAATCCCCTGTCTTCAACAGTCTTAAGCTTACTTTGTGTAAATCTTAAACCTTTTGCCAAGCACAGAGGAAGATCTTAATATGTTATATTTATGAACAAAATGTAATGGACTCAGTCATTCCAGTTGATTAAAATGATGTCTGTAAAAGGCAGTTTTTCTTCCACATTTGCTTTAATATTTTGTCTTCATCTTTATGATAATTGAAGTTCATAACTTCTTTTGCTGCCAAAATTGTTTTATGAATGTCTTTCTATGTTGGTTGAATCTGAAGCAAACTCAAACAAGAATGATTCTTTCTTCCTATTTTAAAATTATGCTTTTATTTTATTTTTTTAAAATTATAGTTTTAAAGGTGTAGACTACTTCGAGAAATGTATTACACCTAAATACAAACATGCAAAAAGACACTTTAGTTCACAGTTAATTGTTTTATAGAGGAAATCTTTGCTTTACTAAATTATTTATCCAGATTTTGCTTAAAAAGGGAGCCCTGCTAGTGTTTTCTACTGAAATAATTACTTGCTAGAAAGCCTGTGTAGAAAAGAAATTTTAAGTTACTCTTTACTAATAGAGTTGCCAGGGCTGGACATGGTGGTGTGTGCCTGTCATCTCAGCTTCTTGGGAGGCTGAGGCAGGAGCATCACTTGAGCCCTGGAGGTCAAGGTTGCAGTGAGTTGTTATTGTGCCACTGTGCTCCAGCGTGGGTGACAGAGTGAGACCCTGTCTTTATTTAAAATAAAAAATTTTGCCAGGTAAAATACAGAATGCCCAGTTAAATTTGAATTTCAGATAAATGACATTTTTTTTTTGGTATACATATGTTCCAATCATTGTATGGATATATTTATACTAAACAAATGATTTATTATTTGTCTGAAATTAAAATTTAATGTGATATCTTGTATTTTTATTTGCTGAATCTGGCAATCCTACCAGGATAGAAGAAAATCTTACTTATTAAACATTTATTACAAAATTTCAATCATAACAGTTTTTTGTATAACTTTTTTCTTTTTTTTTTTAATCAACTGAGGTGAACTGTGTTAGATGATACATGCAAAAATTCTTCGCAAACTGAAAATATGGGTACAAAAATGTTGTTCGTATGTGTTAGGAGAAAGCATGATTCAAGGGTATAACACTAAAGAGCATAAAAGGGTGTGACAACACAGGCTTGGGAGGGAGGTCAGAGCTAGTTTTTCTCCTTTCTTCACCATTATTCCAAGTTTTCCAACCCCTAATTACTCTTATGCAAACCGTTTTACCAAAACATACACATGAAGTGAGTTGTATTGGATCTGAGTTGAGAGCAATAAAAAGAATATAGCTGGGCATGGTGGCACTCCTGTAGTCCCAGCTACTTGGGAGGCTGAGGCAGGAGGATCCCTTGAGCCCAGGAGCTCGAGGCTATAGTGAGCTGTGATTGCACCACTGTGCTCCAGCCTGGGCCACATAGAGAGACTGTCTCTGAAAAAACAAAAAAGAAAAACAGTGGAAGTAGAGAGAGTCAAGGCATCACAGTAAAAATGATCTAGGTTCAAATCCTGAATGTCTTGATCACGTTGCTTAACTTCTGCTTGTCAACATTTGTATTAAAAGTTTAGATAAGGCCAGGCGCAGTGGCTCATGCCTGTGATTCCAGCACTTTGGGAGGCCAAGGTGGGCGGATCACCTGAGATCAGGAGTTCGTGACCTTCCTGGCCAACATGGAGAATGGAGAAACCCGTCTCCACTAAAAATACAAAAGTTAGCTGGACATGGTGGCACGTGCCTGTAATCCCAGCTACTCAGGAGGCTGAGGCAGGAGAATCACAGGAGGCAGACGTTGCAGCGAGCTGAGGTTGCGCCACTGCACTCCAGCCTAGGCAGCAGAGTCAGACTTCCTCTCAAAAAAAAAAAAAAAAAAAAAAAAAAAAGTTTAGATAAATGGCTTTTCTGCATAAAGTGACTGGATTATACTAGCCATTCACTATATGGTAGTTTTTATTATGATTATGGTAAGGATATAAGAAGAGAGACACAATGATAAGAAAACAATAAAGTTGAAGGAAAGGAAGCATGGGATGAGAGAAAAGAAAGAATGAAATGTAGAGGTCTTAAAAAAAAATTGTTTAAGGGTTAAAATGAAATAAAAATGAGCAACCGTCTCTTCCACTCCCAACAATAACAAAAATCCCAGTGTGTTGTTTCACCTTCAAATTCTTCCAAAGTCCTTTTTTTTTTTTCAGACAGAGTCTTGCTCGTTGCCCAGGCTGGAGTGCGGTGGCGCGATCTCGGCTCACTGCCTCTGTCTCCTGGGTTCAAGCAATTCTCCTGCCTCAGTCTCCTTAATAGCTGGGCTTACAGGCATCTGCCACCACAGCCAGCTAATTTTTGTAATTTTAATAAAGTTGGAGTTTTGCCATGTTGGCCAGGCTGGTCTCGAATCCTGGCCTCAAGTGATCCTCCCGCCTCAGCTTCCCACAATCTTGGGCCCAAAATTTTAATCTATTTATTTATTTAGAGACTGGGTTATGAGACTGGCTAATTTTTATATTTTTGGTAGGGATGAGGTTTCACCATTTTGCCCAGGCAGTCTCGAACTCTTGGACTCAAGACATCCACCTGCCTTGGCCTGCCTGGCCCCTTCCAAAGTCTTACTGTGACTAATGCAATAAACAAAGTTGCAACTGATGAAACAATTATTATAAAATTTGCCTAACAAAATTGTCAAAACAGCTAAGAGAAGGCTATGCAACTCCCACATTTCCAGATGATAAGTGAAAAATTAATATTTTGAAATATCAAGATGAGTAACATTGTTTTGGCCATTTTTCTAAATGATTGATAGATTTTTTTCACATTTTTTTCAACACACCCTACTATTTTTAAGACTGTTATGAAGCTGCTTGCTTTGTACAATATACAACTGATTATTTAAGGATGCATTAGCACAAAGAAAGCTCCATTGCTAAGAAGTGATAAATAAATATGCCACTTGAGAGCCCAAGATTTGAGAAAATTATGACAACTGTACTTAAAGAATAATGAGAATATTGGCCGAGTATGTTGGCTCATGCCTGTAATCCCAGCACTTTGGGAGGCTGAGGTGGGTGGATCACCTGAGGTCAGGAGTTTGAGACCAGCCTGGCCAACATAGTGAAACTCCATCTATACTAAAATCTAAAACTTAGCTGGGCATGGTGGTGCATGCCTGTAATCCCAGCTACTCGGGGGGCTGAGGCAGGAGAATCACTCAAACCGGGGAAGCAGAGGTTGCAGTGAGCTGCGATTACGCCATTGCACTCCAGCCTGTGTGACAGAGTGAGACTCCATCTCAAAAAAAAAAAAAAAAAAAAAAAAAAAAAAAAAAGGATATAATTGTCTTTCTATAAAGAGCAGAGTTTTTTTTTTTTCTAGTAGAAAAAAATAGACTTGAATCAAGGTGACCTTGGTGCACATATTTTGAAAGAGCCTTATAAATTAGGATCCAATCATGATTAAACAGTATTTTACCCAAATAAATTCTGTGAGTGTTTGGCAACATGGAGATTAACAAACTCTGACATGTGAAATTCCTGGGAAGTTATGAAAGTAAGAGCCAACATAACTTGTCTACCATTAGGAGCTTGCCCTAAGTTATGAACAATTCCCCAAATTTTCTAACATGCTTTAGAAACTGAAATCCCTGTACACAAGTGGAGGGAATCTTCCCTCAGCCCCTCAGGTCATCAGCTTATAGCCGGAGGCATAGGTTTCATTATAGCACATCATTATCATAGCTTGCATAGCTGCAGATGCAAATGACAGTAATTAACCATTTGCATTTTCAAAGAAAGGGTTTAGGAGGAGCCTTCAACCTTTCACTATGGCTCAGGACCAAGTGACCACATTGCTATTGATTATGACCTCTGACAGACTTAACATCCTAGGCCTTGTTCCAATGCACATTTGAAGCAGAGATAGATCAAGCACACAACTAATGAATTTAACAGCCTCATTAGGTAACTCTGCCTCCCCTTAATAGTTCACAGAAATGCTCTGGGCATTTTAAAACAGGCATTAATGGAGAAAGCTTTGGGGATTTCAGGCAAGTGCTTTTTCTTTCCCAGATACCTTCCTACCAATAGCTTCACGCTCCGTGCCATCTCCTGACCGCCTGCCTGTCAGGTCCTATCTGTGTGCTGGGTGTCCTACGTCACTGCTGAAGGAGGCAATCATTTTAAATGGCTCCAAATGAAGTCGGTTATTGCCCATTATTTATTTACTTGATCTTGGAGTCACAGAATGTTCCTCATTTGCATATTTTCTGCAAATCTTATGGTCAATTTGTATCAGTATAAATCAGTGCCTCCTAAGCTTTTCCATGTCATGGCACACACACTAAAGTGATTTTTTTTTTTTTCTTTTTTTGAGATCAAGTCTTGGTCTGTTGCCCAGGCTGGAGTGCAGTGGCATGATCTTGGCTCACTGAAACCTCTGCCTCCCGGGTTCAAGCGATTCTGGTGCCTCAGCCTCCCAAGTAGCTGGGATTACAGATGTGCACCACCATGCCCAGCTAGTTTTTGTATTTTTTTTTTTTTTTTTTAGTAGAGATGAGGTTTCGCCATGTTGACCAGGCTGGTCTAAAATCACCTGACCTCAAGTGATCCACCCACCTTGGCCTCCCAAAGTGCTGGGATTACAGGAATAAGCCACTATTCCTGGCCCCAAAATGATATTTGTACCACATGCTGGGGTAAACTGAAGGAGATTTAGGGTGTCTATATGAAGTCGGGGGAACAATTCACTATTTTTTATACTAAATGATTATGAAGAGAAGAGAAATTACACAGCACTGGGGGACATATTAAATAGAAAACCAATACAATATTTTCATAATTTTTATTTTAGTTATTTTTTAAAAGACAGAAACAAGTGATTTTTTTTTTTTTTTTTTTTACTTTGAGCTGTTTATGAATTTTGAAAAAGTAGTGTATTGGAGAAATAGGAAAAAATTCACATTTCTGAGCACTTACTTTGTATCAAGGACCAAGGCGAGCAGATCACTTGAGGTCAGGACTTCGAGACCAGCCTGGCCAACATGGTGAAATCCCATCTCTACTAAAAATACAAAAATTAGCTGAGTGTGGTGGTGTGCACCTGTAATCCCAGCTACTTGGGAGGCTGAGGCAGGAGAATTGCTTTACTTGGGAGGCAGATGTTGCAGTGAGCCAAGATCACACCTCTGCACTCCAGCCTGAGTGACAGAGTGATACTCTGTCTCAATTTAAAACAACAACAACAAAAAGGATTAAAAAGTAAATTCTGTGATGGACAGTGATTTTTACTGCTGAATTTACAGCAGTTGGAATAATACCCAGTACGAAAAAGGTACCCCATAAGTATTTTTGATTGATTAAATAAAAGGTAAATCACAATTAATACAGTTGACATTTGGAGGTACTGACCAAGGTTATATAGGTAGCAAATTTTTGAGCTAGAGTTGAGCTTAATCTGTTGGTCTTCAAAACCTAGGCATTTCCACTGCACAATATTGGTTTCCCCTTTGCAGGGAAGTGCATCCTCAGCCAAACGAATCATTTCTTGACACAGAGCAGGAAGCAGTTCATTGCCATAAATCGATTCTGTTTCCAACCAAATCCTTTTGTGCACTATCTTCTTTTTTTACTCTAAGTGGAATCTTTATTAAATTCTGTGGAAAGCATAAATAAGTTATCATTAATTGCACTTGGAGCTTCTAAAGATTGAAAATTAAAATTTTTAAAAGTTTAAAGAGTTAATTAGGCCCAAATCCTGAGTCACACTTAACAACATAGGGACCTTAATAAACTATTGGTATTCAAACATTGATGAGCAGCAGTTCAAAATTTAACAATTCAGAATATTATGCCTGAGAGTATTTTGGAGAATTTTAGGTTTGATGAGTGGAAATTGACTTTACTTTTTTTTTTTTGAGACAGAGTCTCACTCTGTTGCCCAGGCTAGAGTGCTGTGGTGCGATCTTGGCTCACTGCAACCTCCACCTCCCAGAGTTCAGCTGCCCAAGTAGCTGGGATTACAAACGTGAGCCACCACACCTGGTTAATTTTTGTATTTTTTTTAGTAGAGACGGGATTTCGCCATGTTGCCCAGCCTGGTCTTGAACTCCTGGCCTCAAGTGATCTACCCACCTCGGCCTCCCAAAGTGCTGGGATTACAGGCGTAAGCCACCGTGCCTGGCCACCTTTACTATGTTTTTCCACACCTGGTAACAAAGTGGTGTAAAGTTTTCATTTATTTATTCTTTTTTTTTTTGAGATGGAGTTTTACTCTTGTTGCCCAGGCTGGCTGGAGTGCGTGCAATGGCACGATCTCAGCTCACCGCAACCTCTACCTCCCGGGTTCAAGCGATTCTCCTGCTTCACTCTCCCGAGTGGCTGGGATTACAGGCCTGCACCACCACGCCTGGCTAATTTTGTATTTTTAGTAGAGACGGGTTTCTCCATATTGGTCAGGCTGGTCTGGGACTCCTGACCTCAGGTGGTCCACCCACCTCGACTTCCCAAAGTGCTAGGATTACAGGCGTGAGCCACCATGCTCGGCCTCATTTATTTATTCTTAAAGTCCTTGCCAACCTCATCAAATGCCCAGTAACAAGGCTTCCTTCCAGGCTTACTGCTGTGACCACAGAAGATTCCTTCTGTCCCTTGCAAGTCTTACAGCTAACATCTTGTGTGATGTTGTGTGGCATACTTAGGGAATCATATGTGAAATTACTTAATCATATGCACACTCAGAGGTTGGAGGAACATGTTTGTGTGACAAAGCATCTTTTTCTATATCAGACTTTTTTTTTTTTTAAACAAAGCCAAAATGAAAATATAAAACCCCTGAGATATCCATAGGAAGTAACTCTGATTTAGGCTGACATGGCTTATCTGAAGAGTGTGGGCCAAGTACATTCAGGACAGCTTTTTTTCTCAGGGTCTGGAAGCATGAACGTTACTGGGGCAGACTTTTTCCGGGGCCAATATTTGGGACCTGATGGCAATTTAGGTACATCTCTGGAGCGAGGAGTGATGGAGGGATGAAGCACTAGAAGGGAACTGCCATCAGAAGAAGGCAGTCGGGGAATGCTTGAGCTAGAAATTGCAGGTGGTACAATGCCAGTTTTCTTCTTGGTGGCTTCCTGAATGGCTTGTTCAAATTCTCAGACTTCGTCAATTGTCATGTACTTGTTTGGGCATGACTCACTGTGTCATTTGCAGGCGAGGAATGTTGATTGCAAACTTTTTATGTTAGTTTGCTCAGGCATGTTTTTTTCATATTCCTGAACATCATCCATTATGACATACCATTCATCAACCCATGCAAAAGCTTATGTCGTCTTTGACTAACTTGTGTACAAATTGCCCTATTTTGGTCCGAAGCCTCCAGACCTCCAACCTCACTGGCAGTCTCCAGCTTGTAGGAGCACCTGATGGGCTGATGTCTATCTATTCAGCCTGCCCTTAACTGTCCCCATCCTGTCTTCTCTGACTTGAAGTGTTTAGGATCCTCAGATTCTTTGTATTAGTGCCCTGGAATTTCATTGCAGACAGTATCAATAAAGCAAACGTCTCTCTCTAGGTTTTTGGCTTCCTTGTAAAAAACATTTACTGGTCAGGCATTGTAGCTACAGGTGTGAGCCACCGCGACTGGCTTTCTATTTTAAATTAAAAAAAAAAAAAGTCAATGTATTATAAAGGATATTACAAAGGGTACAGATGAAGAAATGCATAGAGTAAGATATGGAGGAAGGGAAACGGAGCTTCCAAACCCTCCCTGGGTGCATCACCCTCCAGGAACCTCCATATATTCAGCTATCCGGAAGCTCTATTTTCATAATTTTTAATGAGGCCTTAAAGTTGCTTTTATGACAGTAAGTTTTTAATATTAGGTGTTATAGTTGAATGGCTTTATGTAATTTTTGATTAAGACTTTTAAATAACAGTCTCTTCAATATTTTTATGTTCAACAATAGATTCTCTTCCCACAAATATATAACAAAATTTAAACCAGTCTTCACAATTATTTAAAGTAATTATAACACTTGAATTACATTGGAAATAACAGCCTATCCTTATCTTCTCCTTATAAATGTAATGTTGAGATTTCTTATGACAATGTGACTTCTATAAAACTTTTTCGTATCAGGTATTTCAATATAATAATAAAGCAAAATTTTGCAGAAGGCACTTGCATTGTTGGGATGGTCGCTTAGGAACCACTAATAGCAAATAGGGAGGTGTATCTGACTTACATGATGACAGAGATTTAAGTTGCTGGCTGTCCAGTGCCTGTCAGGAGTTCCCATCCAAACTCCTGGAACAAGGTTCATGGAGCTGCAGGAGGAGTTTATATAACAGGTTCCCAAGAGCATTCCAGCCAGCAAGATTAGGGTGGAGGATGGCAACAAGGCTGATGGCAAGCACTGGGCAGACAGTAGTTGAATCTTTGTTGCTGCATATATTAAATACGTCTATATGCCCATTGGTATTGGTGTGTTCTAAGTGACTGCTCTAAAAAGGCAGGTACATTCTTTAAAATGTAGCTCTATTATTATTTTGAAATAATGTAGAGAGCTGGCTCCTAAAGTCAATATCTGAGTAATAGATGGGGTGCACTGGTTCAATCACAGCTCACTTCAACCTCAAGCTCCTGGGTCAAGTGATCCTCCTGCCTCAGCCTCCCCAGTAGCTAGGAGCATAGGCATGTGCCACCACACTTGGTTAATTAAAAAAATTTTTTTTGTAGAGATGGAGGTCTCACTATATTGCCCAGGCTGGTTTGGAATATCTGGCCTCAAGTTCCTGCCTTGACCTCCCAAAGTACTGGGATTATAGATTTGAGCCCCTCCTCCCAGCCCAGATGCTCATGCTCCTTCACCTCTCTGAAGATCCTCAACGAAGGCTGCTTAAGGCTGGAGGTGACTCTCTTGGGGACAAGCCAGCCTAGTTGTTGTGGGTGCCAAGGAGATTAGTGTCTCTCAGCATGCCTGTTAATCCATTTGTGTTTTACCAGTACATTTTAGCACCCTAATTAGCATGCTGTAGTATGAATAGTGTCTCAAAGGAGGTCTCCGTATCCCATTTCCCATGCCATGCATATGCCTAATGAGGATGCCCTAAAAACTGGTTGAGCCTAACTATTATCAGGAGATCCTGAAATTCTGTACCTCTAGGAAAGTTCTGCAAAAGAGATCTTCCCCAGTTCCCTCACCCAGGGTGGTAGGTGGGTTGAGGAGTGTCCAATATGGCACCCAACTGTGACCAACTGAATTGTGAAAGCCAATTGCAGTTCTTTGGGGTAGAGTCCAGGCAAACTTCTTCAGTGTGTATCAATCCAATAGGAGCTGCTACTGTGAGTGGAAAAAGGGAGAGATTAAATAATCTGCTTTGGCCAGGTTTGTCTCAAACTCCTAACCTCAAGTGATCTGCCTGCCTTGGCCTCCCAAAGTGCTAGAATTATAATTTTGAGCCACCGTGCTTGGCCTTGAACTTTATTTTTTAGTGTAGTTTTAGGTTCACAGCAATACTGAGTGGAAACAAGAGAGTTCCCACTGCTATGTCTTCAAGGTCCAGCTTCCATATCATTATCTCTATGAAATCTCTGATTTCCCATAGAGGTAAATAAAAGTTTTCTCTTCTGAAATTTCACAGTCCCTTTAAGAAAATTTAACAAGATTTCATTTTCTAATCTGTTTTATTTGTCATGTACCTATCTTTTCTTCTTCGCTAGACTGTAAATTCATTAAGGGTAGGATCCATGTCTAATCTACCTCTGCATCTCCTAACACCATGGTTCCATCATTGTTTTGGCAAATATTGGAGTATGCATGTATTATTACACCGTGCTGCTTACATATTTATAGATCTGCTTTTCTTATTTGACGGACACCTCTGAGATTATATCTTTATTTTTCTGTGTCTCCCAATGCCTTGAGCAATGTCAAGTATATAGTCAGTGGTGAATAAATGCTTGCTTTTTTCGTATGAAAGGAAGCTGGCTGTTCTATTTCAGCTGAAACCTCTGTAAGTATTAAGTAGTAATCATAAACAATTAAAAATTATGGAAAAGTATAGAAAAATTTGTTTTCAATAGAATGTATTTATTGTGTTCTCAAAAGCATATGTTTTCATCTCCCAATGTTTCCTAAAGCTTGGTGACCTTTGTGTAGGATGAGACATCCTTCATGGATGAAAATAGATCTCTAACTCTTTGAAATCCTAACTTCTTCTGACAGTAGAAATATATCAAGGAAAAAAGAGTTTGAGTCAAAATACATCTTTAAAGTTTTCTTTTTCTCAGAGCATTTGACATTTAAAACTCATTATCTCTTGCCACTTGAATCTCAGTGTTGACCTCAAGGGTTCTGTAGAAGGTACAGGATTTAGAGGGCAAAGAGAAGCACAGTAAAGTGAAGTGAATGAAAATGAAGAGTAAAGAGGTATAACTTGGTCTTGGTGATGTCAAATTCAGACCAAGGGCAGTGGGTAATTTATGGGATGTATCAAAAGGAAAGGGATAAATGATGATGAGAGTAGCAACATTAAGTCAGAAAAGACAAGAAAAATGAGAGGCCAAAGGGCAAGACACACAATAGGTGAGGAGGGCACGTTTCTAAAATAACAACTATGATCCTTTAATTTTTTTAAATTGCACCAATAACTTCAGAATACTGGTAATGAAAATACAGATACAATTCCCCTTCAACACCATTTCCCTGGAAATCAAATCTTTTTCCTTTTTTTTTCAGCCCCAGAGAATGGAAAATATTTAGAGAGGTACAAAACTATAAAGTGTCTCTATAAATAACTACAAAATTTTGACTTACATTTATTTATAATGTCTAAGGCACAGCCACAAGTTCTCCTCCTCTTAGGAAAGAAGGAGAAAATTTTAAGGGTTGGCTGCTCTTCGCTGGGTGTGGTGGGTCACACCCATAATCCTAGCACTTTGGGAGAATGAGACTGGAGGATCACTTGAGCCCGCGAGTTTGAGGCCCGACTGGGCAATATCATAAGATCTGGTCTCCACAAAAATATTTTAAAAATATTAGTTAGCCATGTGGCATGTGCCTGTACTCCCAGCTACTGGGGTGGCTGAGGTAGGAGGAGTGGTTGAGCTCAGGAGGTGGAGGTCTGGATTGCACCATTGTACTCTCAGCCTGGGCGATAGAGTGAGACCCTGTCCAAAGAAACAAACAAAAAACCACACACACACACACACACACACACACACAACAAAAAAATGAGTTCACAGCTCTTATCTTTACTTTAACTAAGTTTAGACATCCTTCCCTCAAGATGATTCTCCTTCTAATCCCAAAATAACAGAAACATGGAATTAGGTTAAGACAACTGGCTAAAGAAATTTATTTCTTCATGCCATTATTTTCATTAATAGGCATTCTAGACTTTTGAGGTACTTGCTGCTTTCTGTCTTAACATACATATTAACACTCATAGATGTAACATACCCTTATGAGCATACTTACATTTTGAAAAATCTCCTCTTCACCTTCAAATTGTGGATAAATAAAGCACTGAAATAATTCATTATTCATAATTTCCATCCAAGCTAGTGCTACTTCCTAACTATGGACCACATTATAGACAGGGTAGGTGGCAGTTTACATATATTTCCTACAGAATCATCTGTAACTATAACTTTTCATCTCTAATTTGGAAAAAATAACAAATTCCAAGGAATAATAATAATATATTGATAGAGTCTATCTTGGGTATACAGTAATTTATGGATAAAATATACATAAATGTTGGTATTTTATTGTTTATAATAGATTACTTGCAAGTCACCTCTCAGTTGGTTAAAATGCAATCATACATGACGTTATGGTTGAGTATGGTTGGTCTAACATGGCGTTGTAATGAACTATAACCTGTGTAGCCACTGTAAAGACTTTTTCTTCTTGTTGTTGTCACCAAGACTGGAGTGCAGTGGCGCGATCTCAGCTCACTGCAACCTTCACCTCCTGAGTTCAAGTGATTCTTCTGCCTCAGCCTCCTGAGTAGGTAGGATTACAGGTCCCCGCCACCATGTCTGGTTAATTTTTGTATTTTTAGTAGAGACAGGGTTTTGCCATGTTGGCCAGGCTGGTCTTGAACTCCTGACCTCAAGTGATCCACCTGCCTCAGCCTCCCAAAGTGCTGGGATTACAGGTGTGAGCCACCATGCCCAGCCTTGTAAAGACGTTTTAGCCCTCTGACAGTGAAGTCAATGAGGGGACCTTGAAATTGTGTGCGAATGTCTCATTTCTTTTCTTTTCTTTCCTTTTTTTTGAGGCAGACTCTCACTCTATTGCCCAGGATGGAGTGCAGTGGCACAATCACAGCTTACTACAGTGTAGAACTTCTGGGTTCAAGCAATTCTGTCACCTCAGCCTCCCAAGTAGCTGGGACCACTGGCATGTGCCACCATGCTTGGGTAATTTTTAATTTTTTTGTAGAAACAAGGTTTGTTATGATGCCCAGGCTGGTCTCAAACTCCCGGACTCAAGCAATTCTCTTGCCTCAGCCTACCAAAGTGCTGGAATTACAGGTGTGAGCTATTGTGTGCAGCCCATTTTCTTACAAGGACCTGAATATCAGCTCTTTGCCAAGTCAGATGGTTTCATTCCACAGGTGCAGTCCATTGACCGTGTTCAGTTGGAAGCAGCCAGTTGAGAGAAAATGTCCCAGTGTCCCTAATCTCACAAGATTGTGGAATGAGTCTTTGACAGTGGAGAATTGTAACAGTGAAACAGTAAAAAAAACTCCCGTAACTAACTCCAGTATTAAGCGGCATTTACCCATTCCTGCACATAGGCAAGGATAATTTTAGAGCACTGAGATAATATATAAAAATAGCAATAATGTAGTTTTAAAAGCTAACTCTGGGATTAAAAGAGAAATATGTAAACAATGAACTCTGTTTTCTTAAAGATTTATAGGAGCATTGTGATCTGACCAAAAACAAAGAAGTTCCCAACCTCCTCGGACCCTGGCTGGCACCCAGATGTCTGTGTTTATTGATTACCTCTTGATCCCAACTCCCTTGCCTTCCCCTGCCTTTAAAATAAAAAGAACCTGAAATTTGTACTGATTAAGATGATACTTTAGAATGCTAGTTCACCATCTTCTTGGTTTTGCTGGCTTTCCAAATAAACCTACGTTTCTTCCCACCAACCCTTGTCTCTCAAGTTTGGCTTTTGAGCTGCTAGCTGCTGACCTGTATTCAGTTACATTTTCAATATAAATCACTATTATTTATCTTGGGAATCCACTGGCTGAAATTCAAGTTCTTTCTCTACTGCCAAAATCCAAAATTTTCATTTCATCAGCTTCAAATGCATTTAAAAATGTCAAAATGCATTATGACAATGTTGCCAGATAAAGCCAAAAATACCTTCCACCTTTTATTGTCTTTGAATACTAAGAAAATGAATGAAGGAATAATAGAGATGCTTCTCTAGAAACTTTAGTATTATAATTAAATCTGCCAAACATTTGCATATGGTATTTATTGCACAGTGTTTTATATTTTCCAGGGAGAGAGAGAGATTGGTTACAGTCAATAAGTTGTATAACTGATCCCTGAATTCACTCTTTCCTTTCTGTGTAAGTTGATTCCAAGGCATCAGACTATAGACCTAGAACAGAGGAGCAGAGGCATAATTCAAATTACTGAGCATCTTCTGCTAACAATGTGTAGTAATTTTTTTACTTAGTAGATATGAACTTAACCCAGAACCTAAGTTACCTTAGTTCATGTGTACTTAGGTTCTGGGTTTAAAAAAAAATGAATTATATCATTCTAGTCTTTTAATTAATTAATTAATTAATTTTTTCTTGAGACGGAGTTTCATTCTTGTTGCCCAGGCTGGAGTGTAATGGCATGGTCTCGGCTCACTGCAACCTCCGCCTCCTGGGATCAAGTGATTCTTGTGCCTCAGCCTCCCAAGTAACTGGGATTACAGGCGCCTGCCATCACACCCAGCTAACTTTTTTGTATTTTTAGTAGAGACAGCGTTTCTACTGTTGGCCAGGCTGGTCTTGAACTCCTGACCTTAGGAGATCCGCCTGCCTCGGCCTCTCAAAGTGCTGGGATTACAGCTGTGAGCCACTGTGCCCAGCCTATAATTTTTGTTATTTTATTTTACTTTAAGTTCCAGGATACATGTGCAGAATGTGCAGATTTGTTACATAGATACACATGTGCTATTGTGGTTTGGTGCACCACCTATCAACCTGTCATCTGGGTGTTTTTTTTTTTTTTTTTGGGACAGAATCTTGCTCTGTCACCAGGCTGGAGTGCAGTGGCACTCTAAGCTCACTGAAACCTCCATCTCCCAGGTTCAAGTGATCCTCCTGCCTCAGTCTCCCGAGTAGCTGGGACTACAGACGCGCGCCACCACGCCTGGCTAATTTTTTACATTTTTTAGTAGAGATGAGGTTTCACCATGTTGGCCAAGATGATCTCGATCTTCTGATCTCGTGATCTGCCCGCCTCGGACTCCCAAAGTGCTGGGATTACAGGCATGAGCCACCGCACCCGGTCACCATCATCTAGGTTTTAAGCCCTGCGTGCATTAGGTATTTGTCCTAATGGTCTCCCTCCCCTATAGCTCTAGCCTTCAATTCAAAGTCTAGTAGGGAAAATTTTTTTATTTTTTTGGGACAGGGCCTTACCCTATTGCCCAGGCTAGAATGCAGTGGCACAATCTTGGCTCGCTGCAACCTCTGCCTCCCTGGCTCAAGCCATCCTCCCACTTCAGTTTCCTAAGTAGCTGGGACTAAAGGCATGTATCACTGTTCCTGGCCAATTTTGTGTGTGTATGTGTGTGTGTGTATGTACACACACACACATACATATACACACACATACACACACACACATACATATATATATATATATATATTTTTTTTTAAGAGAACAGGTTTTGCCATGTTGGCCAGGCTGGTTTTGAACTCCTAAGCTCAAGCAAGCCCTTCACCTGCATCGGCTTCCCAAAGTACTGGGATTACAGATGTGAGCCCCCGTGCCTGGTTGAAACAAATATAAATAGGTGCCAATGGAATGTAAAAAACCCCTGTATTGAAGCACTGTGTCACAGGTCACCACCCCTGCCTAGCGAACTCTTCTCAGAAGGGAGGAACTTTGAGCTGGGTCTTGAAGAATGAGTTGGAGTTTTCCAGAGAAAAAAGAAATCTGATGGTCTTTCAGGCAGAGGAAACAGCATATGTTTGGGAGTAAGAGTTTTGGGAGAAAGGCAGAGAGTTCTGTGTAACCAAATTAAAAGGAGTGTGTGAGTGTATTGCTTTGAGCTCCATTTATATTTTATTTCTGAACCTACTCTGTGAACTTTTCTTCTGTCTATTGCTTTCTGAAATGTTTAAATAAACAATGATTCAAGATAGACCCTACACTTAGTAGCCTTTCTCTCTATTGTGGAGTGGGTTAAGATGAATCTCCAGGATATTTATAGATTATACCTTTAACATGTTCACAATGTATTGACTAAGACAAACTAGAAGCATTTTATTTCTATTTACTTGTGTGAGTGGAAGGAACTGAAGCATAAAGATCTGTGAATGACTCATATGGTGGGGGGTGTTAGGCTATAACTTAAGACCTCTGATTTCAAGGGAGCCTTTGGTTCATATCTGCACATCTTCCAAGATCTACAGGCATTGTTTTCCACAGCACAAGTACCTCACCATCTTAAGGGAAGGCACATAAAAGGAGCAACTGTCTCTGCCAACCTGAGATCCTTTTTATTCTGAAAATACCACCTGTACTCACTGTTTACCACCCACCAAGAAAGCAAGTGTTTAACAGCTCAGTCTTGGGTATCCACAGGGCCTTAGCCTATGCTCAGCACAATCTGATGGGAATTGGAGATCTATAAGACATATATATATATATTTTTTACCTTCTTGGAGTTTGTAATTGGGATGAGATTACCACCCAGTTAGAGCTTAATTACAGAGAGTTGGGCTGGGCATGGTAGCTCAAGTCTGTAATCCCAGCACTTTGGGAAGGTGAAGCAGGAGGATCCCTTGAGTCCAGGAGTTCAAGACCAGCCTGGGCAAAAAAGTGAGACCCTATCTCTATAAAAAATAAAATAAAATAAATTAGCCAGGTGTGGTGGTGTGTGTTTGTAGTCCCAGGTACTTGGGAGACTGAGGTGGAAGAATGGCTTGAGCCCAAGAGTTTGAGGCTACAGTAAGCCAGGTTTGCCACTGTATTCCATTCTGGGCAACAGAGCCAGACTCTGTCTCAAAAAACAAAAAAAATTTATGGAGGGTTGACTACAGAAGCACAGTAATTCTACCTGTTCCTGATGATGGACTTTCAAAACCTTTTTCTGAATCAGAATTTCCAGCTGCCTCCTGAAACATTTACCAGGATGTGCCAAAGACCCTTAAATTCAACAGATTCAAAATTAGATTGGTTAATTTTTTTTTCCTATTATTTCTATGTCAAGTGTTCTCTATTCTATATTTAGATCTTGGTTAATGGTATTATCTCCTGTTCAGCACGCAAACTAGATATCTGTGGGCCATAAATGACTTCTTCCTTTCTCTAACACTTTAATATCCAGACTACCACTAAGTCATGTTCGTTGAATCTTCAAAATGAGTTTCAAATTTCCACTGTAATTTGGTGTAAATGTAATAGTCTATAATTCATATTATGCCAAAAATGTATAGCTTCTATGCATGGGTAGCAATGGATGCTGTGGTTGGAACATCTGTTTGACAATATATGTTGGCTCAGTTTCTTCTGGTTACACCCATTTCAGGTTAACTCAGACTTGTAAGATTTCTCTCCACTCCTGGCTCCTCCCCCAGAGGCATCTGGGTGTGGAGGAAAGCTGACTTGTCTCATGTGATGGGAGAAGTGTATCTGGGGATTGGGAGGTGATGGAGGCAAGATACACCTGCTGTCCTCTGAGTTCTTGCTTGTCTCCAGCTGAGATGTCCTTTGCTTTTCCCTGTGTGTGTCAACCTATGTTCTCACTAAATCATCAGTGACAGAACTAGTCCCACCTGGTCTTTGGTATGTGTTAGCATCTGCTGTTGTTGAGCTAGGACTCCACCATAGTCTCTGGTCCTGTGGCTGCTGCATTCTGGCTCAAAGTCCCTGCCATTTCTTAAGTCCTTGCAGCATGTCCTGCTCCCCTGAGCAGGTGGGAACCTCTGGCTCTTCTGCACTTTACTTACATGCCTCAAGTCCGGAAACATGTCTGGTAGACACTTTCACTGGATGGGTAGAGGCTTTTCCCACAGGGTCTGAAAAGGCCACCGCGGTCATTTCTTCTCTTTTGTCAGACATAATTCCTCAGTTTGGCCTTCCCACCTCTATACAGTCTGATAATGGACTGGCCTTTGTTAGTCAAATCTTTGCTCCATCTCTAGAAGATGAAGGGCTTTCTCTAGTTTTTCCCCTTTCTGTATGGTCAGGTCATATCATTCCCCATGTGAATGCAGCATTTCAACTCCTTTCCCTGTAGCCGTAAGATGATAGGACTGTAGGGGAATATGATTTATAGAGGAAATAAGGACTACATTTACTGTTTTCAAAATAGTATTCTTATTACATATAGATTCATTTATACATACACACCTCTGTGCATTTTTTATTAAAACAAAATCATTACTATACTTATTTTTTGTAACGCCTTTTTAAATCAAACAATATATATATTTTTTTGTGGGGGGAGCGGGGGACGGAGTCTCGCTCCGTCGCCCAGGCTGGAGTGCAGTGGTGTGATCTCAGCTCACTGCAAGCTCCACCTCCCGGGTTCACGCCATTCTCCTGCCTCAGCCTCCCGAGTAGCTGGGACTACAGGCACCTGCCACCACGCCCAGCTAATTTTTTGTACTTTTAGTAGAGACAGGGTTTCACCGTGTTAGCCAGGATGGTCTCAATCTCCTGACCTCGTGATCTGCCCACCTCAGCCTCCCAAAGTGCTGGGATTACAGGTGTGAGCCACTGCGCCCGGCCTTAAACAACATATTTTGCAGCACTTTCCATGCCAGGACATTCAGATATATTTCATTCTTTTTAATGGGTACATAGTATTCCATTCTATGACTGTATCATAATTTGTTTAGTGGTGGATGTTTAGCTTGTAGTATTCTATTTTTTGCTATTATAAATATTTCTGCAGCATACATCCTTGTATGTCATGCAAGGAAAATTTACTGTTTCTTTATTTCCCTTACTACTTTAGTGGGCTCGTTTTGTCCTGCCTAAAAAGATTATTTTCAGGCCGGGCGCGGTGGCTCAAGCCTGTAATCCCAGCACTTTGGGAGGCCGAGACGGGCGGATCACGAGGTCAGGAGATCGAGACCATCCTGGCTAACACGGTGAAACCCCGTCTTTACTAAAAAATACAAAAAACTAGCTGGGCGAGGTGGCGGGCGCCTGTAGTCCCAGCTACTCGGGAGGCTGAGGCCGGAGAATGGTGTGAATCTGGGAGGTGGAGCTTGCAGTGAGCTGATATCCAGCCACTGCACTCCAGCCTGGGCTACAGAGCGAGACTCCGTCTCAAAAAAAAAAAAAAAAAAAAAAAAAAAAAAAAAAGATTATTTTCTACCCTAAGACCAAATACATATTTTTTGTTTTTTCTTTTATCTTTACTTTTCATATGTTTTTTTCTTTTCTCTCTTTTCTTTTATACTTTAACATGTTTAATTCATTTTTATTTTTTAGACATTTCCATGACATAGGTAGAATTATCATTTTTCCATATATTATAGAGTTGTGTATTTTTTTTAAAAAAATAAATTTTCAGGTCCTCTCTCCCACGGTGGGTGAGTACGGCGGGGGGGTCCCTTTCTTCCTCAGCCAAGGCTGAAGGCAAAGATCAGATCTTGAGGATCATTTTTAAGACTGCCATGTGCTGGGAAACCTTGTTTTCCTACCCCAGACATTTGTAGAAAACAAAACAAAACAAAACAAAACAAAAACCCAGTTTTTTCACAGAAAAGTTCCTGGTTGGAATCAGTTACTTGGGAAACTTAGATTGGGTGATGTTCTCATTGATCTCACTTTCATACTCAGCATTTCGGTTCCCATTATTTTCTCTTAAACTACAATTGCCAAGTGGCCTAAACCTGTCTTTGCAATAAGGTAGTAGATGTAAATTTTCTCCTCCCCTATTTGCAATAGTTAGGTTGTTAATTAACTGAATGAATACTCAATCTCTGATCCCCATTGCAAACATAATGATGCAAAAGCCAAGATCTGGGTGATTTAAAATCATTGTAGAACCCCAGCGTGAACTCCAAAAGTCAGAATTTGTGCAGTGTTACAATATTTTATTTTATTTTATTTTTAAGAGATGGGGTCTTACTGTGTTTCCCAGCCTGGAGTGCAGCGGCACAATCATGGCTGGCTGCAGCCTCGAACCGTTAGGCTCAGCTAATCCTCCTGCTTCAGCCTGCCAAGTAGCCAGGACTTTAGGCCCATGTCCCCACACCTGGCTAATTTTAATTTTAAAACATTTTTGTAGAGATGGTGTCTCACTATGTTGCCCAGGCTATCATAATGTTCAAAACAATTTCAACAGGCTCATTTGTAATAAAATGTAATAGCAGAGTTGTTAAAATCTGCATTTAAAAGATATCTGTTACATAACTGTTTTTTGCAAAAAGAGAATTTGTTTATCTTCTTAAATCTATCTACCTACCTACCAACCTACTCATCTGTATTTAGATCTAGCTATAGATATATTTGAAGAAACAGAAAAAATATGTACAAAGAAGAAAAGAATTTACTGGCACCCAGTTAATTGGTCAACATTTTGGCCAGTTTTCTTCTCATTTTGTATTTGTGCAATGCACACATGGTTTATTTACCTACAAAGTAGAAGAGCACCACCTACATTCTGGCCAAATGTAAAAAGTTGACTATTGAAATTAATATTCAGTGGAACTGAGGCTGAAGGCAAATGTAACCATCAAAGGATAAATTTTAATGGCCCGGTGTAGTGGCTCAAGCCTGTAATCCCAGCACTTTGGAAGGCCCAGGTGGGTGGATCACTTGAGGTCAGGAGTTTGAGATCAGCCTGACCAACATGGCAAAAACCTGTCTCTACTAAAAATACAAAAAATTGTCGGGCGCGGTGGCTCACGCCTGTAATCCCAGCACTTTGGGAGGCCGAGGCGGGCGGATCACGAGGTCAGGAGATCGAGATCACAGTGAAACCCCGTCTCTACTAAAAATACAAAAAATTAGCCAGGCGCGGTGGTGGGCGCCTGTAGTCCCAGCTACTCGGGAGGCTGAGCCAGGAGAATGGCGTGAACCCGGGAGGTGGAGCTTGCAGTGAGCCGAGATCGCGCCACTGCACTCCAGCCTGGGCGACAAAACTAGACTCCGTCTCAAAAAAAATAAAATAAAATAAAATAAAAATAAAAATAAAAATACAAAAAATTAGCTGGGTGTGGCGGTGGGTGCCTGTAATCCCAACTACTCGGGAGACTGAGACAGGAGAATCGCTTGAACCTGGGAGGAGGAAGTTGCAGTGAGCCGAGATCGTGCCACTGCACTCCAGCCTGGGCGACAGAGCCAGACTCTGTCTCAAAAATATATATATACACATTTTAATACCAAGGTACATCCAGTTGATCAAAATAAGATCAATAAGCATAATTATTACTATAATTTCATATTAAAGTTTTTGTAGTAATATTTTAGAAGTTTGACATTATGGCCCAGGCACAATACCTCCTACCTAGATCTTAGCTGCTGGTCTGCTTGTACCTTTGCAGATTCTTCAGACTGTACCTTTGCCTACTAAGGAGATGCTTGTTTCAGCTAAGGGCAGTGAGCGGATATAATGTTTGTTGCCATGTAGCCATCTTGCCACCAAGTTGTTGGATGTTCTCACCTCTGAATTGTAGCCAACTAAAGACTTATCTACTCTTCGTATTCCGCCTTTAAAGATTGGTAGTTGTGAAATTTCACTGAGGGAGTTCCACAAATTTAAGCTTTTTTTGCCTGATTACAGAAAAATACTGAATATTGTTGTGCTCATGTTTTTGGTTTTAAAAAATTTAAGCTTGGGCAACATGGTGAGATCCCACCTGTACTAGAAGTTATTATATTATTTTTTGAGACCAAGTCTCACTCTGTTGCCCAGGCTGAGTGCAGTGGTGTGATCACAGCTCACTATAGCCTTGACCCCCTTGGCTCAAGTGATCCTCCTATCTTAGCCTCCTGAGTAGAGGGGACTACAGGTGCGCACCACCACACCTGGATAATTTTTTGTATTTTTAGTAGAAGTGAGGTTTTGCCATGTTGCCCAGGCTGACCTCAAACTCCTGGACTCAAGTAATCTGCCTGCCTTAGCTTTTCAAAGTGCTGGAATGAGAAGTGTGAGCCACTATGCCCAGCCGCTACTAACAATTAAAAAATTAGCCGCATGTGGTGGCATGGCTGTAGTCCTAGCTACTTGGGAGGCTGAGGCAGGAGGATCACTTGAATCTGGGAGGTGATTATAGGCAGTGAACCCAGGAGGTATGATCGTGACACTGCATTCCCACCTGGAAGACAGAGCAAGACCTTGTTTAAAAGGAAAAAAAAATGTATGCACATGATGTATATAATTATGTGGACAAAATTTATCCTTAAGTCTTGGGTTTGGAAAAGTACCAGTGGAGCAATGTAACCGGCTTTCAGGTTAGCAAAAGCTCCGAATTTCCATCTGCATCTCAGTTCTCACTCACTGCACACACGCCAATGCCAGCACCTTTGGTGGAGCGGCATGACTTGAAGCTCCCCGCGGCAGGCATCATCAGGCAATACTTACCCTCTCATGGGACTCTCCAGCCAACAAACCCCTTTCTCTGCAAGGGACTCTTTGTGAGTGAATTCTGTGCTGTAGGTATTCATCTCTGCAAAGTATAATGCTAAGGCTTTCTTTTGAACAAGTAACTGTTTTTTCTTTTTCTTTCTTCAGTAACTACTCTTTCTCATTGTTTGACCATGTTATGTGAGTACATTATCAGGCAGCTCTATAATCTCTTACATGTCATGTTGTTGTCTTTCGCTGCAGAAGAATGATGAATGTGACCCCAATCTTGCTGCCACAGCCGACAATTCTGTTACTTTACCCTCTGCTATAATTACTTCCTGAGCACACATAACCAAACGATGTGAACTAAACATATGGCTGTGATTCTTAAGCCACTCAGAACCTTGTTTGTTCCATTGTCAATGACAACTGCATGACACCTTCCTTTACCGATTTCCCATTTGTAAAGATTTCTTTTATCACATTAATGTGCGAGATTGGTGTTCAAGATTAAGAAATTTCTTGATGTGGAAGTAAAGCCAAATGCAGTTGGTTTTGTCATTAATCCATGGTGCTGACATGTAGACAAAAAATTTCTGTTTCTAAAAGTTCACATGTCTAATATACAAAATATTAAATATATTTAATAATATTAACATTTTTGTCAAAGTGGAATATAATTGAGGTATAATCTTTTTGGTAACTTGGTTTTTAGCATTTATATCACGTGGCTGAGTGTGGTAGCTCACGTCTGTAAATTCCAGCACTCTGGGAGGCCAAGGCAGGAGGATTGCTTGAGTCCAGGAATTCAAGACCAGCTGGGCAACATAGAACAACCCTGTCTCATTAAACAAAATAAATTTTAAAAATTTATTTAAATTAAAAACTAATTTAAATCCTGGGCACGTATCAGAAATCCATCATTTTCAATGTCTAAAAATTAGTAGATTCTGTGAAAAACATTTCAACAAGCTTGTTAAAAATTGTAGCTTTCATAGATTCTATACTATAAGGAGTTATCTTATTTGTCAAGTCTGTTGTATATCATTTGTTCATGAAATATGTTTAGGTACCTTGTTTTTCTCTAGCTTTTCCTTTTTCCCATATGAATCATCGAGAGTGCCTAAGTTTTTAAAAATAAGTATTCTCATATTAACACATAACACTCTGCTGATTGGTCTTATTTTCCATATTAACACTCTGCTGATTGGTCTTATTTTACATTCACAACTTTGAACCACAAATTGGACCTTGACAGTGGTACCTGGTAATCACGCTACACTCTCGAGTAGTTGGGATTACATGCCTGCGCCTGGTTCATTTTTGTATTTTTAGTAGAGATGGGGTTTCACCATGTTGGCCAGGCCGGTCTTGAACTCCTGAGCTCAAGTGATTCACCTGCCTTGGCCTCCCAAAGTGCTGGGATTACAGGTGTGAGCCACTGTGCCCGGCCAAAAGACCCACTCTGTCTACATTCTTCTTAAATTTTCAATTGTTCCTCTCTATCTTCACTCTGCTGATGCTTTTCTTGTTTCACTGAAGAAAGAAAGTACTTAGAAGTTCCCTAGACATCCACCCTTGCCTTACCCACCTGCTAGCATCTCTTCCCACTCACTCCAGCTTCCTGCTTATTCCCGTAGTAGATAAACTCTCCATGTTAGCTGAGCCAGTTAGTCCACATACATATGGATCCTCACTCCTCTTGTCTATCAAGGACAGCCGTTCAGCAAATATTCTATCTAATCAGTTTTTCACTTTTTACTGCATCATTTTATTATCATATTAATACTCTGTTACCTATCTTATCTTTGAAAAAAAGTTCTTCACAACATCACTTCTTTTTCTGAAAGATGAATATTTATTCACTTTACAAAGAGAATGGTATTAAATTGCCACAAACAGCTCCATTTATAGACAAATATAACTGTACATGACACCAGTAGCTGGTTGAAACTTGCTTTCCCAAGATGCTTATATGACTCCAGCTCTTAAGTTGAGCACACAAATCTCTGTTCTGCCATTGATATTAAAATGTCCCTCAGAGATAATGGTTTTGTTTTACATATTCACAGGTGGGGAAAAAATCAATCCATCTGCCCAGCCCTATCCTTAGAGGTGAGCTTCCATCTGCAGGTCCTCTAGTGAGCACTAAGCCAATATTGGCTCATTCTTAAAAAAAAAACAAAAACAAACAAACAAACTATTGATAATTTGAAAAGGCTTTTGCAGCACACCAAAATACTTATTCATACATATGCAAAAAATCTTGAATCACAGCTGGGTGTGGTGGCTCATGCCTGTAATCCCAGCACTTTGGGAGGCTGAGGCAGGCGGATCACCTGAGGTCGGGAGTTCAAGACCAGTCTGACCAACATGGATGGTGAAACCTCGTCTCTACTAAAAATACAAAAATTAGCCAGGCATGGTGGTGTGCACCAGTAGTCCCAGCTACTCAGGAGACTGAGGCAGGAGAATCTCTTGAACCTGGGAGGCGGAGGTTGTGGTGAGCCGAGATTGTGCCATTGAACTCCAGCCTGGGCAAAAAGAGCAAAACTCCATCTCAAAAAAAAAAAAAAAAAAAAAAATTGAATCAGGTTTATTATTTTTTAAAGTTAAACAGATAACCTATCATTGCCAAGAGTAGGTAATGAAAAGGAAGAAAAAAACTAAATTATTAATTATAAAAATATATTCTTTGGAAAAAATTCTAATAAGGTTATCATTAATATTTAAAAACCAAAGAGAAAAAAATAGACAATTGTTCTTTGATCCATTAGTAATTTAAATAAAAATGAAAATCTCTTCAAAAGCAGGTATAAATTGAATTTTTAAAAGAGTTTCAGATAACAAGCACTTCTAATTCGTACACTGATGATTCTTTACTAGCAATTTGCAGTCAAGAAAAATCCTTAATGTGGTTAAGTCTTTAGTTTTTTAATTGTCATAATTTTTGTTTTGTTTTAAAAAAATACTTCACGTGACAGCTTAAAAAATAAGTGGTTATTTTTGGGAAGCACTCCAAATATTTAATATTACTCAAGTCACATTACCCATTAGTAGACAAACTAGTGATATTGATGATTTTTAAAAATTACAATCATTTTTACTCCAGTTTTTAGTTATCTCTTCATATTTCATGAAAACAAACCAAATTAAATGTACCAAATTAAAAAAATTTTTATTAATGATGCTTTGAATCTGAATTTGATGAAAGATACCAACCTGAGATAAGAGCTGACTCCTTCACAACAGTCCAGTTCTTCAAACCCTGTGGGAAACATCTTTATTTGCACTTATGCCAATTCTTGATATAACCAATCATACTAGGATATTATCTTATAAAAATATACCATATATTGGACACTGATGTCAGTGCATTTCAGAAAATGTGTCTATATACTGTGTAAAGTTTATTAGCATTTGAACGAAATGCTCTTATTTACACAGTGAAGTCTTAGATGCTCAGGACAGCAAGGTGGCATGGGATCCACCGTTATGAATTTGGAAATTTGCAGTGGTCCTCAGCATCCTGGCACAGAGGCAACCCTCCCCAGGAGGACTTGGCAGCACTGGGCAAGGTGAACCAGCGTTTAGATAATTTGACCCGCTTACTTTTCTGTCTTCATTCTCCTTCACTTTCATTTTCAGGGTCTAAATCAGAATCTCCATGTAATTCTTTTTCACTTGCCATATCTCTGTCCTCACCATTTTCTTCATCTTTTCCTTAAGCATCCTCATCTTCCTCTTCATCAACATCCTCATCTTTTCCACTTTCACTTTTTTCCTCATCTTCATCCCGAGTATCATCAGAATCCTTATCTGCTATTTCATCATCAGACTCCTCTTCTGAAGATTCTTCTTCATACATTAACGTTCCTTTCTGTCCAGGGGAAGTTGTTCCCTTTGTTTTTGTTTTGGTTTTTTGTTGTTGTTGTTGTTGCTGTTACTTGTGTAATTAGAAGAATAAGCTTTCCATGAAGGTGTGAAAGTTTCTGAAAAGTTTTTACTCTGCTTTCCATTAACTGGTGGAGTGTCCCTACCTGGGGTACCAGGTCAGGCATGTGGACAGGTATGATGCATGAACTGTTTTTTTAAATTATTGTTTATGTATTAATTTGTATTTTTATATTTTTGAGGCAGAGTCTGGCTGTGTTGCCCAGGCTGGAGTGCAATGTCACAATCTCAGCTCACCACAACCTCCACCTCCCGGGTTCAAGCGATCCTCCTGCCTCTGCATCCCGAGTAGCTGGGATTACAGGCATCTGCTGCCATACCTGGCTATTTTTTGTATTTTTAGTAGAGATGGGCTTTGGCCATGTTGGCCAGACTGATCTTGAACTCCTGACCTCAGGTGATCCACCCACCTTGGCCTCCAAAAGTTCTGGGATTACACGCATGAGCCAATGCGCCCAGCCAGATGCATGAACTGTTAACGCACATTTTAGCCACTGAACCATTAGCACAGCACTGTTAGGTTTTCCTTGTAACCTCTTTGTAGGCCTGCTGGATCTGCTTCTCATCCTTCACTCTCCCTGCCCTGGGATTGTATCTCCCTATAAAGCATTCGTGCTTAAATCTTGTTCAGGCTCTGTTTTTTAGAGAACCTTGGCTAAGCCATGAGCTGTTTACTTTTTTTCTCCCTGTTTTTTTTTGAGACAGAGTCTTACTCTGTCTCCCAGACTGGAGTGCAGTGGTGTGATCTGGGCTCACTGCAACCACTGCCTCCCAGTTTCAAGCAATTCTCCTGCCTCAGCCTCCAGAATAGCTGGGATTACAGGCATGTGCCACCACACCCGGCGAATTTCTTTGGTATTTTTAGTAGAGATAGGGGGGTTTCATCATGTTGGCCAGGCTGGTCTCAAACTCCTAACCTCAGGTGATTTGCTGGCCTCAGCCTCCCAAAGTGCTGGGATTACAGGTGTGAGCCACTGTGCCCGGCCTTTTCCTCCCTTTTGTGAGACTTGCCTGTGCATAGTCTTAGTCTTTGTCCTTTTTCCTTTTGGGATATGTATATTTTGTTTAATGATTTGCAATAGCCCTTCATCAGTTGGAGGCTATTAAATTTTGTTTTGGTATGTTTTAAAATTAACAAGTACTATTTATTTTATTTTTCTGCATTTTGGGATACTTTTTTGTTTTTATTATTTCCTTATGTTTTAATTGTGAACTATATTAAAATATAGAAGAGTATCCAAACATACATCAACCAATAACATAATAATAACATACTAAAATGAACAACCGTATAATTATTTCTGTTAAGAATTAGATATTGCTGGGCTCAGTGGTAATCCCAGGGCTTTGGGAGGCTGAGGTGGGAGGATAGCTTAAGCCAGGAGTTTGAGGCCAGCCTGGGCAACATAGTAAGACCCTGTCTCCACAAAAACTTAAAATGCATAGTGGTATATTCCTGTAATCCTAGCTACCTTGGAAGCTGAGTCGGGAGGATCAGTTGAGCCAAGAGTTTGAGGCTGCAGTGAAGCATGATCATGCCGTCATGCCACTGCACTCCAGTCTGGGTGACTCAGCAAGATTCTGGCTCTAAAAAAAAGAAAGAGAGAAATAGATCATTGCCAGTACCACAGAATCCTCCTCTGTGGCTCTCTCCAATCACATCCTCTTTCTTCCTCTATTCTGCAACATTCTTGTGATTTTTCTTTCCATACCCTGCGTGTGTGCATGTATGTGTTTGTATATAGTTGTGTATATATGTCTAATACCATATATAGCTGATTGCTTCTCAGCCCTGCAACAGGAACTGTGTTTATGTACACATATCTACATACATATATACATACATGCACACACATATGTAAACACACAGAAGAAAGAAACAGTAGTTTTCACAACTCCTTACTTTTCATCTTTTCAGTTGTCTTTTTTTTGAGACAGGGTCTCATTCTGTTGCCCAGGCTGGAGCACAATGGTGCAATTATGGCTTACTGCAGCCTCTATCTCCTAGGCTCAAGGGATCCTCCTGTCTCAGCCTCCCAAGTCGCTGGGACTATAGGCATGTGCCACCATGCATGGCAAATTAATTTTTTTTTTTTTTGGAGAGATAAGGTCTCACTATGTTGCCCAGTCTGGTCTTGAAATCCTGGGCTCAAGCAGTTCTCCCACCTCAGCCTCTCAAATGCTGGGATTACGGCGTGAGCCACCATGCCTGGCCTCTTTACAGTTGTTTCTCCCACTGCTTTCTCATCCACAAAAGAATCACATCCATGTAAGATGAAGAAACTCAAGGCACATACAGGGAGGCCAGATGATAGATTATTACTCAGAAAACCCAGAATTTAAACCAAAAGGAGAAAGAAGCAAAACTCCAACTGAGGTCATAACAATTTTAGAAAATTGGTATTCCTAAAATGCTCTAAGATCAGTTGTATCCATGGATATTGATTTAAGTAGGGAAAAAAATTGAATGAACCTTCTAAGCATTACATAGACTTTATGGACTGAAAAATGCAAAGGTGAAATAATGAAAGAAAAATTATCTGAATCTATCAAATATACATAACAAATATATTTAATATCTATAGAATATATACTTCGCTATTGCCTACTGTTTTAAAATCGAGTTTCCCCCTTATCTGGCACAGTTGAACATAGATATATGGAAACAGAACTTAAACAAAGATAAAGCCATGCAGTAGTGTGTGCCCATAGTCCTAGCTACTTGGGAGGCTGAAGCAAGAGGCAGGAGGGTCATTTGAACTTAGGAGTTTGAGGTTAAAGTGCCATAGTTGTGTCTGTGCATAGCCACTGCACTTCAGCCTAGGCAACATAGCAAGACCCCATCTATAAAAAGAAACTTAAGCAAGGGTCATAAAACCATCCTTACATGTTTGGGAGTGACTTTATGTTACTCATAGGCCTTAAAAGTTTGAGGTATCATCCTACTCTCAAGGACCATCATCAACCTTGAATTTACAATATCTTTTTTGGTCTAATTAACTTCCATATAAGCGATGTTATAGTCACTTAGAATATAAAACTATCAGAGGTAGAGCATATGTATAACTGTTTTACACAGCTCATATCAGAGTAGGTACTTAAATGGATTTTGGTTGTCTAACTAAAAGCATGTCAATTTTATCGATCTTTTCAAAGAACCAACTTTTGTTTTCATTGACTTTTCTCCATTGTTTCTATTTTCTATTTCATTGATTTCCACTCTAATTTTTATTTCCTTTCTTTTCCTTGCTTTGAATTTAATTTGCTCTTCTGTTTATAGTTTCTTCAGGTGGAAGCTTGGATTATTATTTGAAATATTTTTTTCCATTCTTTTCTTTTTCCAGAGAGAAGGTCTCACTCTGTCTGTCACTCAGCATGTAGTGTGGTGGTACAATCACCACTCACCGTAACTTTGAACTCCTGGGCTCAAGTGATCCTCCTGCCTCAGCCTCCTGAGTAGGTGGGACTACAGGCACATGTCACCACACTCAGATAATTCTTAAATTTCTTTGTAGGGTCTCATTATGTTGGCCAGGCTGATCCTGAACTCTGGCCCAAGTGACGCTCCTGCCTCAGCCCCCCAAAGTGCTGGGATTACAGGTGTGAGCTACTGCACCAGGCCTTTTTTACTGTTCTAATTTACCTTTCCACAGCTAAAACATTTCCCTTTGAGTACTTATTTACCTCCATACAATAAATTATGATATGTTTAAAAATGGCATTTGATTAAACATTCTCATGGTATGGAACATTGTTGTCATCTAACTTGTAGTACTGTTGAGAAATTCAAAACCATTCATGTGGGTCCTCCATACCACTGCCATTTTTCATTTTGTAGCTCTTTATTTCCAGTGTTCTGAAGTTGTACAATCATGTGCCGTAATGTGGTCTATTTTTATCCACTCAAGTGTCCTGAGCAGTTGACTGCTTCTTTCTAGGTACCCAGGCCCTTCAGTTCTGCAGAATTTTCATGTACTATATCCACGGTAATTTCTTATGAGAGAGATATATATATATGTATATATATAGTTTGTTTGTTTGTTTTGTTTTGAGACAGGGTCTCACCCTGTCACTCAGGTTGGAGTGAAGTGGTATGATCAGAGCTCAGAGCGAGCGGACTATAATTATGGCCTCCTGGGCTCCGGCAATCCTGCTGCCTCAGCCTCCTAAGTAGCTGGGACTACAAGTGGATGCCACCATGCCTGGCTGACTTTTATTTTATTTTATTTTGTAGAGATGGGCTCTCACTGTGTTGTCCAGGCTGATCTTGAACTCCCGGCCTCAAATGATTCTTTCCCATGAGCCTCCTGAGTGGCTGGGATTACAGCTGTGTCCAGCCCATGATGATTTCTTTATTTCTATTTTCTCTTTCTCTACTTCTACAACTCCTATTATTCATATATCTAGTATTTTGGATGGAATATCTTTGAATTTTCTTAGCTTCCCTTTACTTTTTCCACTTTTTGTTTTGTATTTTTGCTCTACTTACAGAGATATTTCCTTAACTATATTTTAAACCTCTTCTACTGAGTTGTTTATTTTTATCCTTTAAAAAAGAGATGGAGACCATTCTGGCCAACATGGTGAAACCCTGTCTGTACTAAAAATACAAAAAATTAGCTGAGCATGGTGGCACTCGCCTGGGAGGCTAAGGCAGGAGAATTGCTTGAACCTGGGAGGCGGAGCTTGCAGTGAGCCAAGATTGCACCACTACACTCCAGCCTGGATGACAGACACAGAATCCCTCTCAAAAAAATTAAAAAATAAATAAATAAATAAACAATAAAAAAATAAAATTATTATTAAGAGCTCTTTTTCTCTGACAGTTGCCTTTTAATAGCATCCTTTCTTATTTTTTGCAGCAGTATACTCTCATGTCTCCAAGGAAATTAATGATAGTTTCTTTGAAGTTTTTATCTTGGCATAGACTATTCTCTTTAAGTTGTTTTATTTTTGACTTATGTATTCTGCTTCTGCTCACTCTCCCTTCATCCTTCTCTCTTTCTCATTCATGCTCTCTTTTTCCCCTCACTCTCTCTTCCCATGTTGGAGATTTTTTCTTAGCTGCCTGGTGATTTTTAGCTTTTGTTCACAATTAAGGATGGGGTAGAAAAAACACAAAACACTGATTGGAGGTTTTGTGTGCATTGTTGCTTATTGCTGCTCTATACACTTTAGTCTAGTGTGAGCTGACTGCTTGTTTAATTGGACTAGCCCCAATTTCATTATCTTTTTTCCCTTTGAGTTGGTTAGAAAAGAATATTCTAATCCCTTTCTTGGTTGCCATTGTTTTGGTAGCCAAGTAGGGGAAGCAGTGGTGGTTCCAATCTTCAGTTTATAGTATTTCACTAAAATTTCTTACTTTATTTTTTTTGAGACGAGGTCTTACTCTGTCACCCAGGCTAGAGTGCAGTGGAATCACCTCGGTTCACTACAACCTCTGCCTCCCGGGTTCAAGCGATTCTCCTGCCTCAGCCTACAGAGTAGCTGGGATTACAGGCACGCGCCACCATGCCTGGCTAAGTTTTGTATTTTCAGTAGAGACGAGGTTTCAACATGTTGGCAAGGCTGGTCTTGACCTCAGGTGATCCACCCGCCTTGGCCTCCCAAAGTGCTGGGATTACAGGCGTGAGCCACCACCCACGGTCAGTATTTCACTAAAATTTCTTGTTAATATAGTACTCATTCCTCAACTGTGCCTGGCATTGTCCAGTTCAAAGCCCAGAGAATCAACTTCACCCCTCTGCAGGAGTGTGGGAAGGACAGTCACGTGACTGTACCAAGTGGGGCAGGGGACCCAGGGTCTAATTGCTTCTACAACAAACTTGCAAGCAATTCTTCTGTTTTTGTGTCATTTTTACCCCTTACTTACTGGGATAACTATTGCTACCAATTCCTGAGACTTTTGGTTTACATTGGGTTGCTTTGCAGGTTTTCCTACTGCCAACTTGGGGATTCTGCTGCCAGTTATCCCTCATTCTTCTAATTTTTCAAAATTTTTTTTCTTTTTGAGACAGAGTCTCGCTCTGTCACCCAGGTTCAATCTCGGATCACTGTAACCTCTGCTCATTGCAACCTCCACCTCCCAAGTCCAAGAGATTCTCCTGCCTCAGCCTCCCAAGCAACTGGAATTACATGCACACGCCACCACACCAGGCTAATTTTTGTATTTTTAGTAGAGATGGGGCTTCACCATATTTGGCCAGGCTGGTCTCGAACTCCTGACCTCAAGTGATCGGCCCGCCTCAGCCACCCAAAGTGCTGGGATTACAGGTGTGAACTACCACGGCTGGCCTCCAATTCTATCTGCTAATGTGAGCTATGACTTTTACAAAAGTTTGTGCTTTTTAAAACTGTAGTTTTAGTATGAAATGACTAAATCTATTTTTTTTTTTTTTTTTCCTGGAAGCCCTCAGTTGCCTATTGTTGCTGAAAATGTCTTCAAAATGCCCCGAGGGCTTAAACAGTAAATGCCTCTGGCAGAGGTATCACATTTTTTTTAAACTGATGTCATACTGTTTTTTGAGTAGAAATTGATAGGTAGAGGGTGCATAAGTAAAGAGAAACTGTATAAAATTTGAAGACCCAGGTGTTCCAGGAACCAATTCTAAAGACATATTTGATTTGAAAAAAAAATTCAGTCAAATGCGTTCATTGTAAGCTTCTGAACAGACACTCTCCTTAAAGTGCATTTCTGACTTTTTTTTTTTTTTAAACTCTACTTCATTTTGGGTGAATTTGTGCAAATTTTTTTTTTTTGCCTTTCTATTAATAATTCTTATGACAAAAATAATAGTGATAATTATTTAAAAATAATTTTTAATACAATTACAATTATAATTATAAAAATACAATTTATAATTATGTAAGGAAGTGATACTACCTTCAACATCTGTAGCTTCTAACAAGTGACAAGTCCTGTACACACACACACATATTTTAATATACACCATGTTCTCCCCCATCCTATGTGTCAAGGAACAATTCTTTCTCAGGTTGAGAGGGCTGGCAATGACTACAATAAATTTACTATTTACCTTGGCTATAATGTCCTAATTTTCACTTATGGCTCTCAAGGTATAGTAGCAGGGCTCAAATAAATCAAATCCTTGTCATGAAAGAGCTTTCTTTAACCAATTTATGAAATAGAAAGCACACTATTTCCAAAGAAGGTTAAGTGCAATGTATTATGCAGATAAAATAAGGTATTATTAGTGTAAATAGAATACACTGATACAATACTCCATAGGAAGGAGGTTCTATTTGCATGGCAGAAATTTCATCATTCTGATTAAAGCTTAAACGTGTTGCCGTGTTGGGTGTATTGCTGAATACCTGACGTGGGAACTGTGATTTGGCTTCACACTGCAGGAAACTTTAAGAGATCCACAACTCAGAGAACATTATTTTTTGGGTAATGGGTATTGGGTGTATTGTGAGGAATGTCAAGTTCTTCTAGTGCTTAGGAGGGAGAATCAGCAGCAGGAAAGAGCGGTCCAATGGTTGAGGTACGGCTTAAAGGTTCCCAACTCTCATGCCTTAGGAAAAAAGAAGAATTTGGAAATGTTCTTCAGAAATCACCTAATTTATGCCTTGGACATTTGAAATAATTATAACTATATCCCATTTTTTAGAGACTTCAAAAACATGATTCTGTAACTTTTCTCAGAAGTACATTGTTGAACAAGGGAGTTCTTCCTTATATCTTACTTGTGTCTTTCCTTTTCTGCTGTCTTCAGTGGGGTAAGAACAAGGAATATCTTGTGAGGCCAGGCATGGTGGTTCACGCCTGTAATCCCAGCACTTTGGGAGGCCAAGGCGGAAGGATTACTTGAGCCCAAGAGTTCGAGACCAGCCTGGGCAACAGAGCGAGAACCCCTCATCTCTACAAAAAAAAAAAAAAAAAAGAAAAAAGAGCCAGATATGGCGGTAGGCACCTGTAGTCCCAGCTACATGGGAAGCTGAGGTGGGAAGATTGCTTGAGCTTGGCAGGTCGAGGCTGCAGTGAGCTCTGATTGTACCACTGTGCTCCAGCTTGGGTGACACAGCAAGATCCTGTCTCAAAAAAAGAAAAAAAGAGAAATACCTTGTGGCAAACAGTTATTCCTCAGGTTTTCTTTCCTCCTGATGCCTAGACTGAAAATTCTTTTTTTTCTCTTTAAGATAGTCTCACTCGGTCACCCAGGCTGGAATGCAGTGGTGCAATCTTGGCTCACTGCAACCTCTGCCTCCCGGGTTCAAGCGATTCTCCTGCCTCAGTCTTTTGAATAGCTGGGATTGCAGGCATGTGCCACCACACTTGGTTAATTTTTGTATTTTTAGTGGAGACAGGATTTTGCCATGTTGGCCAGCTGGTCTTAAACTCCTGACCTCAAGTGACCTACCTACTTTGACCTCCCAAAGTGCTGGGATTAGGGGCATGAGCCACTGAGCCTGGCCTCTTTTAAAATGTATATATTTTTACTTTATTAAAAAAATGTAATGGGGCCGGGCGCGGTGGCTCAAGCCTGTAATCCCAGCGCTTTGGGAGGCCGAGATGGGCGGATCTCGAGGTCAGGAGATCGAGGCCATCCTGGCTAACATGGTGAAACCCCGTCTCTACTAAAAAATACAAAAAAACTAGCCGGGTGAGGTGGCGGGTGCCTGTAGTCCCAGCTACTCGGGAGGCTGAGGCAGGAGAATGGCGTAAACCCTGGAGGCGGAGCTTGCAGTGAGCTGAGATCCAGCCACTGCACTCCAGCCTGGGCCACAGAGCCAGACTCTGTCTCCCCCCAAAAAAATGTAATGTGGAATGCTTCATGAATTTGCATGTCATCCTTGCGCAGGGGCCAAGCTAATCCTCTCTGTATCTTTCCAGTCTTAGCATGTATGCTGCCAAAGCAAAGCAAGCACTAGACTGAAAATTCTGACAAATCTGAGTTGGGTTAATTATTACATTGCTAAACACCTTTTAATGTTATTAAAAATGTGTAACTTGGCCGGGTGCGGTGGCTCACGCCTGTAATCCCAGCACTTTGGGAGGTCCAGGCAGGTCCTCAGGTCCAGGATCACCTGAGGTCAGGGGTTCGAGACCAGTCTGGCTAACATGGTGAAACCTCATCTCTACTAAAAATATAAAAATTAGCTAGGCGTGGTGGTGGGCGCCTGTAATCCCAGCTACTTGGGAGGCTGAGGCAGGAGAATTGCTTGAACCCAGGAGACAGAGGTTGTAGTGAGCCGACAAGGTGCCACTGCATTCCAGCCTGGGTGACAAAGTCAGACTCTGTCTCAAAATAAATAAATAAATAAATAAATAAGTAAAATGTATAACTCTATCTGGGCACAGTGACTCGGACCTGTAATCTGAGCACTTCAAGAGACGGAGGTAGGCAGATCACTTGAGGCCAGGAGTTCGAGACCAGCCTGGCCAACATGGCAAAACACCATCTCTAATAAAAATACAAAAATTAGTAGGGCGTGGTGGTGGGTGCCTGTAGTCCCAGCTACTCGAGATGCCGAGGCAGGAGAATCGCTTGAACCGGGGAGGCAGAGGTTGCAGTGAGCCGAGATCATGCCACTGCACTCCAGCCTGGGCAACAGAGTGAGACTCTGTCACCAAAAAAAAAAAAAGTATAACTCTGTGGCTAAATACTAGTTTAGGTTGAAATTTTGTATGACCTTTTTCATTAGTGTAGTTATGATAATATCATATTTAATAATATACTTATATCTACTGAAAAATTAATTTTTCTAGTATGTATATAGTCAATCTATATTTATTTGGTAACCTTTTCTTCCTGATACGCATTTTATCTTTTCAGCAAGCCCTCATCTTCTATTTTCATTTCCTGTAACCCTCAAATAGTGTTAGCCAAGTTATCAGCTGTTTATTAACATCCCAGTATTCATTCATTTATTTCTTTGATCATTTAAACACCTTTTTGTGAAAGACATAGGGAGGAGGATATAAAAAAATGTAAGATTGGCCGGGCGCGGTGGCTCAAGCCTGTAATCCCAGCACTTTGGGAGGCCGAGACGGGCGGATCACGAGGTCAGGAGATCGAGAGACGATCCCGGCTAACACGGTGAAACCCCGTCTCTACTAAAAAATACAAAAAAATAGCCGGGCGAGGTGGCGGGCGCCTGTAGTCCCAGCTACTCGGGAGGCTGAGGCAGGAGAATGGCGTAAACCCGGGAGGCGGAGCTTGCAGTGAGCTGAGATCCGGCCACTGCACTCCAGCCTGGGTGACAGAGCAAGACTCCGTCTCAAAAAAAAAAAAAAAAAAAAAAAAAAAAATGTAAGATTAGGATCCTTGGTTCTTGGAGTTCACAGTTAAGTCTTAGACACTTGTAAATTTTAATTTTAATTTTATCTTTAATTATTATTATTTTTTTTTTACAGAGATGAATCTCACTACATTGCCCAGGCTGGTCTCAAATTCCTGAGCTCGAGCAATTCTCCCTCGTCAGTCTCCCAAAGTGCTGAGGTTACAGACATGAGCCACCATGCCTAGCCGGCACTTGTAAATTAAATGGCAGTGCAAGGTAGTTTATAATTAAATATTCAGTTTGTGGCAGATAGTAAGCTTTGAGATTTCACAGGAGAGAGTCATGAAAGTGGGTTTCTGTGGTTGAGAAAATTTTTATGGAGAAGTGACTTAAACTGGGTCTTGAAGCACAAACACAATTTAAACAGCTGGAGAGGAGGAGACCAAGTCAGGCTGGAAAGGGAGCAGGTTGAAATGAGCCGATATGTGTGGAAATAATATGGAATTCATCCTGAAGAGAATGGAGCTTGCATTGGGAAGTAATAAGGCTAGTAAAGTGAGTCATGGTTAGATAAAAAGGGCCTTGAAAATTCCTAAGGATTTGGTTCTGTGGAAAATGGGTTTTGGAAGAGCAAGTGACAGAATAGTTTAAGAAATTGAACCTAGGCTGGGCACAGTGGCCCACAGCTGTAATCCCCGTGCTTTGGGAGGCTGAGGTGGGTGGATCACCTGAGGTCAGGAACTGGAGACGAGGCCGGCCAACATAGTGAAACTCCATTTCTACTAAAAATACAAAAATTAGCTGGGCGTGGCGGTACATGCCTGTAATCCCAGCTGCTCAGGAGACTGAGGCAGGAGAAATGCTTGAACCTGGGAGGCAGAGGTTGCAGTGAACAAAGATCATGCCACTGGACTCCAACCTGGGTGACAGAGTGATACTCCATCTTAAAAAAAAAAAATAGAAAGTGAATCTGGTGATAACGTGCAATACAATGCAGCGGTGAAGGGCCCGGGTGCTGAAAGAACCAGGCACACGGCCTTGGTTATTTATTTGCTGTGTAAACTTGCTGAGTAATTTATTCATTCTCGGCCTTAGTTCTCTCATTTAAAAAAATTGATTTTTTGATTTTTAAAATGATTTATTTATTTTAATTTTTTAAGTGGACAAACTGTACATTTTCATGGGCTACATAGTGATGTTTCAATAAATAGACTGTATAGTGATCAGATCAGGATAATTAGCATATCCATCATCTCAAACATTTACCATTTCTTTGTACTGGGGACATTCGATATCCTCTTTCTAGCTATTTGAAACTATATAATATATTATTGTTAACTGTAGTCATCCTACAGTGGAATAGAACACTAGAACTTATTCCTCCTATCTAGCTGTAATTTTGCATCCTTTAACAAATCCTTACTTATCCCTCCCTATTCATCCTTTTTACCTCCCTTTGCCAGCCTGTAGTAGCCTCAGTCCTACTTATTACTTCTATGAGATCAACTTTTTTAGCTTCTACATATGAATGAGAACATGTGGTGTGTAACTTTCTGTTCCTAGCTTATTTCACATGGTAAGATTTCCTCTAGTTCCATCTATGTTGCCACAGATGACAGGATCTCATTCTTTTTTATGGCTAAATAGTAATCCATTGTGCATATATCCCACATTTTCTTTATTTGTTCATATGTTGTTGGACACCTAGGTTGATTCAATAATTTGGCTATTGTGAATAAGGCTGAAATAAACATGGGAGCGCAGACGTCTCTTTGATATAATGATTTCCTTTCCTTTGGATAAATGCCCAACTGGAGGATTGCTGGATGACACACTGATTCTGTTTGTAGTGTTTTGAGGAACCTGCATACCGTTCTCCACATTTACATTGGGTGTGCTCATTTACATTTCCACCAACAGCATATGACAGTTCCCCCTTCTCCACATCCTCACCATCATTTATCATTTATTGTCTTTTTGACAATAGCCATCCTAACTGGGGTGAGAAAAAAATTTTTATTTTTAATTGTGATTAAAAAACACTGTTCCTTTATTTTTGAAATTGAGGTATTAAATAATCACACCACCTACCTCTAGAGCTATTGTGAGGAGTGAATGAGGTGAATTATGTAAAATGCTTGTTACTTACAGAAATGCCTGGTGCATAGTAATCCTTCAAGATATATTAGCAAAAATTTTTCATCTGAAAGGGAAGAGATTAAAGAGAATGAGACAGGGGAGATGATTATAAATTGGTTGAGTTGGTCAAGTAGCATTTTCCATATAAATAGCTCCATGGTTACTTTTGTCATATTGTATTATTTCTATGTCTGATTTGAACTCATTGAAGGCAAGAAGTAACTCCAATGATAGACTGGTGTAGGGTACGTAACTAGTAGACTGGTTCAGGACATGTAATGTGCATACACTAAATGCTTGTTTAATCCATATTGAGATATGGACTCAAGTGATCAGTGTGCACAGAAAGGGATGAATAAAATAGACCTGATGAGGGAAGAATTAGTTATCTTTAAATGATTGAAGCTGAGATGGGAGAGGCAAAAAGAACAGCAGAGATGGTTCCAGGGTTTTGACTTGGGTAACATAAAATGATTATATTTTTACAGAAGAAGGGAAGTCAGCAAATAATGAGTTTTGGAGATAAAATAGTGAGTTTGATTTTATTGCAGTTACTTCAGAGTGAGTCAGTCATTTATTTATTCAACAAATATGATTGAGTTTTTACCATGTGTGATGAGGTACTTTGTCCACATTATCTTTATAACATAAAATAGTGTGTGCAGGTCAGGAGCAGTGGCTCACACCTGTAATCCCAGCACTTTGGGAGGCGGAGGCAGGAGGATCACCTGAGGTCAGGAGTTTAAGACCAGCCTGGCCAACATGATGAAACCCCATCTCTACTAAAAATACAAAAAAGTTAGCCGGGCATGGTGGCATGCATCGATATTCCCAGCTACTTGGAAGGTTGAGGCAGGAGAATCACTTGAACCCAAGAGGCGAAGGTTGCAGTGAGCCAAGATTGTGCCATTGCACTCTAGCCTGGGCGATAGAGCGAAACTCCATCTCAAAAAGAAAAAAAATAGTGTATACCTTTCCTGTTATGCATTTGTCAGCTTCTTCCTCCTTTTTTCTTTCTTTCAGCTCCCTTTTGTTTTGTTCAATTGTCGATTTTTATTAATCAGTGTGATCTCCAACACATCAACATGATTTCATGCATTTGGAGGAGAACTATTTCCTACATAAGTGGAAAATTGTGTGAGTGGCTTCTGGAAGACCTTCATTCTAAGCAGCTTTATGATGAAACATTTTATTTAGAAATCTGGACCTTTGGCCAGGCACAGTGGCTCATGCCTTAATCCCAGCACTTTGGGAGGCTGAGGCAGGAGGATCACCTGAGGTCAGGAGTTTGAGACCAGCCTGGCCAACATGGTGAAACCCCATCTCTACTAAAAATACAAAAATTAGTCAGATGTGATGGTGTGCACCTATAGTCCCAGCCACTCAGGTGGCTGAGGCGTGAGGTAGAGGCTGCAGTGAACTGAGATCGTGTCACTGCACTCCAACCTGGGCAACAGGGAGAGACTCTGTCTCAAAACAAAACAAAAACAAACAAACAAACAAACAAAAATCTGGGCCTTCTTTCTTCAGTTTGCTATAATCCACATTCACTGAGTAGAACTTGTATCAATCATTGGGACCCAGTTTGTTCCAGTGTTCTTTCTGGGTTATGGTTTCTGCCTCAATTAACACCTGGATTGAACAGTGCCAGATGCAAGACATCCAGTGTTGCTCCAGTACCTCCAGCTTCAATAAATTCAAGGAGAGGGATTAACCTCAGATGCTTCTTGGCCTGACTGAGGATCTGGCAGAGCATGTTTGCGGCAGAGGCCTCCTATTGGAAAGGAGAGAACCAGCCTAGCTATCTGGCCCTGGACTAGGGAGTAGTATCTCGTCTTTTTCTTATCATTGTTTTCTTGCATTTCTTCTCTCTCTGGTTTCAGTACTATACTAGTCCTGCTGTCTGTTAGTACATGAATTGCCTCTAACATATTCGCTGCTCTCTTTCCTTACCTTGCTCATTTTCCTTCTCGATCTTTTCTGGTAACCCATGAAATCAAGGGTTCTCGAGCCCATGGTGCACCCCCTTCTGAAGAGCTGAGTTTTGAGCAGTGAATGTGAAGGGGGTAATTGCAATTCAGAAGGGTTCTGTGTGTGGAGAGGTTGTACCCAGTTTCTCTTGGATCTTGAACCAAAAAATGATTCCTCTGGAGCATGTTGATAATTTTCAGTCTGGCTTCTAACTACCTAGGATAATTCAGGTTATGGTGAGATGAGAGAGGTACGAGTTTAACTGTAACACAATCAGATCAGTTTTAGATAAAGCCAAGAAGACTTAATGAGTTGTGCTTCACAGAAAAATTTCTATGTAGGAGAGCATCTTGTTTTTCAGGTGAACATTAACACTGGCCAGCATAAGCCAGGAGTATGGAAAAGAACACTGGATCAGGAATCAGAACATCCAGGCACTTTAATTCTGAGAGCTGAATTTAGAATCTTTCGTTATTCCCATTCACTGCTGATGTGGTTTGGCTCTGTGTCCCCACCCAAACCTCATCTCAAATTGTAATCCTTACGTATAGAGGGAGGGAAGTGATTGGATAATGGGGGTGGTTTCCCCCATGCTGTTCTCATGATAGTGAGTTAATTCTCACGAGATCTGATGGTTCCATAAATGATAGTTTTTCTTGGGCTCTCACAGGCAGTCTGTCCTGCTGCCTTGTGAAGAAGTTGCCTGCTTCCCCTTTCCCCTTCTGACATGATTGTAAGTTTCCTGAGGTCTTCCAGTCATGCGGAACTGTGAGTCAATTAAACCTCCTTTCTTTATAAATTACCCATTCTCGGTTATGTCTTTACAGCAGTGTGAGAATGGACTAATACAACTGCTTTTTTTTTTTTTTTTTTTCTGACAGAGCCTCACTCTATCACCCAGGCTGGAGTGCAGTGGCATGATCATGGCTCACTGCAGCCTCAACCTCCCAGGCTAAAGTGATTCTTCTATCTCAGTCTTCCCTGTAGTTGGGACTACAGGCACATGCCACCATGCTGAGATAATTTTTGCATTTTTTAAAGATGAGGTTTCTCCATGTTGCCCAGACTGGTATTGAACTCCTAAGTTCAAGTGATCCTCCCGCCTTGGCCTCCCGAAGTGTTGGGATTACGAGTGTGAGCCACCACACCTGACCTCCCATTCAGCGCTTTACCATGATTTACTTTGAGTAAAACCAGGTAGAACTGAAACTTGAGTAATTTCCAATTGGCGATGGTTGAGTCAGGAGCAGTACCAAGATTTATTTTGCTAAGCTAACCCTTAATTTACGGAAAACACACATTAAATATGTAAATAAGACTTGGGGGCAGGAAGAGATTTTTAAGTTGTTCAACAGAATAAAATATTTTGAGGCACTTAAAAAATTCCATAAAGCATTTCGGAAGCACGATTTACGCATGGGTAATTCACGTGCTAATTGTAATTCAAACTCTTCTCTCTAAACTAATTCTCTAAAGATCTCTACCAGGTTATTTTTTTTCTGCTAGATTAGTTTATGTTGTTTGTACTTGAACAGAATAAAAGTGGACTTCAATAATGTTCATAAATCAGATACTTCACAAATTCCAATTGTTTCTCATCCTTAATTAATGAAGTTTTGGTTTATTTCCATCTTATTTCAAAAAGCTGCCAAAACAAGGATTTCTACAGGAAATATGTTGCCCCCTCCACATGTATTTAAGTTTAGACATTCCCAAATTTCTCCGTTAAGCATCCCCCTGCTTTAAAAATTTTGAAGAAATGTTTAAATTCATAAAAATACCTAAAATTATTTTTAGTAGGTTGGATAATTTTTCCTAATTCTCACTTCTTCTAGATATGGATTATATAGCCAAGCCTTTGCTGTGTGACTTTTCAGTCCCTCCTACATTAAGCGGAGGGCAATTTCTTATCTCATTGATTTACTTTGGCCAATGCAGTCCTATTTTTTATTGAGACAAAATTTAGATATTATAAAATTCATCATTTAAAGTGTCCAATTCAGTGGATTTTAGCATGTTCGCAATGTTGTGCATCCATGTTGTGCATCCATCACCGCTATCTAATTCCAGAGCATTCTTATCTTCTCTAAAAGGAACCACGTGCCCATTAGCAGTCACTCGCCATTCCTCCCTCCTCATACACCAACCACGTGTCTTTACGGATTTGATTAGTCTGAACATTTCATGTAAGTAGCATCATACACTATGTGGTTTTTTTTGTGTTTGGCTTCTTTCACTCAGTACAATGTTTTTAAAGTTCATCCATATTGTAGCATGTATCAGCATTGCATTTCTGTTTTCTTTTTCTTTCTTTTTTTTTTTTTTGAGATGGAGTTTTGCTCTTGTTGCCCAGGCTGGAGTGCAATGGCATGATCTCGGCTCACTGCAACCTCTGCCTCCCAGGTTCAAGAGATTCTCCTGCCTCAGACTTCCAAGTAGCTGGGACTACAGGCATATGCCAACATGCCCGGCTAATTTTGTATTTTTAGTAGAGACAGGGTTTCACCATGTTGGCCAGGTTGGTCTTGAACTCCTGACCTCAGGTGATCCACACACCTTGGCCTCTCAAAGTGCTGGGATTACAGGTGTGAGCCACCACGCTCGCCATTTCATTTCTTTTTATGGAAAAATAATATCCCATTTCATGGACATGCCACTTTTTGTTTATGCATTCATCAGCTGATAGACATATGGGTTATTTCCACTGTTTGGCTATTGTGAATAATGCTGCCATGAATGTTTGTGTACAAATTTTTATATGAGCATGTGTTTTCATTTCTCTCTTGGGTATATACCTATTAGCAGAATTGGGTCATATGGTAACTCGTTAACATTTTGAGGAACTATTAATCTGTTTTCCATAGTAGATAAAGTATTTTACATTCCTATTAGCAATGTAAGAAGGTTCCAATGTCTCCACATCCTCGTGAACACACATTATTGTCTGTCATTTTGATTGTAGCCATCCTAGTGGGTGTTCAGTTGCACAAAGTCAACAGGGTTTCTGCATGTTGGTCAGGCTGGTCTTGAACTTCTAACCTCAGGTGACCTGCCCACCTCAGCCTCCCAAAATGCTGGGATTACAGGTATGAGCCACCACACCGGCTAATTTTATATTTTTAGTAGAGATGGGGTTTCTTCATGTTAGACAGGCTGGTCTCGAACTCCCGACCTCAGGCGATCCTCTCGCCTTGGCCTCCCAAAGTGCTGGGATTACACGTGTGAGCCACTGCACCCGGCCTCTTTTAACCTTTCTTTATGGAGCCTATTTTATGTAGTTTAGCTAAATCATTTTGGTTCCTTTTGTTTAAAGCCCTTTTACAATTTTCTCCCTTAAAATGAATAATGAAAAACTGTACACTCATTCATTCACTGATTTATTTTACAAGTATTTATGGAGTAGAGATGAACCTAAACCCTCTTATTAAAGGACTTATATTGGAGTGTGAAACACAGACAATAAAAAATTAAAAATAAACCCCCAAATCCCTCTTCCTCCACAACCCATCTTTCCATTAAAAAAATACTATAATTTCAGATAAGTGTTGAGAGACAAATCAGAGAAGGAGTGTAGAGAGTGACTGAAGTGGCAGGCAATATTGAATAGCAGGTACAGCAGGTGATATTTGAGTAGAGACCTGGATGATGTATAGAAGTCAGCCACATCAAGAATAGGGGAAAGGACATGCTAGGCAGAGGAAGGGACTGTGCAAATGCCCTGGAGTGGGAGCAAGCTTGGTGTCTCTGCGGACTAGCAGGTCCATGTGTCCAGAGTATATGAGGGAACTGGGGGGGAGATAGACTGGATAAGTAGGAGGGGCTGAATTGTGTGCAGTCTGACAGGCCATATGAAGGGGAATTGACGGTATGAGAAGTTGTCCTGACTTGATTTCAAAGTGCGCTTGGTCTAACCAAATAATATTTATTCTTATCCTCGATGTCTCTGTTTTCTCCTTTCCACTTTCTCTAACTTAGAGACCTTGTCTCTACCTTAAAAATAGAAAAAAGATGAACGTTATTAATCACACGTGCCTAATGAAAGAATCTGAGTGCATATTTTACACATATAAAATTTAAAACTTAAAAATACTTGGATACATCAAAATAAATAAATAAATAAAATGATTGGTGAGATTCAGCTAGTAGTGTTGTTGAAACTGGGTTGTCCTGGCCTTGGAGACAGAACTGTGTATATCTTTTCCCAATTCCACCTCCCGTGGCTCCACGCTAGTAGCTTGAAATTGATCATACTGGGCGTTTATACCACAGTAATCGGCAAACATTGCAAATAAGGGGTTTATTTCCTCTCCACCACACTCACCCAGAAAGCCAGTTAAGCAGTATTAAAAAACAAAACAAAACAACAACAACAAAAACTCCCTGTATCTTTACTTGCATTAGGTACATTGGGGGAGCATTAGGTCAGTTTCTCATTTTAGAACGATTAGCATGCATAAACATTTGATACCAGCTAGGAAAAAATGAGTGTCTTCCACTTTTCTCATATGTATCGGGGTGTTCAACATTAAACTTTCACTGAGAATTTTCTCAGCTGAACATAACACTGGGCAGTCTAGTTTATAACAATTACATTATTTATGCACTGTAACAAAAAGTCAGGGGGCCTTGGTACATTTTATGATCCTAGAATGATAGAACCAGAAGGAGAATCCAGCTTCATCCTTTTTCAGATGAGGAAAGTGAGACACCCAGGCGTGACGTTACATGCTCAGGTAATTTGGTTAACCAGTGGCTCAACTGAGAGATGAATCCAGGTTGTCTGACTCCCAGGACAGTGTACCTGTGTTTGGATTTAACCCACTCCTTTCTCTTTGTTCTCTTTGTGTAATTAGCAGTCCTTTTCAGCTGTAACGTTTCATATAATGGCATTGAATAAATAGGAGATCATGATGATTAAGCCAATTTGAAAATTAGCTAGGCCTGGCATGGTTGCTTAGCTCTTTAATATCAGCATTTTAGGAGGCTGAGGTGGGAGGATCACTTGAGGACAGGAGTTTGAGACCTGCCTGGATGAAATAGCAAGACCCTGTCTCTACAAAAAATCATAAAAAATTAGCTGGGTGCAGTGGCTTGCATCTATAGTCCAAGATATTTGGGAGGCTGAAGTGGGAGAATTCCTGAACCCAGGAGCTTGAGGCTGAAGTAAGCTTGATTGCACCACTGAACTCCAGCCTGGGTAACAGAGGGAGACGCTGTCTCTTGAAAAAATAGCTGGAGAGCAAGAGAAGGGGAATAGACTATGTCTCCAGTTATTCAACACCTACTTTTGGGGTGTTTGTATGTTGCCATGTATTGCACTAGATACTGAGATACAGAAGGGGATGACATAGACATGAACTCTACCAGTGACTGTGGGAACCTCAATCTAGGTAATTGAATCAAGGTGGTACTTTGAAGATATTTTTTGTTCTGTAAATAGTACACAGATTTGTGGATTGTCGATACATGTTTTTCCCATAAGACTTCCATATATTGTAGAACATTAAATATTTGATACGGGATTTCCTATGCACCACAATTATCTATTATTTCATCCCCTACAATATAATTTTATTTCTCAACTAAAATCATAGGAAGGTGTTTATCTACTAGTCTCTAAGACCTGGAAATAGAACACGCTCCAGGTCTCTTGTCCAGTGCCAGGTGGGTGTTTCAACTGATTGTCATGAATACCTGTGACCTTAGGAAAGCCACATTGCAGGCAGAGGTCCAAGTGGGCAGAGAAGCAATGGCTACCATCAGCAGGTGGAAGCTTTAACATGTGATGAAACACCACTCACAGAGACTGCATAGCAAGCAGGAGGCAACGGATCCTATAGTACGTCGGAATCAGACTGAAGTTTGGCAGGAGGTGTGAAATGGTAAACCTTGACCTTGGTTTTCAAGGCTAGGAGGTTGTCACCTAGTATATTTAGGAAATGAGGAGGTCACGATATTAGCTAGGACTATTGCAACAGTCCACAAAGAATAACATGGCAGGGTTACTGCAACTGAGTAACAAAGCAAGGCTTGGTCAAGCGAATACAAAAAGAGTGAGGTTGCTCAAAGCAGAACTCAGAGCTCATAGGGAGCCCTAGTAAAGCTCGTTTTATTCTCAAATCTGTCTTGCCTAAGGACCAGGTGCTAAAAATTGGCCGCTAAAGGATATTTCAGTAGTTCCAGGTGTGGGGAATAGCAACCTGTTGAGGCACAGAGCCTTGTCATTAGGAGTGGCTTTGATTGACACTATTTTATAGAAATGGCTTTTACATTTTAGTATGTATCAAAAGCACCTGGAAGGATTACTAAAACACCGATTGCTGGGGCCTACCCCCGGAGTTTCTGATTTGGTAGGTCTAGGTTGGGCGAGACAGCATGCCTCTCAAACAAGTTTCCAAGTAATGCTGATGATACAGGTCTGGAGACCACACTTTGAATGCCCCTGTCTTGTCAAAAATACTTAAGAGACAGGCATGGTGGCTCATGCCTGTAATCCCAGCACTTTGGAAGGCTGAGGTGGGAGGATCACTTGAGCCCAAGAGCTCCAGACCAGCCTGGGCAACATGGCAAAATCCTATCTCTACAAAAAATAGAAAAGATCAGCTGGGCGTGGTGGTGTGTGCCTGTAGTTCCAGCTACCTGGGAAGCTGAGGTGGGAGGATTGCTTGAACCTGGGAGATTGAGGCTGCAGAAAGCTACGATCATACGACTGCACTCCAGCCTGGGTGACAGAATGAGACCCTGTCTCAAAAAAAAAAAAGAAAAGAAAAAATGCTTAAGGTAAGATAATGGAAGTTTTTAGGACCTTATTATGACATCCAAGTTGGGTGGATTTCGTCTACCAAAAAGGAGGAACCTGTGTTTCCTTTGAATTCCTTTGAGTACATAGTAAAACTTTAAACTTTTTTTTCCCATAACTTTCTTTTAAACACTGAATTTTTCCCATTAATATAGGTAAGATTTGTATTAATTTGATTAAAAAAAAAAAAGATGCTTCTTGAAAACAAAAGCAAGGCTATCTGCAGCCTGTTACCTTCCTAGCACAGACATAGACTCCTCCACGGAGGCAGGGACTGTCTCTGCTTCCTTCATTGCCATATCCCTGGCACACACTGTTTGTATAGAATAAGTACTCAGGAAACATTTAAGTGAGCATATAAATGAATTTAATTTGTATACAATTTTAACTTACATTTTATTAAGTTTTTAAAAAGACAAATTTAAGAAGCTTTTAAAAAGGCAGCATTAAAAAGACATGCAAAAGAATTGACATGAAGAAAAAAGGCGGGGAACCACAGGAAGACATCATTAGTACATCAGGAAACAGATGCAGAGACTGCCCCACTTAGTGAGATGGCTGCCTGGGTAGGTAGACATCGGCTTTTCCTTCCCTCCTCTCTTCCTCTCACTTGGAGAAGCTGCACAGTGCATGGTGGGTCTGTTTATGCAACTTCCCACTGCCCTCACTTGTCAAACCTTGGTCTAAGGGCTACAGCCCCGAATGAGTCACAGGAGCTTGGCTCCTGCCTGCTCTGGGCCACCCCTGCCCTTAGCTAGTTGGCTCTCTGCTTTTCTTCTCTGCTTCTTGAGAGCACTGCAGGGCAGGAAGCAAAGAGCTGCTCCAGACCACTCCTGCAGGTATATTGCAATTCGCTGTCCCTCAGTTTCCACAGTTCTACTCTAGAAAGAAAACTTCTGTGTAAACTGAAAGAAACTGTAAGAACTAAATTAATATCTGCAAGGTTTAATACTCTCCGCTACAAAGTAAATAATTTAAAAATGCAAAATTTTATTTTATGTTTTTGAGACAGAGTCGAGCTCTGTCACCCAGGCTGGAGTGCAGTAGCGCAATCTCAGCTCATTGCAACCTCTGCCTCCTGGGTTCAAGCAATTCTCGTGCCTCAGCCTCCTGAGTAGCTGGGATTATAGGCACCCGCCACCACACCGGGCTAATTTTTGTATTTTTAGTAGAGATGGGGTTTCTCCATGTTGGCCCGGCTGGTCTCGAACTCCTGATCTCAGGTGATCTGCCCGCCTGGGCCTCCCAAAGTGCTGGGATTACAGGCATGAGCCACTGTCCCTGCCTGGCAAAATTTTATTCTCGTTATCATCCAGTGTCCTGTTCTTTTTTTATGTCTAGGGACTCTTGCTTCCATTTCAAGTTTCTCTTTTAGTTAAACTTATCTAGAACAATAGATTTCAATCCCACCTTAAAAAAAAAAAAACAAATACAACATCTTTTATTCAAACAAACTTCATGTGAAAACTCAGTATATACACACTAGAGGAGAAGGTGGAGGTGCTCTGGCAGAGTGGGGGTGGGGAGCCCAGCATTCCTCACGAACCCAGCAATGTCACTATTTGTAGCAATTCAGCCCAGCACAGTACATAACAATAAATTAGCTAAGACAGATTCAACAAAGTTATTTCCTCAGCAATTACATACTGGATGCCTCAGAAAATGAGTGCTTAGCTGTTTGCTCATTTCAAACAGTATTAGGAAAAGGAAATAAAATAGAATCAAATGCTGAGAACAAGGGAAGCTATTTGTGCTTCATCTTCTGAAGTACTCTATTTTTCTGGGGGATTTTAATCTGACCATAGGCAGAAAGGTGATCATTAGGGTAAGATGGTATCTTCTTTTTTAAATGCTCCATTACATTGTACATAGTAATAACTGGTACTCACATGCACACTATCCATGGAAGTGAAGGAGATTAAATGGATGCTAGGCAGCATCAGCTTCTGTAAACTCAGACTGCCAGGAGAAGCCCAGGTTGTCCTAGGAGGAGCAAGAATTCAGGGCCAGAAGACCAAGCCACTTGCTGGCTGCAACAGCTGAGGTGAATCCCTTAGCCTTTGGGACCCTAAGTTTAGATGTAAAATGAGGAAAGTAATAGTTGTTCTGCCTTCTTCTTGGGGCGGGGTGGGGGTGGGGAGGTTGGGACTTAGTCCCAAAAGGAAGGGACGCAAACTGAGGCGGGAGAATAAAGTCTGGAGGCTGGGAACCTAAGGCTGTTTCACGCTGACTTCCTAGAACGAAATTGAAAGGGAAACCCTAACTTTTCCTGCCTGAGTAACAAAAGGACCAGAGGCTACTCAGTTTGCAAATCCCCCCAACATTTTCTGAGCGGCAGATGGGAAATTCGCTGTCCGCAACAAATCAGACTGAGTGCAGGCTGGGCCTTCGTTTGCATAGAAGTGTAAGTTTGTAACTTCACCCTAGCTTCTGATTGGTTTTGCAACCAATCAGATGTTTGTACAGGAGTGTGACCTTTGTAACGTCACTTCAGCCTCTGGTTGGCTGTTTTCTGTAATCAATCAGACTGATTGTGGGCCACCACTTCATTTACATGAGGCCAGCATGAAGTGGCCAATGGGAAACTTCTAGTGGATATTTGAACCCAAAAAGATTCCCTATCCGGCCCTTGAGCCACTGCTTGTCCTGTTCCCACACCATGGAGTGTACTTTTGTTTCCAATAAGTCCTTGCTTTCGTTCTTTCATAACCTCATTCTTTCTTTGCTTTGCTCGGCGTTTTGTCCAAGTCTTTGTTCAGAACACCAAGAACCTGGACAACTTGCAGTCACGACCCTCTACCGGCGACAAAATCATGTAATGTACAAGATTATAAACTTCTAAACAAACACCGGCCTGACATGGGTGGCTCATGCCTGTAATCCCAGGATTTGGGAGGCCAAGGTAGGCAGATCACCTGAGGTCGGGAGTTCAAGACCAGCCTGGCCAACATGGTGAAACCCTGTCTCTACTAAAAATACAAAAATTAGTTGGGCGTGGTGGCACACGTGGGTAATCCCAGCTACTTGGGAGGCTGAGGCAGGAGAATCGCTTGAACCTGGGAGGCGGAGGTTGCAGTGAGCCGAGATCACGCCACTGTACTCCAGCCTGGGTGAACCAGTGAGACTCTGTCTCCAAAAATAAAATAAAATAAAAATAAACAAATAAACACTGACTTTTATTATGTAAGTATTTAGAAAAATATTTGTGAATGAGGCACAAAATTATTTTGCATTGGTCCATTGTGCACAGAAGATTGTCTTTGGTTCTTTGGGGAAGAAGAATGAGATGAATACACTGTGTATTCAAGAGGGGACTAATCTAAGGGGCACATGAGATAAATATATGAAAATACATATATGTAAAAGCAGTATAAATGGACACTTGTAGCTGCTGTTTGTTTGTTGTGCATTTTCTTTGTGCCAGGCCCTGAGACATCCTTACTAAGTAGAAAAAATTATTCCCTTGTAACAGAGGAAACTCAGGGGCATAGAGTTTACAATAACTTGTAACAGGTCATGCAGCTTGCAAGGGTCAGAGACAGGACGTAAACTTATGTTCATCTGGCTGGCTCTGAGGTCCAAGCTCGGATTTACGTCCATGCTGTCCACAACCTCTTACTTTTTTTCATCCTTTTTCTCCCACTTCTCTTCTCTTAGTCTTCCTTTCCCTCCTTCTCCCCATTTCATTCCTCCTCCTTCTCTATACACTCTCTTTCTTCCTGTCTTAGAGATGTGCACATCTTATATTTATAATTAAGCACAATTTTCATTATTGGCCAACTGGAATTAGGGTTTTCCTCCTAATTTGTAGGAATCGTATTTTAAAACTGAGATATTTAGGGTGCTACAGATTATAAACTTTTGTTTTTTTCTTCTCTTTTTTTTGATACAGAGTCTTGTTCTATCGCCCAGGCTGGCGTGTAGTGGTGCAATCTCAGCTCACTGCAACCTCTGCCTCCTGGGTTCAAGTGATTCTCCTGCCTCAGCCTCCCAAGTAGCTGGAGGATTACAGGCATGAGCCACTGCGCCTGGCCCAAACTTTTCAGAAAAATCATCTTAGAGAACACGTTGCTGGATCTGACATCAAATCTATACTTTAAAAATATGACTGGCTGAGTGGACTAAGCTTATTTCTTTCAGTGTTATATTAAATCTCTGAAATATGGGGTTATTCATGTAATGAAAATCCTCTTACAGAAAAAGAAACCCCTTTCAGTCGTAACTAAAAGTTCTTTATGTGACAGCAGTTAGGTTTGATACGGTCGTTACCGAGAGCAACAGCTTTCTTTTTTTTTTTTTTTTTTTTTTTTTTTTGAGACGGAGTTTTGCCCTTGTCGCCCAGGCTGGAGTGTAATGGCGTGATCTCAGCCCACTGCACCTCTGCCTCTTGGGTTCAAACGATTCTCCTGCCTCAGCCTCCCGAGTAGCTGGAATTACAGGTATGTGCCACCACACCTGGCTAATCCTTTGTATTTTTAGTTGAGATGGAGTTTCACCATGTTGGCCAGGCTGGTCTCGAATTCCTGAGCTCAGGTGATTTGCCTGTCTTGACCTCCCAAAGTGCTGGGATTACAGGTGTGAGCCACCATGGCTGGCCAATAGCTTTCTTTTAACCAGTCAGGATAAACATGTTTTAACACAGATATCCTTTCTTAATTAGTAAATCTAATCATGGCTTTATTCCTGGCCAGTATGATTTGTCAGAGTTCACCTTTTCTTGATTACTATGTAACTTGGAGTAGGGAATAAGGAACACAGGAAAGGTGAGGATTTTTAGGAGATTCCAAGCATGAATCTCCAAGATTTCCATGTCGGGGGCAGGTTTATGTTGACATAAATTCATCTGCAAATTATGTAACTAGAACTATCACATGTGGGCCGGGCGCGGTGGCTCACGCCTGTAATCCCAGCACTTTGGGAGGCTGAGGCGGGCAGATCAAGAGGTCAGGAGATCGAGACCGTCCTGGCTAACATGGTGAAACCCCGTCTCTACTAAAAATACAAAAATTAGCCGGGCGTGGTGGTGGGTGCCTGTAGTCCCAGATACTCGGGAGGCTGAGGCAGGAGAATGGCGTGAACCCGGGAAATGGAGCTTGCAGCAAGCTGAGATCCCATCACTGCACTCCAACCTGGGCGACAGAGTGAGACTCGGTCTCAAAAACAAACAAACAAACAAACAAAAAATCACGTGTGGTAGACAGCTTGTTATGAACTAATACCACATATGCATAAAAGAGAGTCTAACTTTTAAAATCATCTTACGAGTAAAAATATATATTAAAATAAGCACAAAATGGGGCAGTGCATGGAAACTAAAGTCCATCTCTTTTTTACACCTGAGGGACTAAGACACATGGATTGGTCCCTGTAGAGCCTATTCCCCACATCTTATAGAGTCATGTGGGATTTACCAAGGATAATTTTCTTACTCTACAGGGGAGAGACGGTTACCAAGGCAGTTCACTCATTCGTTGTTACTTCATTTCTGTCATTTGAGGACCGAGAACACATAGTGTCTGCATTTAAGTATCTGATAAAACAATGTGGACAGGGAATTCGTTTTATGAATTGTAGCGTGGAAAGAAATGAACACATGTTGAATGCCTCCTTTGTGCTAGGTACTTTCATATCCCCATTTAATTTTATTTTAAAAATTCTATACTACAAAGTAGTATTCTTTATACCATAAAAGAATAGGAAACCAAGGCTCTGAGAGGTTAAGCAGAGGGCCCAGTGTATCTCAGCTAGAGGTGATGGAGCTAGTGTTTGAACTTGGTCTCTGGACTCCCAGTACCTGGCTTTTTCCATTACCTTACTCTGCAGGAGATAAAAGTGCTTGTAACATTAAGCCACACCATGTCCCAGTTTCCTAGTACAGTGTAGGCATAGGGACCTGGCCATTCTGCTGTGACTATTCCTGGAGTACATGTATCTCAGTTTTCTGTCTCATTTCATGAGAGCTTTATAACATAAAAATGTAAGCTATGTTAAGCAAAAATAAGAGGCTATACACATGAGTTTGAGAAATTGCTGATATATTTAAGATTTAAGAAATTTAGGACTAAAACTCAAAAATTATTCCATTGCTTAAAACTTAATATGCTATAAGGAATCTTGATCCAGATTCTTCTGGGTAAGCATGCACATAAAAAGAGATGCCTGACTGTAATAAATCAACTTTTGATTAATATAGCAAAAATTGAAGCTCAATTTTCAATGTGTATGCAGAGTTACTAATTAATATATATATTTAAAAATAGCACATTTAAAAAAATAGCACAAGCCATGCAATCTTGATTTCTTATTATTTCAATGTGGAAAATTATTTTTCACATTTCTGTTTTTGCAGAGATTTTCAAATATTATGCATCAGTTTAGACTTAGTTATTGTATATGGATTAATATCTTTTGTTTTTTTCTTGAGACAGGGTTCCACTGTAGCACTCAGGCTGGAATGCAGTGGCGAGATCTCAGCTCACTGCAATCTCTGCCTCCTGGGCTCAAATGATCCTCCCACCTCAGCCTCTGAGGAACTGGGACTACAGGTGTGAGTCACCACACCCACCTACCTTTTGTAGAGAGAGGGTCTTACTATGTTACCCAGGCTTGTCTTAAACTCCTGAACTCAAGTCATCAACCCACCTTGGCCTCCCAAAATGCTGGGATTAGAAGTGTGAATCACCATGCCTGGCCAACATCTTAACTTACGGATAAATTCTTAACTTTGTCTGTTAAAATTGGTTTGCCAGAATGCTCATTGGTGATACTTAATGAGGGTTTACTATGTATGCATATGCTTAGTATGCATATGCTTCATGTGAATTGTCTTTCTGAATCCTCCCCAACCTGTGATGTATTTGGTGTCATTATGCCCATTTTACAGACGAGAAAACCAAAAGGCCATCAGGCTGGCAAAGAGGGGTGTGTGACATGGAACCCAGTATTTTGACTCTGAAGTCCATGTTCTTAAATGTGCTGTATATCTATAACATCGCTGGGCAAGAAGTTAATACTCAAAAAATACTGCACATAAAAACATTACCCCAAAAAGGATAACAGTGGGGAATAGGCTAATATTCACTCCTACGTCTCATCCTTTCCCAGGGCAGTGTTGGCTCATGTTCTTTTTAATTCTTTGGCATTCTCCTTGAGGTTTTCTGCCCCATGGATATTGTAAGAAGACCTCCTCCAACTAGAATATTGCTGGGGTGGCATTTAGCTTTGTGTAATGCCAAAGTGAAGGTTTCTATGAAGTAGATGTATGCTTTTTTGGGAGAGACCATGATTTCTCCTGAAAGGATGCCACTGGTGGGTGACTACATGGATTCTTTGTCCCCTCTGCTGTGCCCCACTGTGGGAGAGAAGCAAGGATGGGTCTGTCAGCCAGGGAAGAGGAGGTGACAGCAGCACAGTCTCTGGAAAAGTGTTGCTGATAGCCTATAGTGTGGAGAAGGGCAGGTCTGGGGAGTAGCAGGAGTAGAGGGAAGGAAACAGGCTATCATATTTCTATAGAAGCAAAATGAGCAGTAGGGCTGACAGCCTTTGGCAGCAGGAAATTGGACATTATTTCTGGAGAGAACTTCCTGTCCCTAATGGGTAAACTTATCCACTTCTCACATTTCCCCACTTGTACTAGGGGTTTCCTAAGAAATAAATACTCTTTTTTCTTTTTCTTTCTTTCTTTTTTTTTTTTTTTTTTTTTTTTTGAGACTGAGAGTCACTGTTGCCCAGGCTAGAGTGCAGTGGCATGATCTTGGCTCACTGCAATCTTCACCTCCTGGGTTCGAGCGATTCTCCTGCCTTAGTCTCCCAAGTAGCTGGGACTACAGGCATGTGCCATTATGCCTCACTAATTTGTGTTATTTTTAGTAGAGTCAGGGTTTTACCATGTTGGCCAGGCTGGTCTCAAACTCCTGACCTAGGTGATCTGCCTGCCTCGGCCTCCCAAAGTGCTGAGATCACAGGCGTGAGCCATTGCGCCCGGCCGGAAATACTCTTGTGTGTGGCTCCTTGTCTTTCCGTTCGGTCAGGGGTCTGTGATAGAAGTGACTCCCCAGGAAGTTTTTCTGGGGAACTCACAGGACAGAAGTGGGGGTTTCCTTTGGTGGGCTGAATGTTCTCACTTCCCTCCCCACCTCTCACCCTCACCCAATTGATTTGTCTTTGACATAACTAATATTTATTGGGCATTGACTTTTAGGACTGAATTGGGTCTTTCAAAGTTCACAAACACTACCCACCTCACCAACCTAACCACCTGCAAACCTTTCTGGAAATTTCCAGGCAAGTGGCTGATCCAAAGCAGGGAGCGTAGTACAAACGCAAGATGGAAGCACAAGGCATCATGTTTCGTGTATTAAAACCAACTCCTTGGCCAGGTGCAGTGGCTCATTCCTGTAATCCCAACATTTATGGAGGCTGAGGAAGGTGGGTCAACTGAGATTAGGAATTCGAGACCAGCCTGGCCAACATGATGAAACCCCATCTCTACTAAAAATTCAAAAAAAAAAAAAAATCAGCTAGGCGTGGTGGCAGGTGCCTGTAATTCCAGCTACTCAGGAGGCTGAGGCAGGAGAATCGCTTGAACCTGCTTGAGCCTAGATCGTGTCACTGCACTCCAGCCTGGATGACAGAATGAGACTCTGTCTCAATAATAATAACAAAACAAAACAAAAACAATTCCTTGAAATCACATTTAAATATTAAGGTATTTTTATATAACCACAAAATTTGCTTTTTAGATGGAATATGAAACCTCATCTATTCTTTGCAAACATATTTTGTTAACCTCGTTCTTCTTTGTTTTAAACTGTTTCTCCTCAGTCTTTCATACAGACAGATGGTCTCAGTTATGTACAGTAGCTTCTAGCCTCTGTGTTGCTATGCAACAAAATGCATCCTATCTGCGTCCTTTCTCTGTTGTATCCCGTTTCCGTTCAACTCAAAATAACTAGCCGAGTGCTTCAACATGCTACTTCCTCTTTTCTACAGAGTTGAATACCTATCAAGTATCTTCCTGGGCTTCCTATCTCTTCCTGTTACAGTCTTGAAAAAATGTGTTTGCTCCAATTTGATTTTCCTCATCACTTCCTATTTACATCAACCCACTCAGAGCTAAGGCAGGCAAAACATACATCAGTGAGTCATGCAGCTGTTGGCCCATAGGAAAAAGAAATGTGTCAGCCAATTGAGTGGTATTTGAAACTAAAATTTTTTTTATTGTTGTCAGATGTGGGGTTCCTGTTTTTCCTTTTTATCATGGCTTTGTTTCTCAACAGATACTAGAATGTACAAAAAATTAAACATAAAAGTAACTTTTCTCATTTTGGTTGGGGTTTAAGAAAAATGGTAATAATCTTAATTCTTGCAAAATAAGAGGCAAGCAGAGGACATATAAATGTCCTACATTTTCAAGATAGAAGCTTGGAATTTAAAGATAAAAAGGCCCTTAAAAAACGGAAACAAAAATATGTCTTTTAAAAGACTGTATGTCATGTTGGAGTTTTTTTCTGTCTCTTTCTTATTTAATCCTTAGGACATTAGACTCATTATGGATTCTTCCAAAAGCTCATTTCATGCCCCTTTAATTCATGTCATTTTTCTTATCCCTAGTGGTCACAAATCTCAAATAATTAGATTAAGATTGGCCCAACTAAGAAACCAGTGGATGTGGAATGGGGAGATGGTAACATTGAGGTTAGAGTGGTTGGGGAAAGTATGTTCATCACTCCTTGCTCTTCAGTAATTCCAAATTCCAATTTCTGAAGAAAAATCTAATGTCAAGTGGAAAAGCATGCATGTATTTGAAAATCCAAAGAATCTATGTGATTCACATTGGTGTTTCATTTCTTGATTTACAAAATGAAGGTGATTGCATGATTTGAGATGAAGTATAAATCACTCAATAGAATTCTGATGCTGTACAATTACTATAAACTCAACAAAAAGTTTCAATTGCCTTAGAGGTACGCTAAGTTTCAATTGTTCTTTAGAGGTATGCACATTTGTCTTCTTTCCTCGGACGTTTTGGTTTCTCAGTCAAGTATTCTCTGTGGAGTTGTAAATTTTCTTTCACAGTGGCTGTGGTGCATGGCTTTTACTTCCATGGTTAGTGTTTTCACGCCCGATTTTGCTAAACTTGTGTTGGCTTCTTGCCTGAGAAAGGTCTTGACAGCATACTCCAGTGACGATCAGGACAGGTGGTCCTTGTGGCCAGCTCCCCTACCACACTGTTTCTTTGGAAACTCAGCACTGGGAATTGTTGCAAGACCAGAAGAGAAGCTAAGTAAGGCTGAGGATCTGAGTTTCATGGCACTACTCATTTGAGGTTACTGTGGTCTCTTGATACTGACAGGACCTTATCAGTTCACAACGCCACAATGCCATAGTACCCTTTGAATACTCTGACTATATTCTGTGTCTAAGCCAAAACGAAGTCAGGCAGCAATGTCAAATTGGACCCAGTGGCAGCCAGGCTTTGGGATGGACCTATGTATGTGCCTTTGGCTTAGATGGTCATGTCTGTCTGTGTTTACGGGCGGCTTCTGAAGTTATTTTTTAGACAGGTGCTGGTGTTCTTTATTTGGTTATATAAAAATAAAAGGAGATAGAAGATTGGTAATGTGGATGTGTTAAATTTATAGATATGTATATGTATATATGTTTTTGGGTATATATGTGTATGTATACATGTATGTATGTGTGTGTTATATATATGGGAAAAATAGATATTAAAAATTATAAAAACCACTCAAAACAATTTTAGGCCATTCCTTCAACATGTGTATTAAATACCTCTTTACATTTCATATTTATTTTATCTGTGACTTTAAGTAAGTTAGATAAAATAACTTTTTTTTTTTTTTAACCAGATATTAAAAATATTTTGCTGGGTACAGTGGCTCATGCCTGTAATCCCAGCATTTTGGGAGGCCAGGGTGGGTGGATTGCTTGAGACCAGCCTGGGCAACATAGTGATATCATGTCTCCAAAAAAATTACAAAAATAGTTGGGCGTGGTGGCACATGCCTGTACTTCACTACTCAAGAGGCTGAGGTGGGAGGATCGCCTGAGGCTGAGAGGTTGAGGCTGCAATCAGTGATATTTGTGCCACTGCATTCCAGCCTGGTGGTAAAGTGAGACCCTATCTCAAATACCTATATTTAAAAATATGTTTAAAGAGTTGTAGTATGGTAAATTTCATCAAATCTCCAAATCTTTTTTATCTTGTGTTTTAGAAAGTCTCCTGTCCTCTGATTTATATCATACCCAGGAAAAATAAATAATAGATTCAAACAAAAAAGAAACTCATTTTTTGAACTTCCTTCTGTTTTGTGGGCTCAGAAACATTCTGTCCACCCTTCGTTTCCCGTAGAATATTTCATCATATCCCTTTAAACCATGAGTCTTCAACATTCCTTTCCATCTTGAACATAGTGTGTATTCTAAGCTAGATAGTGAGGCCACAGAGGACAAGTCACATATCTCCCTTGAGTCAAAGGCAGCATCCAGGGCATGTGAGGGGACCAGCCAGGAGCAGGAGTGCATTGACTTGGGGTAAAGCAATCTAAACAATGTTGACCTTTCAGCACAGCAGTGGTGACTAGCTACAATGGTTTATCTCTAAAATCCATGGAAGCTGGCATAAAATTAAAGTCAGGGAGAATTTTTTTTTCCATTTAAATACATTTGTTATTAATATTAGAGTAAATCATATTCATCATAGAATTTTTTTTAAAAAGCCATAGGGTGGGAAACATACCCCATACATTATGGGAAACAACCACCATTAACATTGTGGTATATATTTTTCCCTCTCATTTTCCCTCCTTTGGATTATGATTGGTTTTCTAGCTGTTTCCCATACTTATCATGAATGGGTTCTCTTGTCATTAAACACTTTAAATTCTGATGGCTAATAGCTGCATATTTATTCCATACATAAGTAACTTCGGTTATTTGTCCAAAGAGTAACTTCTTTTGACTTTTAGAAATAGTTGCAAATTTTATTATGAAATAATGCAAAATTTTGAGCAAGGCATGCTTTGTATCAGGTGTCTACCTACTTCTTTCTACTATCTCCTCTTATCCTCACACGCAACACAAACAATACCTTCATGGGTAGCCTCTTCATGCTCACCTCTTCCAGAATCATGTGACACTTAAAAATCAAGACTTTCCCCTGAACTCATCTGAGCCTTTTATTTCAGGAATTTCCTCAGAAAGTCTACTCTTTCCTGGATATGTGCATTTCAAAAAAGCTACTGAAAATGTAGAGAAGTGAATTTTTCATCGAATTTCATTTAGTGTGTCTTCAGCAAATGTGTTATATCCATTGGAGGAAATGTCCTACTCTGTCAATATTTGTGGGATGTAATTGTTTCCCAATTATTTCATAATTTTGAGGATTGTCTCCTTAGTAACAGTGTCAGTTCCTTTAGTGAAGGTCCTGGGGGGAAACCTTTTTTCATTCCTGCTCAAAGCTTAGCACAATTCTTGGTGTATTGCAAATAATAATGATGATGATACTTTTAAAAGAAGCTTACTTGATTTTAATGGTTAGCAGGGACCTCAAATCTGAGATCACAGTCTATGGTTAGTTGTAGCAATGAAGGAATGATTCTTTTAACAATACTCCCAGGGCAGAACTCACTAGAGGCTGGCCAGAGGAGAAATATCAGGCAAATTTGCCTATTGAACCAGAGGTTTGGTGACATGAAGCAGAATAAATCATGTTTAGGGTTAAAACATTTTGAGTACATTAAGTAAATTTTGAGATAATGGACCTCAGAGTGACAATGCTATCAGAATTTCTAATTATTTTGGTGTTCCTTTCTGTTGAACCATGCCCAGCCAAACAGATAATCCTGGTGTCAGAATTACATTTCCATGAATGGAAGATGAATAATTCTTTCTTTTAAGTAACAGAGATAGGATTAAGCCCTGAGGTTGCATGCCTTTGCCATGACTGTTCCTCCCTCTAAAATATTCTTTGTCTCTTCTCCTGACAAATTCTTAGTCATTCTATGAAATCCAATTCAAATATTCCTTTAAACATTTATTGATGCCCCTAGGCTACCTCTGTATACCCCAAGACTTCTTCTTTAGTGCTTTCACAGCATTCTTACTGTGAAATATCTAGATCATTAGAGATCGTAAAGATGTGAATCATGGATATTTATGATCTCTGATGATCACATTGTAGCCATTATACTGGCACTGAATATCCCTGCATCCCCACTCTCCTATGAATTGGGCAAGTATACGGGCCATATTCTATTTTGCTTTGCATTTCAGAACTTAATCACAATCCATTGTTCATAATAAGTACACAACAAATTTTATCAAGTGAATAAATGATGTTTCACAAGTCATGTTGCAAGTTATTGACAATGCCAATAAAACCAAGAACAATGATAGGTTTTATTATGCTGTCTTTCTTTGGCTATCTTGACCAAAATACATAAACAAAGCGGGGTTTTTAGCCTCAGCCTATGACATCTACAAAGCTCTGATTTTCTTCATTTCCATTCTTCGCCTTAGATTCCACCTCTTAAACAATAGGGGTCTATTTTCTATGTTCCTGAACACACTGAGCACATTCCAAGCACAGAGGCCTTTTCTCTTTTGGTTTTCTCTACCTGGAATGATTTTCCTCCAGCTATTTGTATGACTCAACTCGTCACTTCATTATGTCTCATATCCTCAAAGACCACCCAATTTAAAAGGGCAAACTTCTCAACTCCATTACTCTACCGTGATGTATAACACTTAACACTGTTTCACATTATGATACACATTTTAGAATTTGTGTATATATTGTTGGTATGGGCTTTATTTTGTTCATTGCTCTATCCCCAGCAATGTTGCAAAACTGATTCAATGGAAGAAGAATGGACTTTTCAACAAATAGTGCTGAAGCAATTGGATATCCAAAGGCAAATAAATGAACCTCAAAATAAGCCTCAAAAATCAACTCAAAATAGATCATGCAAAATAGAAAATACAAATCTGTGAAACTTTCAGAAAAAACATAGATAAAAATATTTGGATCTTAGTGCTAAACAAAGAGTTCATAAACCTGACCCCAAAAGAACAATTAATGCAAGGAAAAATTGAGAAATTGGATCTCATCAAAGTTAAAAACTTTTGCTTTGTGGAAGATCCCCCGAAGAGGATGAAGAGATAAGATACAAACTGGGAGAAAATATTAGCGACTCATCTGCCTGATGATTGCCTTGTATCTATTCTAGACTATGGAAGAAACTCTCAAAACTCAATAGTACAAACACTTTGAACAATACAATTAGAAAATGAACAAAAGATATGAACACACATTTCATTGAAGAAGATATACAGATGGCAGGTAAAAAGGTATTTAACATCATTGAATACCTACATTAGTGAAATGTAAATTAAAATCACAATGAAATGTCATTACACAACTATTAAATATATAGTGATTACACTGGATACTGATAAGGACAAGGAGAGGATGAGGAGAAACTGATCATTCATACATTACTGCTGTGAATGTCAAATGGTGCATCTACTCTGGCATTAATAAATAGTTTGGCAGTTTTCTAAAAAAAATAAACATGTACTTAAAATAAAACTTAGCAATTGCACTCTTGGGCATTTATCCCAGAGAAATGAAAAATTATGTTCACATAAAAATCTGCATGTAAATGTTTATAACAGCTTTATTTGTAATAGCCCCAAACTGAAATAACCCAACTGTATTTCAACATGTGAATGGTTAAACGAATTACGATAATACAGCCATACCATGGAATACTACTCAACGATAAAAAGGAATAAACTATTGGTACATGCAATAACTCGGATGGATTGCAAGGGAATTTTTCTGAGTAAAAAAGATTACATACTATAAGGTTTCATTTATTTAACAGCCTCAAAACAAAATTGTACATGTAGAACACAGATTAGTGGTTACCAGATATTTCGGATACAGGGGAAGGAGTTGTCGGGGCAACAAAGGAATAGGAAAAGGGAGCCTTATGCTGACAAAACAGTTACGTCTCCTTTTTTTTTTTTTTTTTTGAGACAGAGTCTTACTCTGTTGTTCAGGCTACAGTGCAGTGGCACAATCATAGCTCACTGCAGCCTTGACCTCCCACCCCAGCCTTGACCTCGCACCCCAGCCTCCCAGGTAGTCTCCCTGGGACTACAGGCGTGTGCTACCATGTCCAGTTAATTAAAATTTTTTTATTTTTATTTTTATGTATTTTTTTTAGAGACAGGGTCTTACTGTGTTGCTCAGGCTGGTGTTGAACTCCTGGGCTCAACCATTTCTCCCACTTTGGCCTCCCAAAGTGTTGGGATTACAGGTGTGAGCCACTGCACTTGGAAAGTTCTGTATCTGGATGATGGTAGTGGTTACGTGAATTTACACATATGATAAAATTGTATCGAACTATTCACACATACACAAGTGTGCATGTAAAAGTGGTAAAATCAGAATAAACTGTGAGTTGTATCCATTTTAAGTTCCTGGTTTTGGTATTGTTATTTTAGATATATGAGATGTAACCATTAGGGGAAACTGGGTGAACGGTACATAGAACCTCCTTCTACATTTTTTTGCATCTTCTCATGAATCCAAAATCATTTCAAAATGTTATTTAAAAAAACCCCTCTTATCCACACACAGTTTATTTCATATGTGCATACTTTATCTTGGAAATAGGTGTGAGGCACTCTTTGAATCCTTCCAAGTATTTTCCCAAAATGAAACTCCATACCTATTAAGCATTAATAATGGGTCAAATAACATGCCAATCTCTATGAGCAGAGGACTATAACAATATCAAAGAGTATTATTTCTAATTTAGAGATGATAGACTGAAGACAGAGGAGTTCGCTTATCAATGAGTTAAAAACCTTCTGTTTTAAAGAATAGAGATGGGGTCTCGCTAATGTTGCCCAGGCTGGCCTCCAATTCCTTGCCTCAAGCAATCCTCCTGCCACAGCGTCCCAAAGCATGAGCCACCATGCCTGGTCTTCTAATTAGTTTTTAAAGGTGTTACAGAGACCCAGAGGATAAACACATTTTTGCAAAATGGCAGCTGTCTTTATAGGAAAGAGAAAATTTCCTAACTGTATTGGTTTTTCAAATGTACTGCAACAAATTACCATAACTGGGAGGCTTAAGACAACAGAAATTTATTCTCTCACAGTTCTGGAAGCCAGAAGTTTGAAATCAAGGTGTCAGCTGAGCTTTGCTCCCTCAGAAGTTTCTGAGGAAAAAAAAAATCATCCCATGTGCCTGTGCTAGCTTCTGGTGCATGCTAGCAATCCTCGGTGTTTTTCTCTCGGTGTCTTGTCCCTTTTGAGGATGCCAGTCATTGGATTAGGGCCCACCCTAAACCCATATGACCTCATTTTTTTTTTTTTTTTGAGACGGAGTTTCATTCTTGCTGCCCAGGCTGGAGTGCAATGGCGCAATCTCGGCTCACTGCAACCTCTGCCTCCCGGGTTCAAGCAATTCTCCTGCCTCAGCCTACTGAGTAGCTGGGATTACAGGCGCATACCACCACACCCAGCTAATTTTTTGTATTTAGTAGAGATGGGGTTTTACTATGTTGGTTAGGCTGGTCTTGAACTCCTGACCTCAGGTGATCCACCTGCCTCGGCCTCCCAAATTGCTGGGATTATAGGCATGAGACACTGCACCTGGCCCATATGACCTCATTTTAACTTAATGACATCTGCAGTTACCCCTATTTCCAAATAAGGCCATGTTCTGAGATACTGGAGCTTAGGACTTGAATGTATCTTTTTGGAGGAACAATTCAACACACAATGGCTGTCATTGTTTTCTTTAGAAAAATAATAAAGGACAAGAGCTTGTACCAACCTTGAGGCAATAAAGATCTATTTGCTGAGCCCAGTTATCTTAGAAAAGATGCATGTGTGTGCACGTGGAAAGTATTGGTGGCCACTTTCTGGTTTTGGGGAATAGTAAGGAAGATAACAGTCAACATCCCATCCCTGGGAAGGAAGGAAAACATCTATATTGTCAGGATTCTTTCCAGTTATCTCTGCTACAATACCTTTTGCCCAGTTCACATAGCCTGTGAGTAACAGTGTCAAAAGACTCAGCACTTCTGTGATTCAAATTCAGCAGCTTCGACTGGACCAAAGGTCAATTTCTTCCTTCGTAGACCTATATGTGGATGTGACAATCCAACCAATATCACTGGTTACTTTGTTTTAGAGCCAATATAGGCATTCATTTTAAGCAAACATCATTTGTAAAGTAAAAAATAGGGATAAAACATGTCTTATACCATGACCATGACACCTTAAACTGGGGCAGGAAATCAAATCAAGAGCCCGCAGCACATTCCTTCTGGAAAATCTGCTAAAGGAAGGAAGTTCCCTGAGGGATTTTTAATCCTCCTGCACAGGACTTTGTTTTGAGAGGGTCATTCAAAAAAAAAAAAAAAAAAAAAAAAAAAAAAAAAAAAAAAAATCTGTACAAAATGCCCTACAGGGCACTCATGACACGCTTGGGGAAAATTTATAATGCTGCAGCATTATGCTAGAAGATGTAGGATCCTCTGTCCTTGTTGAATAAGAAGAGTCACATTAAGAAATAGCAGCTGTGCTCAGTTTTAGGCTTATCAGAAAGAGTAGTGGTAAGGAATAAAGTAATTCAAGAGTTCTGAGCACAGGATCACCTCTCCTGCCAGCCAAAAAAAAAAAGTTGAGGGGTGGGTATGGAGCAGGGCAATAGCTCCCTCCCTCCCTCCCTCCCTCCCTCCCTCCCTTCCTTCCTTCCTCCCTTCCTTCCTTCCTTCCTTCCTTCCTTCCTTCTTTCCTTCCTTCCTTCCTTCCTTTTGCTTTCTTTCATTCTTTCTTTCCAGTCTTCCTCTGTTGCCCAGGCTGTAGTACACTGGCTCAATCTTGGCTCATTGCAACCTCTTCCTCCTGGGTTCAAGCAATTCTCATGCCTCTCAGCCTCCCAAGTAGCTGGGATTACAGGTGCATGCCACCACGCCTGGCTAATTTTTGTATTTTTAGTAGAAAAGGGGTTTTGCCATGTTGGCTAGTCTGATCTTGAACTGACCTCAAGTGGTCAGTCCACCTTGGCCTCCCAAAGTGCTGAGATTACAGGTATGAGCCACCATGCCAGCCCAAGGTGGTTTATTTTTGTTTTGTTTTTAGAACAATTTCTTTCTGATTATCTTTCAGGAACCCAGGAACCCAAAAGGCTGGGTCCCTGTTGGCTTTCCTGTTGATACTTAGTGGCCTGTGCAATGAATGCATTACTCCCATCAAAGGGAAAAAAAATGGAATCAACAGCTTTGTGAGGTTACAAGATAGGGAAACTAGAGATGCCACTAAAAGCTGACATTCTAACCCAAAGAAACAGGTTCCAAAAGTTGGTTTAGGTGGCGAATACATGGTGTTGATGAAGTGAGGGCCTTGGTTTTATTCCCACCAACAGTCTCATCCCCACTCTGGGACTTGACATTGGCTTTTCTTTCTATTCCATTCCATCCAATCATTCTGCAAATGTTTTCAAGTGATCACAGGGAGCTTCACTTGGGAGCACAGCTAGATTGTATGGTGAGATGTGACAGAATTGTAGCAGCCTCTGTTTTTCTACAAACCTGAGTTGCCCATATATATAATTTTATGGAGACACAAATAGTGCCTAACAATTTCCAATATTAAAAGTCTACCCAAAATAAACGAAGTATTTTCTGTACGGAATCTCTTTATTTCTAGTTTTTTTCTTTCTTTTTTGAGACAGGGTCTCACTTCATCACCCAGGCTGGAGAGTGTAGTGGCACAATCTCAGCTCACTGCAGCCTCAGCCTCCTGGGTTTAAGCTATCCTCCTGCCTCAGCCTCCTGAGTAGCTGGGACTATGGGTGTGTGCTACCACATCTGGCTAATTTTTGTATTTTTTGTAGAAATGGATTTCACCAATGTTGCTCAGACTGGTCTTGAACTCAGCTCAAGTGATCCACCTGCCTTGGCCTCCCCAAGTCCTAGAATGACAGGTGAGAGCCACCAGACCTGGCTTAAGCATCTCATTGTAAAACATCGCCATTCAGTGGGTGCCAGGTAGGGTCTATTTTTCTGTATATAAGAAAAAAATACATGAATAATAAATATACTTGCTCTTGAATATAAGCAGTGCTTCCCTATTAGTTTGGAGAGAAGAGGAGGATGTAAAGAAAGGAATTCCATATAAAAGCTCAGCAGGCTGGGCATACCTTGCTCACCAAGGAGATTCTGACCTAGCTCCTCCTCCTCCAAGGTGACTACTCTGAGAATCACTCATTGTCATTTAGCACCACCATTATTCATAGAGATTTGTTGAATCCCTTTACTGTTATTGGGGGAGGAAAAAAAATATTGAGGTCATATACCCATTGCAGTCCACAATCCTTCTAAGAGAACAGAATCCTGACCATTTCCATACCTGGGATTGGCTTTGAGTCCTAGTAGGGTAAAGCATTGTATTGACCTGAAAAGGATATATTTTCATACAATTGCATAATAACAATAAAAATTGATAGTAACAAAACACTTTTTTTCCAACTAGGGCTTTTCTAAACAGAGCTTCCTTCTATACCGAACACTCACTTCACCAATAATTGATCAAAGTTGTCTTCAGGTAGAATTGTGCCTGAAGAAGTCACAGGCTCCTGCCTTGCCCCCTCAACTTTCTGTTGTACCCTGGAAAGCGTTTCTCATCTCTCTTCTCTGCCAAATATTTCTGGTAGGTTATTTATAGCATAAGGTGAATAAACCAATGAATGAGATAATACATCTCTTTCGTTCTATCTTTTCTTTCTTTCAAGCTTTACAATTCAAAAACAGATAAAATTGTCAGCTTTTTTGTTTTAAATTTTTTAAATTTTATTTTTATTTTCTTGGGCACAGTACCTCCTTGAGGCAAAAACCTCCCTGACAGCAGCCAGTGTAGGATTCTTTGTGGTGCTCACAGCATCTATCATAATACCTTTAAATACTGGCCCTCATGGGCTTCTGTTGAGTGAATGAATATAAGTCCCTGAGAGGCTGGTGGGCCTGAGGATGGGGACTCCCCAAACTTGTGATGAGTTTTAAGTGAGTGAATGTTAGTAATGTTAGTTATTCGAGTTCATTTCTTTCTTATTTCATTCACTTAAAGACTGTTGATAGAGGCCAGGCGCCCTGGCTCACGCCTGTAATCCCAGCACTTTGGGAGGCCAAGGCGGGTGGATCACTAGGTCAGGAGATCGAGACCATCCTGCTAACACGGTGAAACCCCGTCTCTACTAAAAATACAAAAAAAATTAGCTGGGCGTGGTGGCGGGCGCCTGTAGTCCCAGCTACCCGGGAGGCTGAGGCAGGAGAAAGGCGGGAACCTGGGGGGCGGAGCTTGCAGTGAGCGGTTATCACACCACTGCGCTCCAGCCTGGGCAGTTGATAGAGTATGTGCCAGACATTTTGCTGGGAAATGATAATGAACAAAAATGGGACACATCTCTGTGCTTGAAAATCTTACATTCTCGTCGGGGGATTCACAGATAAATATAATCACCAGCCAGAGTGAGCGCTCTAAGGAAATGGGCTCATCTATGGGCAAGACCTGGTGAACAGGAAGGCGCTCCCAAGAAGGTGGTGCAGAAAGGCATGTAGAAGTTAACAAGGTGAAGAGATGAGTGGACAGTATGACAGGCAGAGGGAAGGATGTTCATGTAAAACTTTTTTGGACAGTTACAGTGTAAAGGCATTGTTTGGGTACTGGGGATATAAAAGTAAACCAGATAAATAAGGTTCCTGCTCTCATGGAGTGTGTGTGTGTGTAGAGGGTTTAGAAGATACATAAAATACTCACCAGTAGTGGCCAGTGCTATGAAGAGAATAAAACAGCGTGGTGTGTTAGAGAGCAAGTGGGTAGGAGGTTTGGCTGCAACATTGGGTAGATTAGATTTCCACTTCTGCACACCCCAGTTCTATTGAGAATACTTTGACTCCTTCACTGTAGACATAATACTTTTAAAAGAGAACTTGTCTTCTGTGAATGAAGAGTCAGATGGCAAGAGTGAAAAAGAGATAGGTGACCAAGAGGGATCCACGATGGTGGTGTGGACCAGAAAGCATAATAGTGGAGATGGAGACAAGTGGATGGATTCAGGGTCTATTTTGGACCTGGAGCTGGCAGGTTTTATTGTTGGATTAAGTGGATGTAGGGAGTAAGAGAAGGAGTAGACTTAAAGATGCTTCCTGGGTCTTTGGCTGGAGCAACTAGAGGGTGATGTTGCCTTTTACTGGAAGTAGAAGACTGGGTAAAGATGAAGTCATGATGAACAGAGGCATGGCATGTTGAAGAACTACAGGAAGAAATATGACCAGGGAATGGAAATGGGGGCAGTGGTGCCAAGGTGGGATTATGGCTGGACCAATAGGGCCTGTCTTTATTCCCATGGGAAATGAATTTACCTTCTCTGCTTATTAGATATAGTTAAGGTCTTGCTTCTGTGGGGTCTCTCCTGAAGCTAAAAGTCTTTTTTTTTTTTTTTTTTTTTTTTTTGGAGACAGAGTCTCACTCTGTTGCCAAGTGGTGTGATCTGGGCTCACTGCAGCCTCTGCCTCCTGGGTTCAAGCGATTCTCCTGCCTCAGCCTACCAAGTAGCTGTGATTACAGGCATGAGCCACCACACCTCACTAATTTTTGTATTTTTAGTAGAGACAGGGTTTCATCACATCCTCCAGACTGCTCTCGAACTGCTGACCTGAAGCAATCCACCTGCCTCAGCCTCCCAATGTGCTGGAATTATAGGTGTGAGCCACCACACCCGGCCTAAAAGTCTTAAGTATATTAAAAAATAACTTATAGCCCCTCTAATAAAAAATAAGTTACTTCTGTTATCCTATGAAACATTTTTTTTCTTTTTTTTTGAGACGGAATTTCACTCTTGTTGCCCAGGCTGGATGGAATGTAGTGGCGTGATCTTGGCTCACTGCAACCTCTGCCTCCGGAGTTCAAGCGATTCTCCTGCCTCAGCTTCCTGAGTAGCTGGGATTACAGGCACCTGCCACCACGTCCGGCTAATTTTTTCTATTTTCAGTAGAGATGGGGCCTCACCATGTTGGCCAGGCTGGTCTCAAACTCCTGACCTCAGGTGATCTGCCCACCTTGGTCACCCAAAGTGCTGGGATTACAGGCGTGAGCCACCGTGCCTGGCCTCTATTAAACTTTTAACAAAACTGAGAAAAAATTGATTTTTTCAGAAGAGGGATTAATAATAATAACAAAGGGATTATTATTATTGAGATAATAATATTGAGATGACTGAGTCCAAAATAGTTAAATGACATGCTCAAGTTCATTAAAAAAATGGAATTATCATTCTAGATGCATGGTTCCTTATTAGTTGGTAGCTACTGGAAGGAATGAATGAAGAATAGGGCTGTTTTGCCTCAGATAGAGAGACTAAATGGACACCATTTGTAATGATTTGGAGGGTCCTTATACATAAAACTGTCTTTGTCATCTATTACTCTGAAGAGCAGAACTAGAGTCACACTGTGCAGGGGAACAAAATGAGATTTGTGGTTAGAGAGAGATTTGTGGGTGGATGGAAGCAGACACTGAAGTGTTCTCACGGTGGCTTAGGTGAGAGATCATAGGGCCTTATATGGTGGGAAGGGCAGTCAGAAACGACAAGCGGGTACAGAGAGATGGAACATGGAAGAGCAGAATTTAAAGGGCTTTGTAAGTGATTGAGTGTGTGTGGCAGTGAAGTGGTGAGGACACAAGTTTCAAGCTTGGTTCACTGGAAAAATGGTGATGGCGTTGGTCAACATAGTAAATGTACCAAGGCTGGGCATGGTGGCTCACACCTGTAATCCCAGCATTTTGGGAGGCCGAGGTGGGAGGATCACCTGAGGTCAGGAGTTTGAGACCAGCTTGACCAATATGGCGAAACCCTGTCTCTACTAAAAATACAAAATTAGCCAGGTGTGGTGTTGCATGCCTGTAATCCCAGCTATTCGGGAGACTGAGGTAGGAGAATCGCTTGAACCTGGCAGTTGGAGGTTGCAGTGATCTGAGATCATGCCATTGCATTCTAGCCTAGGCAACAAAGTGAGACTCTGTTTCAAAAGAAAAAAAAAAGTGTACCAAATATACATTTATCTGCCTTTGGGAGTCCACGATGAGGAGAGTAACATACATCTCTACCCCTGCACCCACACACACAATAAAAAATAAAAGGTAATTTTTAAATGTTTTATACTATTATTTTTTATAATAAAATTAATTAAAAATACACTTATCTTACCCTAGTTGTAAAAATAAATATATTGTTCTACAACAACCATTTTCTCAGCACTCGTATCCTTCCTTAAAAATATTATTCTTGGGCCAGGCGCGGTGGCTCAAGCCTGTAATCCCAGCACTTTGGGAGGCTGAGATTCGTGGATCACAAGGTCGGGAGATCGAGACCATCCTGGCTAACACAGTGAAACCCCATCTCTACAAAAATACAAAAACTAGCCGGGCAAGGTGGCGGGCGCCTGTAGTCCCAGCTACTCGGGAGGCTGAGGCAGGAGAATGGCGTGAACCCAGGAGGCGGAGCTTGCAGTGAGCCGAGATCACGCCACTGCACTCCAGCCTGGGCGACAGAATGAGATTCTGTCTCAAAAAAAAAAAAAAAAAAAAAAAAAATTAGTTTAGTGTGGTGGCACTACTCAGACGCTGATCTGGGAAGATCACTTGAACCCAGGATTTTGAGACTGCAGAGAGCTGTGATTCATGATCAAATCACTGCATTCCAGCCTGAGCAGCAAAGTAAGGCCCTGATGCTGAAAAAAAGGACACGAAGTTTTAAAACTATGATTTTAAGATTCTAGAGTGATAGTAAACATATGTTTTAAATCATCTTTCCCTTGATCCAACATAGCTTTCTACCACTTTAAAATGATAGCTCTAGTAAATTTGTTAGCAAGATTATTATTTATGATTATATTTCACATTTAATTTTTTTATAGCATATGGCACTTTGGACAGCTACAAATTATTACTGGTGTTATGTACCTTATGAATGAAATCCAAGTTCTTTTCATTTCATTACAGATCTACATACCACCAAATAGATTGCTAATTACAGTAGTTGGATGTCTCCATTATGATGTCAATAACAAAGTTAGTGCCCTTATGGAACACTTCAATATAATTGACATCTGTTTTAAAATCTGGTAGAATACCCTTCCTTTACTCTCCTACTAATGTTTGTGTTGAAAATAATCAGGGAGATATTGAAAACAAGCCATATGTTCAATGACAATAAATGCTTCAAATGGTCTCTTTGGACACACACTTCATTTGAAGTACAGTAAATGACTAATGTAGATTATTTTACAATTTCCACATGGATAAAAAGATTTGAGACACACTTTCTTCTCACCTCAAATGCATTGTTGACTGACATGCACTTCTCGTGTTTATTAATACATAAAATAAAAGAGCAGAACATATGTTTGCTGGCGTGGTTCACAGTGGGTCTAGGCAGGAGGTCAAGAGCTGATTAAGATTTATTTCCCCTGCATACTTACTGCACAATGATTCTTGTATTTATTTGGTTAGTGTAGAAGGGAGAGATTATTCCTGGAAAGTGCTCTTTGCCTCAAACATTCAGAGCTCAAGAAAGTATGAAGTGAAAAATATCTGCAAAAAGAAGTGCTTAGAAGCAAAAGTTGTAGTCAGTAAGTAATTACTACTAATGATGCTAATAATGCTGAGAATTTAAAGACAAATCCAACAAAGCTGGTTACATATGACATGTCTCCTTGTTCAGTCATTTATTCCCTGGGTACGTTTTAAAGATCCCAAAAAATTAACATCTTTTCTCTTACTCTTTCCTCTCTTTTGGGTTTAAAAAAATCTGCTTTTTAATATTTAGTATTTAATATACAAATATTGATCTAATCTAAAATATCAGTATGGTGCCTTTCTTGCACCTTACTTTTATTTCCTATTTGCTTTCTTAAATTTCTTTTTAGAGGCAGCTGACTCATTCTCTGTGGGCATCAATTTGCTTATCTGTATAGCAGATATCCTAGTAGCTCCCTCCCAGGGATGTTATGAGCACAAAATAAGATAACAGTGACAGTGCTTGGTATACAGCAGCCCTAAGTAAAGAATTTCTCCTTCTTTCCTCTCTTCTTTCTTCACTTATTTTCTCGTTTCCCTTTGTCATTCTTTCTAAGTCTTAAATCCATGATATAATCTTTTTCAATTTAAAATTGCAACTGTGAATTTGTCTCAGTCAAAATGAAGAATAATAGCTCTTTTTATAGAAGGATTGGTGGAAGGAAGGAAGGAGGGGAAAAAGGAAGGAACAGAGTGAGGAAGGGAGGGAGACAGAAAAAAGGGGAGAGCTCTTTAAAACAAAAAAAACCCCAAAAACCAAAAAACAAACAAAAAAACCAGAGTCTCACTCTGTTACCCAGGCTGGAGTGCAGTGGCGCATTCTCCCACTGCAACCTCCGCCTCCTGGGTTCAAGCTATTCTCATGCCTCAACCTCCCAAGTAGCTGGGATTATAGGTGCCCACCATGCCTGGCTAATTTTTATTGCTTTTATTTTTATTTTTTAGTAGAGATGGGGTTTCACCATGTTAGTCAGGCTGGTCTCAAACTGACTTCAAATGATCTACCTGCCTTGGCCTCCCAAAGTGCTGAGATTACAAGCGTGAGCTACTGTGCCCGGCTGAGTTTAATTGTTTTGATTCTTGCAAATAAATGAGAATATGTGATGTTTGTTTTTCTTTGCTTGGCTTATTTCACTTAACATAATGATCTCCAGTTCCATCCATGTTGTTGCAAATGACAGGATCTCATTCTTTTCATGGCTGAATAGTACTGCGTTGTGTATGTACCACATTTTCTTTATCCATTCATCTGCTGATGGAGACTTAGTTTGCTTCCAAATCTTAGCTCTTGTGATTAGTGCTGCAACAAACATGAAGGTGCAGATATTTTTTCAATATACTGATTTCTTTTCTTTTGGGTATATACCCAGCAGTGAAATTGCTGGATCATATGGTAGCTGGGAGAACTTTTCTTTATTAATGCTATTGGCACTTCAATTTTTGTTTTGTCTCATATTTTTATACCAATAAAAAAATAGACTTGGTAAAATATGGTAAGCATTCTAGATATTCAATACAATTCTACAAATAAAATTCTGTGTCATAGTGAATTATTGTCTAGTTCTGTTTAAAAACTGCTGTGCACTTACTTAATGTGAGCTAGGCGTTGACTTACTATGTGTATCTAAAATGAATTTATTTTTTATTTTTTATTTTTGAGACAGGGTTTCACTCTGTCACCCAGGCTAAAGTGCAGTGGCATGATCGTGGTTCACTGCAGCCTCAACCTCCTGGGCTCAAGTGATCCTCCTGCCTCCGCCTCCTGAGTAGCTGGGACTACAGGTGTGCAACACCAGACCCAGCTAATTTTTTGTATTTTCATAGAGATGGAGTCTCCTTATGTTGCCCAGGCTGGTAAAATGGATTTTTAACATTAAACTTTTGTTTATATTTTAAGATAATTGTAGCTTCATATGCCCTTGTAAGAGATAATACAGAATGAGTCTAGCCATTTTTTACCCAGCTTCCCTAAATTGTAACATGTTGCAAAACTCTAGTACCTTATCACAACCAAGATATTGACATTGATAGTCAAGATACACAAAGTTTCCATTACCTCAAGGATCTCTCATGTTGTCCTTTTATGGCCATACTGACTTCTCTTTCACTCCCATCCCTTCTTAATCCCTGGCAACTACTAATCTGTTTTCTATTTTTATAATTTTATAATTTTAAGAGTATTATATGAATGGAATCAGGTGGCTTTATTTTGTGATTGGCTTTATTCATTCAATATCTTTGGAGATTCATTCAAGTTGTTGAGTTTGTCAATATTTTTCTTGCAATATTGCACTGGCTAGAATTCCCAGCGTTATGTTGAGTAAGGGTAGTGAGTGTGAACATCCTTGTCTTATTCCTAACCTTAGGGGTATTTAGACTTTACCACTAAATGCTAAATACTTTATTGTTAAATATAACATTGGTTGTTTTTTAAAAATAGATTTTTTTTTGCAAGTTCAGAAAGTTCCACTTTCATCTTACTTTTCTGAGAATTTTTATCATGAGTATGAAATTATGTCAAATGCTTTTTCTTCATCAATTGATATAATCGCGTGATTTTTCTTCTTTAGCCTGATAATATAAAGGCTTATATTAATTTTTGAATATTGGACCAGAATCTTGCATTTCTGAAATAAATTCTACTTGGTTATGATGTATAATTCTTTTTATATATTGCCGGATTCTATTTGCTAATGTTTTATTAAGGAATTTTACTTTTTTTTTTTTTTTCTTTGAGATCGCTCACTCTGTCACCCAGGTTGGAGTGCAGTGGTACAACCTTGGCTCACTGCAACCTCTGCTTCCCAGGTTCAAGTGGTCCTCCTACCTTAGCCTCGCAAGTAGATGGAACCACAGGCATGCACAACCACACCTGGCTAATTTTTTTTTTTTTTTTGTATTTTTGGTAGAGGTGGGGTTTTGCCATGTTGCAAAGGCAGGTCTTAAACTCTTGAGCTCCAGTGATTCACCCGCCCTGGCTACCCAAAGTGCTGGGATTACAGGTGTGAGCCACCACACCTGGCCAAGGAATTTCACTTCTATATTGTGTCTAGTTTCAGTATCTGGGTAATAATGAAGTAATTTTTAAAATTAAAGAAAATTAAACTGCAGCCTGTAGGGTGACCATTCTGAAAGACTGGGAAACTTAAACTCTGGCAAGAAGCTGGAAACAAGTACTGCCTATAAAATGATTTGAGAAGTGTTCTTTTCTATTTTCTGAAAGGATTATTTTGGCAGTGGGGGTACAGCTTTCCAGTGAAATCCTCTGAGCCTGGAGATTTCTATTGTGGGAGTTTTAAAATTACAAATTAAATTTCCTTAATAGTAGAACTTTATTTATTTGTTTATTTGAGACAGAGTTTTGCCCTGTCGCTCAGGCTGGAGTGCAATGGCGTGATCTCGGTTCACTGCAACCTCTGCCTCCCAGATTCAAGTGATTCTCCTGCCTCAGCCTCTCGAGTAGCTGGGATTACAGGCATTTGCCACCACGCCTGGCTAACTTTTTGTATCTTTAGTAGAGATGGGATTTCACCATGTTGGTCAGGGTGGTCTGGAACTCCTGACCTCGTGATACACCTGCCTCAGGCTCCCAAAGTGTTGGGATTACAGGTGTGAGCCACTGCGCCTGGCCAGCAGAACTGTTTAAATGATCTATCTCCTACTGGATGAATTGCTATAGTTGTGGTTTTTGAGAAATTGTTTCTTTTCACTTGAGTTATCAAATTTCTGTATGTAGAGTTACTTGTTTTGTCTTGATTCTCCTTCATTCTTGATGCCTGCAAAGTCTGCTGTGACATCACTTGTTTTCTTTCTTTCTTTCTTTTTTAAATTTAATTTAACTTTTAAGTTCAGGGATACATGTGCAGGTTTGTAAAATAGATAAACTTGTGTCAGGGGATTTGTTATACAGATTATCTCACCATCCAGGTATTAAGCTTTGTACCTATTAGTTATTTTTCCTGATCTTCTCTTTCCTCCCACCCTCCACCCTCTGACAGGCCCCAGTGCATGTTGTTCCCGTTTGTGTCCATGAGTTCGCATCATTTAGCTCCCACTGATAAGTGAGAACATGTGGTATTTGCGTTTCTGTTCCTGCATTAGTTGGCTGAGGATAATGGTCTCCAGCTACATCCATGTGCCTGCAAAACAAACAAACAGACATGATCTTGTTCTTTTTCATGGCTGCATAGTATTCTGTGGTGTTTATCTACTACATTTTCTTTATTCAGTCTATCATTGATAGGCATTTAGGCTGATTTCATGATTATGCTATTGTGAATAGTGCTGCAATGAGCATACACATGCATGTATCTTTATAATAGGAAGATTTATATTATTTTGGGTATATACCCAGTGATGAGATTGCTGGGCTGATTGGTATTTCTCCCTCTAGTTCTTTGAGGAATTACCACAGTCTTCCACAACGGTCGTACTAATTTACACAGCAACCAACAGTGTATAAGTGTTCCTTTTGCTCCACAACCTTGCCCGCATCTGTTATTTTTCGACATTTGGTAATAGTCATTCTGAAGGTGTGAGATGGTATCTCATTGTGGTTTTGATTTACATTTCTCTAGTGATCAGTGATGTCAAGCTTTTTTCATGTGGCTATCTCCTGTTTTCATTCCTGATATTATTCTCTCTTTTGTCTTTGTCAGTCTTGCTAGAGTTTTATCAACTTTATTAATCTTTCCAAAAAACCAGCTCTTTGTTTCATTGGTTTTCTGTGTTGCTTTTCTGTTTTTAGTTTCATTGATTGCTGCTCTTCCAATTATTATTTTATCTGTTTGCTTTGAGTTTATTTTGCTCCTTTTCTAGGTTCTTGATGGAACTTAAGATTATTAATTTAGGATTTTTTCCTAATGTATGCTTTAATGCTTCTCAGCACTGCTTAAGCAGCATAATATACAGTTTGATATGTTGTATTTTCATTTTCTTTCAGTTCCATGTATTTTAAAGTTTCTCTTGAGACTTCCTTTTTAGTTCATGGGTTATTTGGAAGTATATTGTTTAGTTTCAAAGCATTTGATGTTTTTCCTGCTACCTTTCTATTATTGATTTCTAGTTTGATTTTGTTGTGCTCAGAGAATGCCTGCTGTGTAATTTCAATTCTTTGAAATTTGGAAAGATTTGTTTTATGCCTCAGAATATGGTCTATCTTAGCATATATTCTATAGGCTTTTCAAAATAATGTATATTCTTTTGTTGATGGGTGAAGTGTTCCACAAATATAGGGTAAATCCTGATGGTGTTGTTGAGTTTTTCCACATCCTTGCTGATTATTTATCTATTCATTTATTTATTATAGAGACAGGGTCTCCCTGTGTTGCCCTGGCTGGCTTCAAACTCCTGGGCTCAAGGGATCCTCTTGCCTTGGACTCCCAAAATCTTAGGATTATAGGCATGAGCCACCATGCCTGGTCCCTTGCTGATTTTCTGTCTAGTTGTTCTAGACAGAATTGTGGAGACAGGGATGTCGACATCTCTAGTTATAATTGTGAAGATGTCTATTGCTCCTTGCAGTTCTCTCAGTTTTTGCTTCCCATATTTTTCAGCTCTGTTTGAATCATATACATTTAGCATTTAGGATTGCTGTCGTCTTGGTGGATTGACCCTTTTATTGTTATTTTATGTCATATCCTGTTTCCGGTAATTTTCTTTTCTCCGAAGGCTATGCCATCTAAGGTTATCGTAGCCACTTCTCTTTCCTTTGATGTTTGCATGATACATTTTTTAAGCCACTCTTTTACTTTTAACCTGTCTATAATGTTATATTGAAGTGAGTTTCTTATAGACAGCATATTCTTGGGTTATATTTTTAAATACGCTCTGCCAATGTCTGTGTTTTAATTGGTATATTTAGACTCTTTACATTTAATGTAATTGTTAACATGTTAGAGCTTATGTCTGTCATTTTCTTTGTTTTCCGTTTGTTCTGTTTCTTGATTTCCTGTTTTATTTTTCTCTGCGTTCCTGGGACATACTAGAACATTTCTGTAACTCCATTGTAATTTATCCATAGTATTTTGGAGTATAACTCTATGTGTAGGTTTTTTAGTGGTCGTTCTAGGTATTGTGTATGTGTGTGTGTATAATTTATCACAGTTTATTCGTTTTATTTATTAGAGTGATGTGTAGAAACTTCCCATTATATTCCTTTATCCTACCTTTTTGATAATAGTCTTAAATATTTTCTTTATGTACATTTAGAACCTCATCAGATCGTGTTATAAATTTTACTTCCACTTTCAAATAGAATTTAGAGAACTCAAGAGGAGAGTTAATTGTATTTTCTCATATTTTTGTTCGTTGTATTTTTTTCTTCTTTTCTGGTATTCAAAGGTTCCTTCTTTTATCATTTCCTTTGTGTTTAGACAATTTCCTTTAGCAATTCTCTTAAGTGTAAGTTTGCTGGCAATCAGTTTTTTTAGTTTTCCTTCATCTGAGAATGTCTTGCTTTCTCTTCATTCTTGAAAGATATTTTTGCTGAGTATAGGATTCGGGGTTGACAGTGTTTTACTTTCTGCATTTGAAAAATGTTAAGACATTTTATTTTGCCTTTTGTAATTTCTAATGAGAAATCTGCTGTTATTTAAGTTGTTTTCCCTGGCTGGGCATGGTGACTCATGCCTGTAAGTCCCAGCATTTTGGGAGGCCGAGGTGGGTGGATCACTTGAGGTCAGGAATTCAAGACCAGCCTGGCCAACATGTGAAACCCTGACTCTAATAAAAATACAAAAATTATTTGGACGTGATGGTGCACGCCTGTAGTCCCAACTACTGAGGAGGCTGAGACAGGAGAATTGCTTGAACCTAGAAGGCGGAGGTTGCCATGAGCCAAGGTTGCACCACTGCACTCTCCAACCTGGGAGACAGAGTGAGACTCCATCTCAATAAATAAACAAGGAAGCAACAAACACACAAATAAGTAAATAGTTTTCCCTTCTTAGTTAAGGTGTTGTTTTTTCTTGCTGCTTTCAAGACTCTTTCTTTGTATTTAGTTTTCAGAAGTTTGACTATAATGTCTTGGTGTAGGTTTCTTTAAGTCTGTCTTTTTAAGCTCAGCTTCTTGAATTTAAAATTATTTACTTCTTGCAAATTTCGAAACTGTTCAGCCATTACATTTTTGAATATTTTAAAAATCTCTATCCTCCTTCTCTCATTCTGAGTCTCTGATGACAAGCATGTTATAGCTTTTGTTACAGTTTCTTGAAGCTCTGTTCATTTTTTTTCACTTATCTATTGCTCAGAGTGAATAATTTCCATTCTTCTATCTTCTAGTTCATTAATTCTTTCCCTAGCCCCTCTATTCTGCTATTGAGCCCATCCATTTAGTTTAAAAATTTGGTTATGATATTTTCCAATTCTAAAACTCTCATTTAGTTCTTCTATACACCTTATATTTCTTTGCTGAAACTTCATACTTCTTCATTTCCTTCAAATGTGTCAGATAATTCTGACAACTTTGTCATCTCAGCGTTTGCATCTATTGATTGTCTTCTTTTAATCAGTCTGAGGTTTGTTGGTTCCTGATCTGGTAAGAGCTTTTGATTCAAGCCTGAACATTTTGGGTATTCTGTGATGAGAGTCTGGGTCTTATTTAAACTTTCTGTTTTAATTGAATTTCTCTGATACCACTCAGGCAGGGGAAGTGGGGGCACTACCTCATTACTACTTTGTAGAGGTAGAAGTCCAGCCTCCCCACTTGGTCTCTGTTGGCAATAGAAGTTGGTAGGGGAGGTGGTCCTTGTTGTTGCTGAGTAGGAGATGGGAGTCCTGGCTCTTTACTAGGACTTCACTGATACCTCCTTTGCTGGGAGGGGCAGGAGTGCCTCATTACTGTTTCCCACTTGTCTCCACTGACACCATTGGTGGTGAAGTGGAGAGGGGAGAAGATTCAAACTTGTTTCTGCTGGGGAGTAGTAAAGGTCCTGATTCTCTACTAGGCCTCTTCTAACACCACCCCAATGGGGAGAGAAGAGATGCTTTGTTACTGCCAGGTGGAAATGGAAATCAGGTTTCTCACAGGGAAGTCGAGGTTTCCCATGTGAACCCTGGGTTGGTGGTTGGGGGCATCTGGGACTGTGTTTATCAGGTCAGGCTGAAAGTCCTAGCTCTCTTCTTGTTCTTCTCTTACAACACTCTTGAGGGTGTGTTGGGGTGTCTCATCACAGCCTGCTGTTGTAGACTTATAGCTTCCCTCTTAGCCTTTGCTTGTGTGGGTGGGGAAGGGACCACAATATTTTCTGTGATGTTTGACTGGAGTAGAGTAGTTAGTGTCTAAAAGATTTTCATCTTGGTAGGCTGACCCTCTCCTATTCCTTTGCCTAAAGGAGTCAAAATCTTGGGGCTTTATTAGGGGCTTTTCTTTCCTTGGGGCTTTTGAGTCTGCATTGGCATTTTCAGATTGTTGGTTTCTTTGGCAAGTCTGGCACATCCAAGGCAAAAAGACAACCCAGAAAACTCAGAAAACTCACCATTGTGTTGTTCCTTGGGTCCTGAATTCCATTGCCAGTTTATCTGGCTCTTGTCTCCTTTTATTCTTCTGTTCGTTTTGTGTATGTCTGTTCCATCTTCCTACAGGTAGAAATCTCCTAAAATGGAAATTTTTGTCCAAATGTTCACTTAATTTTGTTTATGGTCTCTTCTAGATGTCTGGGCTGTAGTTTCAAACATTGTAATTCATTTTTTTGGATCTTCCTCTCCACTTTTTATTCCAAAACAAATACATTTGAAGTTAAATAAGGGCAAAAGTTGCAGTACAGCTTACGGTATTTTTGTTGTAGTAATTTATATTGACTCTGAACTCTTCAATATAATACTTATTAACTATTAGTTAATTCTGTTAAGGAGGATAACATTATAAGTGATAACATAGATTTTTGCTTGCTAGGTAATACTTAAGACCATTTCGCATCTAAACATTATTGAAGTTGCTCACAAGGGACAGATAATTTAATATTGACACAACCTTAAATAAATTGAAAAGGCATAAATCAAGAGTAATGAGATTCATAAAGCTGTTAATATTAATGGAGAAACCTTTTGGGAAGCATGGTATAATATCAAAGAAACTAGGAACCCTAGATGTAAAATGATGAGACTAGTTAATGATTTAAAAATTGGTTATTTTGTTTCAATCTCTTTTCAAGTCAAGACTATGCTATGTTCTTAGAGTGCATGTCTTTACAACTGTTATTAGAAAATGGAATGCAGGCGTCTTAGGAATAAAAGGACAGGCAAAATCTGTAGAAAACACAATATATTTATTTTGCTTTTGCATGTAAGAAGTCAAAAGAACACTGAACTTTATGAACTCTTTCTCGAATCACAGGTCATAAATATTTATTAATAAAAGTGTATGTATGTTATGCACAGACACATATATATATATGTGTGGGTGTGTATGTAAGCACACACATATGCACCTATATACAGATATAATTAAGGACTCAGAAATTTATTAGCCCCTAATTTTAGGTACTAGTTGAAAGGACATAAATTAGATATATTAAGTTTGGGGTTATGAATGTTCAAAAGAAGTAAATATCAAAGCTGGAGAGACACAAAGTAGGCACAAGAAAAAATGATTTAATGGTAGACACGGGCAAAATATGCTGAGGCAGGTTGTAGAATATCCTTCATTGCAGACTTGAAGCTGTATTGGGATGGTTCGGGTATAGAACTAAGCTTTCTTGGCTGTGTGAAAAATAGAATAGAAAACCCAGTTGTCACTTTTGTTAAGTTCTTATTTTTAAGTTCTTATTCTTGAAATGTTTGTAAAAAGACACATTAAATTCAATAAAACTATTGGCTGTTTTGAAAAGTTACTGCTTAGAAGAAGAGCTAATTTAGGCCAGGCAAATTACATATATGACACGGCCTGTGGATAATTCATGTAGATCTAATTTCCACATTACTTTTAGAGGTTCTTCTTCTTCCAACATATACAAACATAAAAACTATTACAAAATAAAAACAGACACATGAAGTTGCTGTGGTTCTAGTTATTTTTTGTGCACATGATCTTCTTTAGGCCCAGCCATCTTGAGGCAATTGTCTACTTTGGAAAAATTCTATGGAAACAGAGACGAGCAAGCAGAAATCCAGGTCTTGTTACCAGCACTGAATTTGGGAATGATGTAGACAAATAGCTCAATCACTGGGTCTCTCTTTCCTCAAAAAGGAGGGTGAAAAAGGAGAGAATCACAAAAGATTCTCTTTAATGGATTTTGCTTAGGTTTTGTTTTGTCTTGTTTTGGTAGCAGAATTGATCTTGTGGGGTAACATTTTTTCCCAAATGCTATTGCTTATGACATATTGGCTGTTTTCAGATTGAATTCAAGTATCTACTCAGGAATATGCTAGATCTTATGTGTGTTGCGTTGGTTAGCCCTGATGGAGGTTGTCAGCATGATGTGGGAGATGGAGGCCTTAATCAGTTCATGAAAACTAAAGGAGATACATACAACCTAATGCAAATGGAAACTTTTGTAGCTGTTGAAGATCAAACATGGAGTGTGGACATTTTTATCTTCAATTGAGGGAAATACTGTGCTCTTTCTTGTATATTTGTGTCAGATGTGATATTGTAGACACTGTAATAAGAAGGCTGGAAATGGTTTAGGTTGGAGTAATTTGAGCAATATTTAATCCACAAAACCATTATTTAATGGATTATGTAAAGTTCTATCTATTCACTTTTGTCTCCTTATCAGGAATATGTCTGCCACCAGTCACCAGAACTCTTAGCCAAACTGGGGGAATCAGTACAGGTGAACCAAGGACATACACCTCATTTAACGGGGGGAAGATTAAGCCTCTTCTCATCAGAAAAGATAGGTACACTATGACATCAGTAAGTAGCTGGAAAAAGTACCTGTGAAGTAGTGACAGCAGATCAAAGAACTGAGGACCCGATCTCAGAATACACGTGTGAAGTAGGGTAACATATATTTCTTCTTTTCAGTTATTTTGGTTTTTCCTGGCACTTCCTTTTGCTGCCTGACCCTCTCCTCCTTCAGTCAATGGCACTTAGTACCTTGATGGACAGAGGTTATTGTAGAACATAAGAGTCTAGTTCTTGACATTTGAGATTCAAAATCTGAAGTGTATAAGAATAAAACAAAATTTGGAAAGGTAAGAGAATTCAGAGCCAGTTTTTTTCATCCTTTCAATACCAGACCCAGTTTTCTTGGATTTCAGAGAGAAGGATATGCAGAGGAAATGGATACCCAGACTGAAGCCCTGAGAAAAGTCCTCTCTCCCTGACCCCAGTTAAAATGAGACTATGTCAAAGTTGTGTAATTTGTTGGCATAAAGTGGTTCATAATATTACCTTCCAAAAAAAAAAAAAAATTCTGGATCCAGGTGCAGTGGCTCACACCTGTAATCCCAGCACTTTGGGAGGCTGAGGCAGGTGGATCACTTGAGTCCAGGAGTTCGAGACCAGCCTGACCAACATGAAGAAATCCCGTCTCTACTAAAAATACAAAAATTAGTGGGCGTGGTGGTGCATGCCTATAATCCCAGCTACTTGGAGGGCTGAGGCAGGAGAATCACTTGAACCTGGGAGGTGGAGGTTGCAGTGAGCAGATATTGTGCCACTGCACTGCAGCCTGGGCAACAGAATGAGACTGTGTCCCCCACCAAAAAAATAAATAAAAATATTCTGTAGAGTCAGTAGTGATATCCAAGAGGAGACTTTTTTTTTTTTTTTTTTTTTTTTTTTTTTTTTTTTTTTTTTTTTTTGAGACAGAGTCTCCCTCTGTTGCCTATGCCAGAATGCAGTGGTATGATCTCAGCTCATTGGAACCTCTGCCTCCTGGCCTCAAGTGATTCTCCTGCCTCAGTCTCCCGAGTAGCTGGGACTACAGGCGTATGCCACTATGCCTGGCTAGTTTTTGTATTTTTAGTAGAGACAGGGTTTCCCCATGTTGGCCAGGCTGGTCTTGAACTCCTGACCTCAGATGATCCACCCGCCTCGGCCTCCCAAAGTGCTAGGATTACAGGCGTGAGCCACTGCGCCCAGCAGAGACAGTTTTTAACTATAGAAATAACAAAAATAATTAATTCCATGGCTTGTGGTCTACTTGTTTTGGATATATGAATGTGACAATTAAAGTCTGTTTATAAGTTAGAAATAAATGTTACTATAATAGTAATTACAAATTGGTGTCTATAACCTTGTAAAATACATTGTGACATTTAGTGGATCCCTAGTGAGGTTCTTCCTCACCACTCTATGTGATAGTGGCCCCTTTGTTTCTGTATCTCATACTCCTTGCTACCACCATTCCTTTAAGATTACTTTTCTGACTCCAAATTAATTCCCCAAGGCATGTACACAATCACTCTTCTCCATTTCTTCTTGCCATATCATGTATCTTTCTTTAGATCTCACTTAGAACCATTTTGTTCACATACAATATGGTATGGACTCTATAAATAGTGAACTGAATGGAAATCTGCCTTGAAAGAATTGCCACTCATGCTGAGTAAAACATATACACAGATTGCTGTCACACCAATCAGAAGACAATAAGTCAAAAAGAGAGGCAAAGCCATTAGACATGTGAAAACAAGGAGCTATTTCCTCCAGTCAAGGACTAGAGGGCCACTTGGTGGACAGAGTGCTATTTGAGCCGAGTTTTGAAGGATGAGTCAAACATGAATATGGTTGGGAGCTGCTTTTCAGGTGAAGAAAGAAGCAAGAACAAAGACACAAAATGGCCTAGTGAGCTATTGAATGAAACAGACAAAAGTCTATGCTGGTGGGGGTTGTTCATGCACTGTATATAACGTGATAGTGACACTGACAAGGTTTACCAGAGTATTTACTATGAGGAGAGAAAAAAGGAGACAGGCCAAAAATAATGCCAAGGGTTTTGACTTGAGGGATTAGAAGGAAAGATATAGGGAAGTCTGTAGGGGGAGTAGGTTTTAGGGGTGAAGATCCAGAGTTCAATTCTGGATATGTTGAGTTTGAGATCTCTCTTATACATCCAGGTGGGGAGGACAATAGGGAGTTGGCTATTTAACATAAAGTTGGAGAAAGGTCTAGACTGGGGGTATAAATTTTTAAGTCTTTGGTATTAAGATGGTATTTTATAGCCATTCAACTAGACGAATATAATACAAGAGAGTGAGAGTAGATAAAAAGAAGAGGATGAAAGTTAATGGCAAGGCTGCTTTTGTTAGATGCAGAGAATGTTCATGCCTCTACAAAATACAGAACCCAGGAGGGAAGGTGGTAAGTTTGATTTGGGACATTTGAATCTGGACACATGCTTGGAGACACCGACATACAATGGTGAGCATATAGACCTGGAGCTTGGGAGAGAAGTAAGATGAGAAGTGAGAGTTGAAGGCGTATCAATGATAAACTTATCAAGGGAGAGAAAAACAGAAGAAAGTCAAGGGAGCGGCATGTTCAAGGGTGCTAGCTGAATAGTTCATTGGAACCTTGCTAGCACCCTTGAACATCACAGGTTTGGGACAAAGAGAGAGGCCACTGAGGGGCTAATATACTACACAAATAATTAGGGAGCTAGAAACGTTTTGCTGATGAAGAAAATAAGTCCCATTAACATCAAATATATTGCCCAGGGCCTCACAGTAGGTAGTGGTGCTAGAAATAAATTCAGTTTTGTTTGCTTCCAAACTCTATCCTCTTTCCAGTATAACATGAAGGCTTCGCTAATCTATTTCCCTTATTTTATAGAGTGATTAACTAATAAGGTCATATAGCTTGTTAGTCATTGAGGAAGTTCTCATACGAGGTTATCTGATTCTCTTGTGTTATCTCTACCATAACAGTCTTAATAAAATTTCAACTGAAATATGATCAAATAATACATGTACTTCCAAGATCCCTCAAATATAACATTTATAATAAAAGGTAAGCAGAACTTTTTAGAGTTTACTAAATTGAGCTTTACCTTTTGGAATTCTGCTTTAGAACAAAATATTCTGTAGCTGCTTAGAGTTCCTTAAGAAGACAGTCCACCTGGAAGTGTACACATCAGTAAATTTGTGAACATTACCAAGTCATTTTTGTAGTCTATGTTAGCAAATTTATTTAGGATTATTGAATTATTAGTGACCCATTAGTGTGCTGACTACAGAAGATAGATTTTCATAGTATTGCTATTTTTAGTAATACAATTGGTAGTGTCATTGAGGTTTAATTTTACCTTTCCCAGCTTTGCAAGGCATTTCCTCAAAAGCCACGTGGACAGGACTTCCCACTGATGACGCTATTGCCAGGGCAACAGAGATCTGCTGTTTCTGTATGAATCCACACAAAAGCTGCTTTAACAAGTTCACACTGGCCAGACGTGGTAGTTCATGCCTGGAATCCCAGCACTTTGGGAGGCTGAGGTGGGCGGATTGCTTGAATCCAGGAGTTTGAGACTAATTTGGCCAACATGGTGAAACCCCATCTCTACTAAAAATATAAAAATTAGCCGGGTGTGGTGGCGCCTGCATGTAGTCCCACTCTTCGGGAGGCTGAGGCAGGAGAATCTCCTGAACCCAGGAGGCAGAAGTTGCAGTGAGCTGAAATCAGGCCACTGCACTCCAGCCTGGGTGACAGAGAGAGACAGTCTCAAAAAAACCAAAAACCAAAACAAAACCAAACCAAGTTCACATGTATTTCTTGAGTCCCCCGTCAATGAATTAGGCAGAGGGGTCCTTATTGTTAATAATCTAACAGAGCCCTCAAACGCTATAAAAGTAGAGTTGAAATTACATTCACACAATTCAGGAAACATACTTTGGCCTGAAATACTCAGCTTCCCTTTAACATTTGTTGAAAGTGGCCTCAATTTTGCTTGACCAATACAATCAATTCTACAACAATATATTTACATATCCCTTTTTCTTCCCGCGAGCTTAAAATACTTCCCACACTCCATGTTTCTAATCTCCACCACACTGTCTAGATCTCAGGGGTCAAGCACATAGCTTACGGATTTCTTCACAAAAACCCAGAAGAGCCATTTCTTAGCTTCGATGGAAACCATGTTCTTTGTTGCTTACTTATTGCTTATGTAAACACATTTGTGATTTGGCTTTGTGGGGTTATTAATTTCCTAGTATGTACTTGTTTTCCAAGATATCCTTGTATCCACAAAACATATGCATGTGTAGGAGTGTACGTGTATAAGATACATGTACTTTACTCCATACCTTTGTAATTTATGCACACACTCTACCACCACCCCTTCATGTTTAATATATTGACAGCTATGTTTAATATACTGACAATTACATGCCTGTACAAGCTTCTCTTCCCACTTAAAGCATCTCAGTGAAGAGAGGCATTAAGTATTCAGTAGGGAAAAATCAGCGCTTTTGCTTGAATCTGGGCATAAAAGAGTTATAAAAGAATTTCTCTCTTTTATTTTCATCCATAGGCTTTAACAGGAGGGTGGAGTTTTAAATGATTAATATGGTGGTTTTCCTTGGATATTATGTTTTATATTCAGAAAGCTAGGACAGTAAGGAACTGTCTTTGATGAGGAGGAAGAAGGGACATTGTTTTTATCTTATTATGAACAGTTTTAAAATTTGAACCACAAGTGAACCTACTTTGTTTTGCATCATTTATTTTTCAGTTAAAAAATATGAATCATGTTTATAAATTTGTGACATACAATTTACTTGGAAACTACGAGACAAGAAAAGTACATTTTTTTGTTTTTTTTTTTGCTAACATATACTTGATTAAGTCCACTCTTTTCTCAAACCAAGCATTAAACTGATAGGATTACTTTTTTCGGCCCGGCGCAGTGGCTTAACCCTGTAATTCCAGCACTTTGGGAGACTGAGGTGGGTGGGTAACCTGAGGTTGGGAGTTTGAGACCAGCCTGACCAACATGGAGAAACCCCGTCTCTACTAAAAATACAAAATTAGCCTGGTGTGGTGATGCATGCCTGTAATCCCAGCTACTCAGGATCCTGAGGCAGGAGAATCACTTGAACCTGGGAGGCAGAGGTTGCGGTGAGCTGAGATCATGCCTTGGTCCTGTAGCCTGGACAATGAGAGCGAAACTCTGTCTCAAAAAAAAAAAAAAAAAAAAAAAAAAGATTACTTTTTTCTCATCAACAAATACATTACTAATAGCAAGAGTAGCAATTACCAAGTGCTGTGAGCGGAAGCTTATCTACACAATAACCAAACCCTAAACAATTATTCTTTTTTTAATCACAGTTGTACTACTATTATTATTGTTATTATTTTTTGAGGCAAGGTCTTGCTCTGTAAACCTAAGCTGGAGTGCAGTGGCACGATCACTGCTCACTGCAGCCTTGAACTCCCAGGCTCAAGCAATCCTCCCGTCTCTTCCCCCCAAGAAGCTGGGACTATAGGTGTGCACTGCCACACCTAGCTTATTTTTGTATTTTTTATGGAGATGGGTTTTACCATGTTGCCCAGGTTGGTCTCGAACTCTTGGGTTCAAGTGATTCACCTGCCTTGACCTCCCGAGGTGCTGGGATTATAGGCGTGAACCACCTATGCTTTATTCTTGATTACTATAATATACTGTTCAACCCAATAATTTTACAGATATGTTAAAAAATTTTCCATTATTATCATTAATGTTGGGGCTTGAACACAGATCTTTGGAATTTCATGCTAAGAGTATTTACATAATATCAGATTGCCTGCCTTATTTCCTTGCTTTTCACTCCTTCTTTTAAATGTTAAAATAAAATTTTAATATTGTATGTATTTGAGAGAGTGCTCGATAAAGTTTTCTAACTTACTCATGTCTTAACTCACTATTAGATTTTGTGCCTGTTTTGAAGTCATCTATATTATCATGTGGCCTACTTAGAAACATGATATTGCTTAATTTTGGTATGACATGTAATATTTCCAGATGAGGTACATCAGGGGAAATGATAGATGTGATTTTTTTTTAAAGAAAACTAAAATTATCAGGTTTTTCTTACTAAAATAAATGGAACATGTAGTTATGCATGTGTGGTCAATCTCTTCCTTTTTAGAGTTTTCATCTATACTGCTGTCATACTCAGTAATTCCTACTGATTATTAAGGTGGTCAACTTTTATTTTAGGTCAGGGAGCACATGTGCAGGTTTGTTACAGGGGTAAATTGCATGTTATGAGTGTTTAGTGTACAGATTATTTCGTCACCCAGGTAATAAGTATAGTACCTGATGGGTAGTTTTTCAAGCCTCACCCTTCTCCCACCCTCCACCCTCAAGTAGTTTCCAGTGTCTGCTGTTCCCATCTTTGTGTCTATGTGTACTCAGTGTTTAGCTCCCACTTATAAGTGAGAACATAAGATATTTGGTTTTCTGTTCCTGTGTCAATTTGCCTAGAAAAATTGCTTCCAGCTCTATCCACATTGGTGCAAAGGGCATGATTTTTCATTATTTTTAAGGGCTGTGTAGTATTCCATGGTGTATATGTACCATATTTTCTTTATCCAGTCTACTGTTGATGGGCATCTAGATTGATTCCATGTCTTTGCTATTGTAAATAGTGCTGTGATGAACATACATGTGCATGTGTCTTTATGGTAGAACAATTTATTGTATTTTGGGTATATACCCAGGAATGAGATTGCTGGGTTGAATGATAATTCAGCTTTAAGTTTTTTGAGAAATCTCCGAACTGCTTTCCACAGTGACTGAAATAATTTACATTCCCACCAGCAGTATATAAGCATTCCCTTTTCTCCACAACCTAACCAGCATCCTTTTAATGATCACTGTTCTGAGTGGTGTGAGATGGTATGTCATTGTGGTTTTGATTTGTATTTCTCTAATGATTAGTGATGCTGAGTGTGTGTTTCATCTTTTTTTTTTTTTTTTTTTTTGGCATTTTTTCATATGCTTGTTGGCTGCAAGTATATATATTTTTTGAGAGGTGTCTGTTCATTTCCTTTGCTCATTTTTTTAAATGGGGTTGTTTGATTTTTCCTTGCTAATCTGTTTGTTCCTTATAGATTCTGGATATTAGACCATCATTAGATGCATAGTTTACAAATACTTTCTCCTATTCTGTAGGTTGTCTGTTTACTCTCTTGATAGTTTCTTTTGCTGTGCAGAAGTTCTTTAGTTTAATTAAGTCACACTTGTCAATTTTTGTTTTTGTTGCAATTGCTTTTGGAGTCTTTGTCATGAAATCTTTGCCAGGGCTTATGTTCAGAATGGTATTTCCTAGGTTTTCTTCTGGGGATTTTATAGTTTTAGGTTTTACATTTAAGTATTTAATCTATTTTGAGTTAATTTTTGTATATGGTATAAGGAAGTGGTCCAGTTTGAATCATCTGCATATGGCCAGCCAGTTATCCCAGAACCATTTATTGAATAGTGAGTCATTTCTCCATTGCTTGTTATCATCTACTTTGTTGAAAAGTAGATGGTTGTAGGTGTGCAGCTTTATTTCTGGGTCCTCTAATCTGTTCCATTGGTCTATGTTTTTGTACCAGTACCATACTGTTTTGGTTACTGTAGCCTTGTAGTATAGTTTGAAGTTGGATAGTGTGGTGTTTTTGGCTTTAAATAAAGTTATTCTTATGTTACTCTTGTAGATCGACTGGCTGTGAGTTGAACACTGATAATTTTAAGACAGGAAAACTCATGAATAAGCATATTAACTCAAATTGTTTCTAATAAGAGTCAAACTCCTTATATCATAGGGAGGGATGCAGCATCCTGGTCCTCAGTGACACCCAGCAGTGCCAGTTTCATTGTAGTTGCTGCTGTGCATTGCCTGTGTATTACCTTATCTTGCACACCTTCCCCGGCATTGCCACTGTTATATTACTATCCTAACCATCACACAAATCTTCACAAAGTTTTCCTGGACCCTCATAACTCATTGTAATATGTACTGTTTTCTTTAAATCCCTAAAACATTTATCCTGCAGTCCTGAATTGAAGAAGATAGGAAAAAAATTAGAAAGCTATTGTCACAATCCAGACAAACAATATGGTAGTTTGGATTAAAGAGTTGGTAGGAGGGATAGAAAGAGTGGATAGATTTGTGATGCATTTTGGAGATACAGTTCACTTGGTTTGCACGTAAAGGGTGAAGAAGAAGAAGAAATCAAGACTAACTCCCAGGTTTGTGATCTTTGAGACCTGGTAGAAGAAAGCGTCGTTTTCTAAATAAAGGAAGGCAGATGAGGACAGGTTTTGACGGAAATCATGTTAAGCTTGAGCTGCCTATGAGACAACTATTTGGTTGGTGCAAAAGTAATTGCAGTTTTGCCATTACTTTGTTAGTATGAAGGGCTATCTGCCTTTCTAATTGGCAAATAGATACAGAATGCATATTAGTTTAAAGAATAATTTTTTACTCCTGTAACATATGGACAAATAGATTAGCAAGGCAGCTTTCTTCTGTTTAGTTGTTCAGAGATTCAGACTGACAGAAACTGTGGCCACCTTCCATATGTGATTTTAACTGTCACCCTGGGATCATCTCCATGAGGAAGAGAAATGATAGCATGAAGCAGTGGGCATGGAAGGTTTTCATGGGTTAGGACTGGAAACAGCACACACATCTCTAGTGTTTGGATTCTATTAGATAAAACACAGCCCCATGGTCACCCCTGACTGGGAAATATGATCTAGTTTTATGCTCACATATGAAAAAGAGATGGATTTGATGTGTGCTAGAAATCACCACATCCAAATGGAGACTTAAAGTTGGCAGTTGAACTATGAATCTAAAGCACAGAGAAGTTTGCATGGAGATCTAAATTTGGGAAATAAACAACATAAGATCGTATTTAAAAGTATGCAACAGGGAGAGATTCTAGACAGACAAAGCTGAGGATAAAGTGAGTACCAACATTTCTGAACAAGTAGTATAAAAGGGTAAACTCATAAGAGGCAAAAGTAGAATTGGATGTGGACTGACACAGCACCATCGGATAGAGAAGAGCATGAGCCTTCCCTCTCTGATTCCTACGATCTCTTTGGCAGGAAGAAGGAAGGCATTCCGAAGGCTGAGAACTTGGAAGAATGTAGGATGTGGGTTCAGCCATGAGGACTGAAGAGACCAGACTGGAATTGTGGGAGAGAAAATGGAAAGGCAGCTGAAGCATTGAAATGGGCATCTCGGCCGGGTGTGGTGGCTCACACCTGGAATCCCAGCACTTTGGGAGGCTGAGCTGGGCAGATCACCTGAGGTCAGGAGTTTGAGACCAGCTGCCCAACATGGTGAAGCCCTGCCTCTACTAAAAATACAAAAAAATTAGTCAAGCATGGTGGCACACATCTGTAATCCCAGCTACTTGGGAGGCTGAGGCAGAAGAACTGCTTGCACCCAGGAGCTGGAGGTTGCAGTGAGCCGAGATCATGCCATTGCACTCCAACCTGGGCAACAAAAATGAAACTCTATCTCAATAAATAAATAAATAAATAAAAAATTAAAAAAGAAAGAAAGAGCCGGGTGCGGTGGCTCAAGCCTGTAATCCCAGCACTTTGGGAGGCCGAGACGGGTGGATCACGAGGTCAGGAGATCAAGACCATCCTGGCTAACACGGTGAAACCCCGTCTCTACTAAAAAATACAAAAAACTAGCCGGGCGAGGTGGCGGGCGCCTATAGTCCCAGCTACACAGGAGGCTGAGGCAGGAGAATGGCGTAAACCCGGGAGGCGGAGCTTGCAGTGAGCTGAGATCCGGCCACTGCACTCCAGCCCGGGTGACAGAGCAAGACTCCGTCTCAAAAAAAAAAAAAGAAAGAAAGAAAGAAATGGGCATCTTTACTCTCAGGAACTAGAGAGAGAGAAAAGAGGACAGGTAGGCCAGTCTCTAAGTCATCCTTAGCTGTGTGTTCTTGGGCAAGTTACTGAAACTCTCCAGTTCCTCTTTTGTAAAATGGAGATAAGTATAATAACTTTTACCTAGGGAGGGGGAATTTAATGAGATAGGCACATAAAACGTTAGCACAGTGCCTGTCAGAAGGGCAGGACTATGTTCTTAGTTGTTGTTTTTTTAATTTCAACATCTTTGCCTGAGAAGCATCTATATATTTGTACACAGCCTTGTGCATCATCAGTATTTAGAAAATGTTGAATGAATGAATGAACGAATGAGTATATACTTAGTAAAGGCAGAGAAAAAGGTACTGCTATTAGGAGATTATGATTAATAAACTTCACATAAATAAATGTCATCCGAACATCGTAGTCTTTGTTTTCAGAGACACACAAAAACCCTCAATGTATTAAGACAATCAAAAGTTTAAGGCACTTGGCACAATTATCGTGTCATTTCTTTGATTCAGAAAGCCCAGATTTTTACAAAAGGGTTTACATCATAAGAATCTTTTAAAATTGAAATTCTTATAGCAGTAAAAATTATAGACACTTCATATTTTTCTTAGTATAAAAAATTCTGTAGTTAATTCTTATTCAACTTTAACTGACTACTCTGCATCAATATTATTTTCAATTCTCAAATCAATAGCCTGGATGTTTTGGGGGGAAAAAAATCTAATTAGTCTCACTGAGGGGTTACCTGGTGAGGCAGGGGAGAAGCCCTGTTGTTCCTGAGGTATTGACTGGGAAGCCAGCCAGCTGGATGAAAACCCTTTTTAATGGCCCCATATGAGGTCAATTTAAGTGCTCTTGGCAATACGTGGGAACTAGAGTAAATATAAAGACAACTTCTGTTCTTTTGCCCAGCACAGTTAGTATCACTTTGTTTACATTTGACATTAAGGATGACTTAGAGACTGGCCTACCTGTCCTCTTTTCTCTCTCTCTAGTTCCTGAGAGCAAAGATGCCTCTTTCTTTCCTTCCTTCCTTCCTTCCTTCCTTCCTTCCTTCCTTCCTTCCTTCCTTCCTTCCTTCCTTCCTTCCTTCCTTCCTTCTTTCTTTCTTTCTTTCTTTCTTTCTTTCTTTCTTTCTTTCTTTCTTTCTTTCTTTCTTTCTTTCTTTCTTTCTTTCTTTTTCTTTCTTCTTTCTTTCTTTCTTTCTTTCTTTCTTTCTTTCTTTCTTTCTTTCTTTCTTTCTTTCTTTCTTTCTTTCTTTCTTTTTCCTTCCTTCCTTCCTTCCTTCCTTCCTTCCTTCCTTCCTTCCTTCCTTCCTTCCTTCTTTCTTTCTCTTTCTTTCTTTCTTTCTTCCTTTATTTATTTATTTATTTTTTTAGATAGAGTTTCATTCTTGTTGCCCAATGACATAGATCCTGGGCCATTGTGAGTTCTTTGGAGATTATATCAAAGCACTAGTGAAGTAAAAATGGAAACAATGTCAATTTTCAAGGGTGTGAAATAGAGCTGTGTGGTAGCACTTTCTTCCACATTCCTCACTCGCTAATCTCTCTGCACATGCATTTCTTGGAACGCCTTACCCTACCATTTTCACTTGGTGAAGTCATACTTATCTTTCAAGACCCAACTTAAATGTCATTTTCTCTTTGACTCTTTTTCTCCTCTGTCACATTAGCATTCCCTGTTTTGCTACCAGAGAATTTTGTGCTTGCTAAAACTGTAGCACTTTGCATAAAACGTTGTAGCTATTTGTTTATCTGTCTCTATCTGTCACTGGATAATGGACTCCATAAGGACCTGGCCCACATTTTATTCACTTTTGTATTTCTAGTACTTAATACAATACCTGACACATGTTAACCCAATAAAAATCTTTACTGGAAAATTTCTTGATCTGAATACATAGATTCCTCTTAAATTGAATAACATCATGCCCCATTGCCATTATGCACTAGAACAGTGGTTCTCAACCGGAAGTGATGTTTAACCCCCAGGAACATTTGGCTATCTCCAGAGGCATTGTTGGTGGTCACAACTGAAAGGGAAGGTTGGTGCTACTGACATCTAGTAGACAGAGGCCAGGGATGTTGCTAAACATCCTGCAAATGCACAGGGCAGTCTCCCACTACAAAGAATTATTCCACCCCAAAATTAGTCATGCTGAGGTTGAGAAACCCTGTCATAGAAGAAGAAAGTAAGCCTATATAATCATATACCTTTCACTGGGACCACATCAGTCTACACAGAGTCAATAATGTTTATATAATGCTACTGCCAAGCAGTATCTTCAGCCTAAATCTATATCATAAGCCCCTGTTTCATGTCCATCTTTCCATTGTCCTTCTCTCTCTCCCTCCCTTATTTCCTTCCTCCCTCCCTCCCTCTCGGTTTTTCTCTCTCATCATATTTACTTGGCATCTCTACCTGCCTTTCTCAAGGCAGCTCAAACCAAACACATGCTAAATATCAAATGTACCATCTTTCTGGGACATTCCTTTTCAACAACATATATACCCCTAATTAATGTTTTTACCTTCTACACAGCTTCCCAAGCCAGGGGACTTATATTTGTCTTCTACATAAAATAAGTCCCCAAGTCTTTGTACCCTTTTAATAATTCCTAAATCCTTTAATTCTGTCCTGGCCGTTATCATACTATTGTCTTGACATCTGCAGTTTCCTGACTGTTCTTGACCCTTCACATCCCCCTCCACATTACTGTGAGAGTAGTTTTCACAAGATATTGATTCTTTCTGATCATAAGATGAATATACAATCATTTTCACAATTTGTGAGCACCAATAACACTAAAAGACGAAAGTAGAATTCATTTGTTATGTTACTACAACCTAGTGCGTTTTCTTTCAGTTCCTTTTCTATGCGAATATGTATATTTCTTGCCCAAAATTGAAATAGTAAACACATGTAAACACATATAATATCTTTTTTTAACTTTTGGGAAAATCTCATGACATTGGGTACTGTTGAGTACATGCAGAGACATCTGTGTATCTTACCTTGTCCTAGTTATGCAGGAAATACTTGGATCGGACTCCATCAGCCAAGGAAAATTGAGTGTAAAAAATGAGGTCTGTGGTCACATCTAGTAGTATAACACACCCTACTGATGCTGTACATTGAATAACACTGATTGAATGGGACCTTCTTACTCAGATGCGATGGTCTCCAGCACTCATCCAGACTGGCTTACATGCTGATCTGCTCTCACCTTATATATTAAGTTTAATAATTGTGTAGGGTAAAAAAATGTCCCAAATGCATATAATTTCATATACACTAGCCTCACATTATTGTAAGGCTGAGATTGGAAATGGGTCATCAAACTTCTAGAATGTATGACGGGATCCTCACTCCTATAGTCTTATCATCTGTCACTATAGACTTCTGATGAGGTCTTTCTGGGGGACTTGGAAACTGATGCCTTTGTCTATCATCTGAAAATATTGAATATCCCAACTGTAGTGACTTCCTTTTAAATCTTCTTGATAAAAAAACCTTATTTAATATGCCCAAGGTGTGTCTGTATCTGGTGTTTTAGTCTGAACTATTGGCATTTGTGATCTTACCTTCCTTCTCTTTGTTCACCTGCCTCTGTCTATGGTGTTTTGCAGTTGCCTCTACCCATTGCTTTAGTATCAATCTCTAACCACATTTTATTATGATAATTTGGGGTCCTTCCCCTAGGTGATATGGATGTGTTGTAGACATAGCCAGTAGTCACTAAACTAACACTTGTTACAAGATTGTGGTGGGGAGATCCATCCCAGTCCTAATCTTTAAGCATTGAACTTGAAGCAGATCCCCTACCTTGTGGGGGTCCCTTTTGCCCTGTTGTGTCTCATTTTTATTAAGCCAAAGTTGAATTTTGCTTTTTTTTTTTTTTTTTTAAATAGCAAACTAGTCTGAGAATTACAGTGTTTTAATAAGAGAATTGTAGCTTCTGGGATTGCAGTACCAATATGTTTGGTCTTTTGTTATTTTAAATTGCATGTTTTTGATGGTTTCCTTGGCTTTTCTTTTAATATGTGGATTTTATTTTCTTTGTTTGGCTCTTCCACATTCTGAGGCCCTTGAATGCAAGAAACTTTCCAGTTTACCCCATGCATTGCTCACCAGAGTTCTTCTCCTTTGCCTTCTGTGTGGAATTCTTATTAAAGTTTACTTCCTAAGATCAGATGCTGCCACTCCCTCCATCTTGTCCTCTTGCTGTGTAGCTTCTGAAAGTTTTAGTTCTGAACAGATGTAACCAGAAAGATAACGAGGCCTGGATGTTAGTTTTCAGATTGATTCAGACTCTGGGTATGATAGGGAACAGAACTTGGAAGAGGGATCAAATACCTCTTTACCACATTCCAAGAAGGTGGGTTTGATTTTACCCTGAAAATTAAAAGAGATGCTAAGGGAGCCTAGGCAGGAGTGTGACTTTTTCACATCGGCACTTTAACCGGGTCTCTTCCCACCCAGATCAGAGCTGGTGTCTCCACTGCTCTCTGCCTGTCACAGATGACATTCCTCTACAAAACGTGTGTGGTAGTGATAGAACCTAAGTCATTATAAGGATTTTTGTGTGATCAAGACTTTATTCATATAGATATCCACTGACAATTGTCTATTTTCTGACCTTCCCACTTTATAAAATGTATACTGTTCTTGATTCTTGTATCTTTTCTGCCTTATTCCAAAGTCAGGAATTTCTGAATTTTGTATCATGTTCTATTATATGTATCAGAAAATGTCATTAAACCTCTAAAAGAATAAAGAAAAATTAGTTACCTTCATCTTACAGCTTGCATATGTTTCCTAGCAATAAGGGATGAAACAGGAATTTAATAACTAGAATATTCAATTAAACAATAATACATCTTATGTCTATAGTTCAGTGACATTTGATGGTTATAAGGAGAATCTTTGTAAAACTCTGAAGTTATTTCTAAATCATCAGAGAACAAGTCTTATTGTTTTTATTAGTATTTCAATATACATTTTATTGTGGCTTAATTATTTGAATATTTGTGATCTTTGTCTGTACACATAATTCTATATTTAGCAGATTTTTAGATGAATTAGAACATCCCTAATGGGAATTAGTCTCTTTTCTTAAGTTCTGCAGTTTTACTCTCATTAAAATGCTCTCCATACCCTGCATTAGATCAGAGCTATTTAAACATGTGCCTTTTTTTTTATGCTAAGTTGTTTGCTTTTGGGAAACAGAGGCTGGGCCTTTTTCTCTTTTTATTCCTTATATCACTTGGCACAATCCTTGACACATAGTTTGTTTAGTAAATGTTGGTTAACACTAATGTTTATGAGCTGAATTTACTATATCAAGGGGATGACTTATCTTGTCTTTTATGGAAATGCAAAATTTTGTTCTACTCCATCCTTTGTGGTCCTAGATCTAGATGTCTGCCTGCATGGGATGTTTTGAGAAAAACCACAGAAAAGTTCTAAAATTCCATTCAATTATTCTCTCAGCTGCTTGGTTGACTCCTAAATTTCTACTGTTCAACCTTGATTCCTTTAGCACATATTCAAATGCAAGCAAATTTGAGAAGAGTGATGCTTTAAGGTACTCTGTTATTTTGCATCCAGTATGAATGAAGTTTATAAGCACTTATTTTCCAACATGGAGGAGAAAAAGCCCATTTGAGAGCAGTTATAAAAAGAGACGTGGGGCCAGGGGTACCCAGGACAAGCTTTGTTGCCATGGCGAGATGGACATGCTTTTATTGAATATCTGTAGCCAGTGAAATCTTACATTACTAAAATATCATCAGGGAATGAAAAGCATAGGCAGAGACTCAATGATTCTGAAATTCTCCCATCTGGCTGAAGTCACGCTAGTTCATGATTTAAATCCATATTCTTGTTAGTGGACGCAGAAGACAGCTGGAGTGAGTGTTCCATGAGGCCATGGTGTCCCTCTAAATATCTCTTCTTCAGGGGAATTCAGTATCAGTTCCTTTAGCCTTTAATCTGCATCCAGAATTTTAATTATTGCTCTCTTCTCCCAAGGTTCCTTTTCACGATTTCTACCACTTCCAGGACTCAGACTGACACGATGCTCTCGTGACGATCAGGTGGCCTGTTTTCAGTTTTCAGATGAGCTCTGTTTTTAGTGGGATATGACTTCACAGTCTTTCTTGTTCTCTTGTTTATGTTTCATAATTTATGCCTCATAATCCCTTCCATACACTTTTTTTTGTGACACTACTTTCTCCTATTTCATGTTTCAAAGTACAGAATTAAACTTTGTCATTTCATATTTTACACAACAAGTTTTCTTTAAACGCCTTCTTTTTTGAGACCTGAAATGACAGCACTAGGGCCCTCATAGAAGCAGAGAAAGAGGAATAATTAATGTTTTTCTCTGAAATTTGTTGAGTCCAGGGCCTACTGGGCAATGATGATGAGCCGAGGGCAGCAGAAACTTGAATTCCTAAATTCACATTCATGGTTGTATTAGTCTGTTCTCACATTGCTATAAAGAACTTCCTGAGACTGGGTAATATACGAAGAAAAGATGTTTAATTGACTCACAGTTCTGCAGGCTGTACAGGAAGCATGGATGGCAGACCTCAGGAAACTTACAATCATGGCAGAAGGCAAAGGGGAAGCAAGCATGTCTTGCTATGGTGGAGCAGGAGAGAGAGAGAGAGACAATGAAGGGGGAAGTGCCACACACTTTAAATCATCGGATTTCATGAGAACTCCCTCACTATCACAAGAACAGCAAGGGGGAAATCTGTCCCCATGATACAATCACCTCCCACCAGGTTCCTCTGCAGCATTGGGAATTACAATGCAACATGATATTTGGGTAGGAACAGGGAGCCAAACCATACAAATGGTGATCTGCTGAAACCTCAACGTCCTCCTCAACGTCCTCCTCTATAAAATAACATTCATAACATTAGATATCACTTGGCCTCACATTGGGATTCATGAAAAGTAAAGATAAAGGCAAGCACAACTGTGAAATATTTTGAGCTGCAAAATACCATCAGTAACTAACAGTTTATCTGAAGTTAGTGTTGGTGTCACTAAAGTCAAAACAAATTCTGTCACTAGAATTCACTGGACTGTTTCCTGTTTTCACTCATGTATTCATCTCTTATGCCCCAAATGTTTATTAAATGCAACACATACAAGTTAATATTCTAGGCATCACACTGGGACAAAAGACACATGGGATCTCCACCCTCATGGTGAATTCTGGTGTGTAAGGGCATATGTACGTGTTGGGGGAAAGACAAAAATTGGTAAATAACTACAAATACAAGCAGGTCACCCATTGTGAACATCACTGTGAAGGAAATACAGTGTTGTAATAGAAAACAGTCAGGTGTGCAGAAAGAGGCTGTGTTGGTTCGTTCTTCTACAGGTATAAAAAGGTACCTGAGACTGGGTAATTTATCAGGTAAAGAGGTTTAATTGGCTCACAGTTTGGGAGCCTACACAGGAAGCATGGCTGGGGAGACCTCAGGAAACTTACAGTTATGGTAGAAGGTTAAAGGGAAGCAGTTTCATCTATTTTTTTTTTTTTTTTTTTTGAGACGCAGTCTTGCTCTGTCACTCAGGCTGGAGTGCAGTGGCATGATCTCGGCTCACTGCAACCTCTGCCTCCCAGGTTCCAGTGATTCTCCCACCTCAGCCTCCTGAGTAGCTGGGATTACAGGCGTGTACTACCACACCTGGCAAATTTTCGTATTTTTAGTAGAGACGGGGTTTCACTATGTTGGCCAGGCTGGTCTTGAACTCCTGACCTCAGGTGATCTGCCAACCTTGGTCTCTCAAAGTGCTGGGATTACAGGTTTGAGCTTCTGTGCCTGGCCAAAAGCAGTTACATTTTACGTGGTTGGAGCAAGAGTGGAGAGGGAAGGGGGAGGTGCTACACACTTTTAAACAACAAGATCTCGTGAGAACTCACTATCATGAGAATAGTAAGAGGGAAATCCACCCCCATGATCCAATCACCCTCCCACCAGGTCCCTCTGCCAACACTGGGGATTACAATTCGACAAGAGATTTGGGCAGGGACAGCAGAACAAAATGAGAAAGGAAGAGACTTAATCCTACAGGGGAAGGGGTTTGGTCTTATTTTAAGAGCCAGGGGAAGACACTTGATTCTGAATAGCATCATGAATTAGTTTAAATTTTTTTAAAAAAATCACTCTGGTTGCTCTTTAGAGAATCCATTATGGGAGGCAAAAGCGGAAACAGGGAAACCAGTTAGAAGACTGTTTTAAGATGAGAGAGCAATGGCTTGAACGAGGGTGGTGTCCAGGGGATGCAGAGGAGTGGATGGATTCCAGATATATACTGAAACTAGAAACAGCACATCTTAGTGATTGATTGGGCTAGGGGAGTAAGGGAAATGGAAAATCAAGGATAGAGCCTATATTTTTGGCTTGAAGATCATGGTGTTTGTTTGTCAAGCTGGGAACATGTGGAATGGGGAGATCAGCAGTCCCTCTTTGGTTTTTTATGTATAAGAGGCCTAGTAGGTATCCAAAAGGAGGAGATGCCAAGTAAACAGTTGTAGGTTTTGGTCTGTTTCACAAGGAAAAGGTCAGCTCAGGAGATATCTATCTAGAAGCCATTAATATACAGGTGTGTTTAAAGCATGGGATTGGATAAAATTCTCTAGGGAGAGTGTATGAAGCTAAGGTAGCAGAAGTTGAGGCTGAGGTAGGAATGGGAAACTTCTACATTTGTCAGTCAACTAGAACAAGGGTCCAGAAACCACAGCCAATGGGCCAAATTCAGGCTGGGGCCTGTGCCTGTATGGCTAGCAGCTAAGAAAGCTTTTTATATTTTAAGGGCTTGTATAGAAAACAAAGAATATGCGAGATTGCATGTGTCCCACAAAGTCTAAACTATTTGCCATCTAGCCTTTTAGAGAAAAAGCCTGTAGACCCCTGAAGTAGAGGATAGGAAGCCAGGAAATGAAACTGGGAAGGAATGCACAAAAATGGAGGAGGAAAATCAGAAGAGTCCAATGTCATGGAAGCTGTGAGAAGAAAACGTTTGAAGAAATTCTCTGAGAGGCCAAGTAAGATAAAGACAAAGAATGTAAAGAATATCATAAGTGATCATATTAGTTAATGTATGTAACGTTAGTTTCTGTAAGAAACAATCCCAGCATTTCAATAGCTTAACATTAGTTTATTTTTCGTGTAATTTCCCATTGGCTGTGGGTGAGGTGGTGGTTGTATGTGTGTGTGTGTGCACGTGTGTCTGTATGTGCATGCAGGTGTACTCTGCTTCACATATTCATATAGGGACATGAGTCGTTTCAATCAGTATCTCTGTAATACTTTCAGGCCTTGAAATATGAACCTGAATCCTCAGCACAAGGTCTGCATATGTAAGAAGAGAGAAACAATGTGAAAGCCTTTAAAGGGCTGCTTCACCTTGACCCACATTCAATTGGCTAGAGCTTAATCACATGGCTACACCCAACAGTAAGGGAGGTTGGAAACTGTGGTCTGAATGTGTTCCTAGAAGATAAAGTAGATGAGTTTTGTTGAATACCTTGGTGTCTCTGCCACATAATTCTCAACAAAAACACCTTCTGCAGTAGAAACCATGAAACCACAGCTGAGCAGGAAAGAGGGCGGCAAGCATAAACACCTCTTTCAATAAGTTTAACTGTGATGGGGAACATGAAGTAAGATTCTAGCTTAAGAGGAAAAAATGCAGGGTCAAGGGAAGTTTCCCATAGAGGGAAGCATTGTGTGGTAGTTATCACAATAATAATAATGATAATGATGATATTAAGCACTATCAATTTTTGATGGAATTTTGGAAGCACTTATTATGTACCAGACATAGTTCCAGACACTTTTCCTATGTTAACTTACGCAATCTTAGCAAGGTTCTTAGTTGGTAGGTGTTCTTGTTATTCCTATTCTAACACATGAGGAAACTGAAGAAAAGAGAGGTTAAGTCACTAGCTCAACATCACATAGTTATCTGCAGAGACGTGATTAAAATCCAGCTACAAAATCTCCTGTGTTTATGCTAGGCGTAGTGCTTGGCAGAAAGAATCAAAGAAAGCTTTTAGAATCAAACAAGCTTGGATTCGAATTTCAGATGTGTTTCATCCTAGCTATATGATTTTGGGGAAGTCATTTAACCTCTCAGTTTTCTCATCTATAGAAAGAAGATTATGTCTACTATAGAATTATTGCCAGTATTAAATAATATACAGTATTTAAAGCACCTTGTATTATGCCCAATACAGAGTAGAGACATAATAAATGATAACAATATACTAATCAAGAAAGATGTAAGTCTGAATATATATTTTCCATCATACATATTCTTTATAAAAAATGTGTGGCTGGGTGTGGTGGCTTGTGCCTGTAATCCCAGCACTTTGGGAGGCTGAGGCAGGAGGATTGTTTCAGTCCAGGAATTCAAGACCAGTCTGGGCAACATGGTGAGATCCCATCTCTACAAAAAAATAAAATATTTGCAGGGCATGGTGGTGCATGCCTGTAGTCCCAGCTACTCAGGAGGCTGAGTGGGGAGGATCGCTTGAGCCTGGGAGGTCATGGCTACAAGCCATGATCATACCACTGCACTCTAGCCTGAGACCCCATCTCAAAGAAAAAAGAAAAAATAATCCAGGAACAAATTTAGAAAATTTGTTCCTGCTTTATAGTGCTGTAGATATAAGTGAAAATATCATTATGTATAAATATTTTAAGAGGCTTGGGCATTGAAAAGTTGTGTATGATTTTAAATGTGTACACTACTTTTACAGTGTCTGTAGCATCTTAAGGGAAAATGATGCAAAGCTACCTGCCGTCTGATAGCAAATTGATGTTATGTGCCTTTATTATCATCTATCCCCTTATCTTGAATAAATGTACCTTTGCTTTAAAAATGCTAAATGTGGAAGGATAATCCACTAAAAGACCTTACCACCTTTTATATTCCAAAGGTCATTTGCATTTTATAAATACAAGTGAGTTGATATATCATCTAGTCAGAAAGAGATTTCACGTATAAAACCAGGACTTCTGTCCAATAAAATGTGACACCTTCTAAATTCTCTGAGCTCTTTAGAACAAGATGATTCAGAGAAAAAAGCCAAAAATGGTATAACTGCTGGAGAGTGTAGTGAAATAACACCCACAACATGTGGGGATTATGGGAGCTACAATTCAAGATGAGATTTGGGTGGGGATACAGCCAAACCATATCAATGGGGAACTATGACAAGGGTTTGACCACAGACCTGAGAGGTGAGGTTGTAAAAGCAGAAACTCATGCTAAAGAGATCAAGCCCCCGAAGGCAGAAATGCAGTCGAATAGGGACAAGAACCGTGTCCCCAGCCATGGAGAGGAGGGATTGCAAAGGCAGAAAGGCCAGTTGTGGAGAATGGAGGCTTCCGGGTGAGAGCTGAACCAACAATGAGCCAGACTGCTTGCTTGTTTTTTTGAGACAGAGTCTTGCTCTGTTGACCAGGTTGGAGTGCAGTGGCGTGATCTCTGCTCACTGCAGCCTCCACCGCCTGGGTTCAAGTGATTCTCCTGCCTCAGCCTCCCCAAGTAGCTGGGATTACAGGTGTGTACCACCATGCCCAGCTAATTTTTGTATTTTTTTGTAGAGACGGGGTTTTGCCATGTTGGCCAGGTTGGTCTTGAACTCCTGACCTAAGGGATTAACACCCGCCTTGGCCTCCCAAAGTGCTGGGATTGCAGGTGTGAGCCACCGTGCCTGGTCTCAGACTGCTTGTTGTGCCTGGGAAGGTCCCTTTATTATTGCTCTTACCCACAGTTAAGATGTACACTAGATAATGGGACTGGATTGTGCCTGTGTATGGGGTGCGAGTCAGATTCATGAATGGATGCAAGCTCCATGGGGCAAGCCCCTAACAATTGCTGGAATTATTTTTCTAAAAAAAATGCAAATCTGATCACACCTTTCCTCCTTACAAAGCCATTTGATGGCTTTCGTTGCTTAGGGGACAGAGCCCAAATTGCTTAGACTGGTATTCAAGATGAAACTCCTTCCTTGAGATGACCTTGCTTTTTCCCTCAGGTTCACCCCGCACCCCGTCTATACAGAACTACTCGTCATTTTTAAACCATGGCTCTGCTAGACTCCCATGCCATAGGACATTTTGTTTTCTACACATCCTTCTCGTATTTAAATGTACAAAGAAGGCAAATTATAAGAAAATTAGAGCAGTGCAAGCTCAGTCAATGTTTACAGTTTGTTCTCCTAATATTACATCTGTAAATGCAAATACTTTAAACACATTTGAATGTCTTTTCAAGATCTTAACATGTCTCTTTCACCTTGAGCCAGATATCCTTCCCTGTTTTTCTATGGCATCTTTGCATATCTCTGCTATGGCAATGGTCATATTGTGGTATACTTTTTTTTCCTTCTTCATCTTTGTAATCCTGGTGCTAAGTACTGCATCTAACACTGAGGTGCTCATTACATAGGTATTGAGTGACTATTAGAGCATCTGTGGACAGTCCTTCTTCCATACTTCAATTGCACATGGAACATGCCCATATTATAACACTTACCTGATATGCCCAGATTGTTGGTTTTCATGTCTGTGTTATCTCTTAATTATAAGCACAGTGAGGCCAGGGGCTGTACTTTTCCTTTCTGTAGATCCTGTACATGGCACATAGAAGAAGCTAAAAAAAAAAAAAAATGTGCTGAATGAATGAATGAATGAATGAGTGACTATTGTTTGGGCACTATGAATAAAATCTCAAGTCAAGTTTCAAGATATAAATGGCCTTTGTACAGAACCTGTAAAGGTTGTGTTTCAAAACCTGTTACTGTCCATTAAAAGCAAGTAGTCCCAGAAGGTTTTTAGCTGCATAAAAGTTTTCCCATTATTCTTTAATCGGTGTCCAGTAGCTAAAACTCCTGTTGTTTTGTCTATTTCCCTGTACAATAGATATGGATTCTCTTCTGGGTCTCCCTGAAGTGAATAGCAGCATGTAAACATCCTATAGCTTCAATATATTGATTGAAAAACTGGATACTTCATATGACTTTTATTTTTTTACTACTCATTATCTTAAAGGTTATATTTATATGCAGGACATATTTGTAAAAGTTTTGAACAGCATTATTCTTGGGTGGGGATGGAAGAGAAATTTCTTAACCCTCTAGGAAGTAATTCTAAGGAAATTATATTCTAGTGTCATAGATTATTGAGTAATACTGTTGTTAGTCAGTGTCTTGACTGGGAAAAAATAAGTTACAAGTTAAAAATATTCTAAACAGGAAAATGTTGAGAAAAAATAATCTCAAAAGTTTCCATTAAGAAAATCTACATAGAAGATTTTAGTGGAACTTTCTTCTTTCATTAATATATAGTCTAAAATTGTTTTAATGAATAAAAATGCAGACAATTACTAGACACCTATAAGGAGATTATTCATCTTAAACTCAAGGAAAATAATCTAGTAAAATCTTTAATTTTTTTAAAAAAGAAATTCCTTGAAATAGCTCTAAAAGTATTCTCTTACTAAGAAGGCAAATTATAAGATAATTAAAGTGGAAATTCAATTACTGTTTTGTTCCCCCAATATTAAATCTGAAAGTACAAGTACTTTAAGCATTTTTGCAGTTTTAGTAGGTTATAGTAAAACAGTGGTTGCCTTTAGGAATTTAAATAAAATTAAAAGATAAAACTAAATAAAAGTAAATAACTGTTATATCCTGTCCGAAACAGAAAGCCTTTCTGTATTACTATGTCATGGTTTTATTAGAATATTCCTTTAAAATGTAAATGAAAGATAGCAGTGTTATTAAATTAACATGTTTTTTGCTATTCATATTTTTTTGTATCAGGAAACTTAAGCAACTCTTTAACAGTGCGGTTGCACAGGCAGAGGAAAAGGGGAAGGACACCTTTAGCAAGGTAGATGACAGATGTTGATGGTGATCAGTGATAGATGAGTTTCAGATCACGATGCCCTAGGCCGGAAACTTCAGGGTGGCCTCTTTGATGAAATCCCAAGGGTGGAGTTGGGGGTGAATTCTTCATTCAACCTATGTGGTGTAGATTGGCCAATGAGAAAACCATGTAATCCAATACATCTTTAAGAAAACCTCTGAGTAATTTTTGGTATGATTATAAGAATAATCTTAATCTTTAAAGATTTCATCTTTAATCTTTAAATGAGACAAAATTCTGTTTACTTGAATGATCATTTCTTATTACACATCTATTTAACTCCTCCACACTTTCCTTTGCAACATTCCAAAATCTAACTTGGGTGCCTCCAGGGAAAAGAGGGTGGAAACTTAAAATTCTTGCTTTGTGACTAGAAAATGCTATACAGTTGGTTTAAAAGTGACTAAACCAGCTACTCAATTGATTGTTTTGTCTGTGTCCAAGGACCTCAAAGTGCTGTCTGATGAGCAGGTGGCCCACAGGCTGGTGGAGCCCAAGGGAAAGAGAAGTAGTCCCAGGTATGACTGGGCAGTCCTGGAAGTTGAAAAGGCAAGAAATGGATCACATATTCAGAGTGAATTTCCCAGTTAAAGAGGAGAGACTCATAAGCTTTGGAGTTTGTATGTTTGACATTTACTAGGGTGGGTCTGTGTCTCTTGACTTGTCATTTCCTTACTGTGTCCCTTTAAAATTTTTCCCATTGGTATGTCAACGTGAAGAGAGAGATTGTAAGAAACTAAGAAGATGTCATTTATAGGTTATTTTATTTCCCATACACAATTTGTAGGCTCAAAAAAGAAGAGAAAAGAGAAGAGGGAAAAATGTTGACTTACATGACTCCACATAATTATTTAATTGATATTGTGTCAATTGGTGACTTCAGAGTCACCTAGCAAAACAAGATTTTTGACCTTCAATTTGGATAACTGTTATTTTTAAAAATTCTTCAGTAGTAATTATTGAGAAGAGCTTCCAGGAAATGGCATTTTATATTTAGAAGAAAATGTACTGTTTGTGGAGGCTGCTGTCAAAATTCTTCATCTTTTTTATAGCTAAGGATATATGTGTCCTTAGGAACGTGTCTTTACTCTGATATTTGCTTTCTTCATTTTTGAAGTTAGGTGGTGTACTAAATAATTACTAAGGTCTCTTCCATCTCTTGATAGTCGTGGATATAGTACCTTTTGACTAAGTTGAATTTTCTTTCTTTTCCCTGTTGGTCCCCTCAAATGAACAAAGAAAAAGATTTTAGTATCTACTAGATAGCGAAACAAGACATTCGAAGACAAAATAATTTACAAAACTGAAAACTCCTGAAAAACTGAGACTGTCTACCCACAACTGCTTCGGTTGTTTTGAATAACTTTATTTGTCTGTGAGTTAATTGCTTTCTAATTCATTAGAGGGGAGGGGGTTGGGAACTAAAACTCCTGATATTTAACTGGGTTGGTGCAATCATGGTGCTGGTAGACTGTTGTGATGAGACACTACGTAACATGATTTCAGTGAGTGCCACATTCTTTATTTATAAATATCTGTCTGGAAATGGCTCTCCAGGCTAGAAGCTATCAAACACATTCTCTGTTAGGAGCCAGGGGTTTCCCTACGTTTTCCCTCTTGACGGTCCCTCTCTATGGCTTAACCTCAGCCAGCCAAAATACCAATCGATGTCACTGTGATAGATATTTTTTCTACCATTATAGTGTCTGTAAATCAAACACCATCAGGGTATAACAGAAGATATCATGACACTACATCATCCTTTGCAATTCCACCAGTGTCAAGGAACAATAAGCATTACTTTAAAGGAAAATATTTTTTGAAAATAAATTGAGGCAGTATTTCAAAAAGCTGAATTTTGCAGTGCAAAATATGGTTGGAAATATAGTCCCTTGTTAGTTGCTGGCATGGACACCCTTTTCTTTATTTGGTTATTATTGAGCATGAGAAAGAAGGTATAGTCCCCAAATAACAAAGGTGCTCTGGAAAGACAAAGAAGGAGAAAAAAAATATATCTCTTCCCTGTTTACCAACGAGTAGGAAAAATCAGGTACAAACCTAAATAATCTAATACAGGGCCAAAAGTGCGTGACAGGAGACTCATAATGCTGTTTGCCAGCCTACAGAAAAGAAAAAATAATGGCAGCCAGAATGCTGTAGACTTCTTCCTCCCACAGATGAAGAAGGCATTGGGTGGCAATTGTTGCTTGTGAAGAGAGCTTTAATATAAAAGATTTTTTCTTTTTTTTTTTTGAGATGAAGTCTCACTCTGTCGCCCAGGCTGGAGTGTAGTGGCACGATCTCAGCTTATTGCAACCTCTACCTCCTGGGTCCAAGTGATTCTCCTGCCTCAGCCCCCTGAGTAGCTGGGATTACAGGCAGGCGCCACCACGCATGGCTAATTTTTGTATTTTTAGTGGAGATGGGGTTTCTTCATGGTGGTCTCGGACTCCTGACCTCGTGATCCGCCCACCTCGGTCTCCCAAGGTGCTGGGATTACAGGCTTGAGCCACCGCGCCTGGCTAATATAAAAGATTCTTTAAAAGAGTATGAATGACCAAGAAGGGCTAAAGAGGGTGAAGAGGATGAAGACATTGAGTTTGTTCAACTGCCCCAGGATGAACGTGTGATGAGGGGCTCAGTGAGAGTTCACTTCTGAGATTTAGGGCAGAAGTGGGATCTCCCAGGAGACGCAGCTCAGCCATGAGCTGGTGTGTTGTGGTGCTGCCCTATCAGAGGAGAAAAATAACATGTTGTAGGATTTCAGGTGGCAGTGGGTTATGCTGAGGTGATAGTGAGATGGGAAACTTCCTTTTCCTCCTGGCTTTGATGTCAGGCGCCAGGATGGCATAGCATAGAGCCTTGGGTTCTGGAGGCTGACTGGGCTCAAGTCCCAGCTCTGCCATTCACCGATAAGTAAACTTTTTTTTTTTTAAACATCTATGTACCTCAGTTTTACCATCTCTAAAATGGGGATAATGATTTGTACCTACCTCATAAGATTGTTGTGAGGAGTGAGTTACTGCTTACAAAATAAAGCATTCAGAACGGAGCTTGGCACAAAGTAAGCATCATTTAACTAACTGCAAGGTCCTAATGTGCAGACTGCATTCAGTCCAATTTTTGGGCATGACTTCCAGGCCCCATCTTGCTTTAACTGCCAGCAGGTGGAGAGAGGCGCAGATAACAAAGTTTGAACTTCACATTTGGAAGGTGTCTGGATAACTGCTCAGAATACTTTGATGTTCACAGGAAAACATTTTGCCTCAAGTCATTGCTAATGTTGGGGCAAGGAAATCTCTAGGGCACAGCTAGGAAAATGCCTTCTGTAGACTACAGAAGGACCTGGGATTATTTAAATATGTCTGATTGTGAAGAAGCACAGAGCCTTATATTTAAAAAGAAGAGGAATTTATTAGAATTTGAGAGAAAGCTGATTACAGATGAATGCAGAGAAGGGAATGTTAAGAAGATTAAGGATGCCATGTCGAAGCCCCCTTTTCCACAGGGATATTCTAATACTGACACCATCCCAATCAGTAGTACCCAAAGGCTATCCTTACCTCGCTGCGCCTCTCCTGCTAAAGAGTAAACTCAGGCATTGGCCAAAGGTAACAATAAATATTAAAACCTTTATTATCAATGTTTGATAACAGCATGAAACATTTATATTTATGTATTATTTCATTTTCTGGAAAGATGCAGGTGGTTTTGAAGACGCTACTGGTAGGTCATTTTTAAAAAGAAGATCTAATTATCTTCTTACCAATTTCCCTTTGTTAGAGCTGAGCAGAGTGTACTAAACAAAGACTGCCCTGGAAGAAGGGCTGAGTAATTCTTGCTTACAGCTACATAATTTGTTCTGAATCAAGGTCGACAGTATAGAGGCTGTTGTGTTTTGCCTCTTGCTTAATTTTCTATTTAACTTCCTTCACAATCTTTCCGCGATTTAGAAACAAATGTGTGCAGACATTTTGGCAATTACAAAAGCCATTTTCAAATGATAGAAAGCATTAACACGAGAGCTAAGACATTATGAATTCCTTCGGCGTGGATGTAGTGAGACCTTGTTCCTTATGTAAATGTCTTTGTGTAATTTGAAAATAAAGAGAAACTGGAGCCCTCCATCTGCCACACTTGTCTATATCAACATAATTATGCTAGTCACTTAACATATTTTGTTATGATAAATGTTGGTCATACACAAATATTTAAAAAATGTGTACTACCATGAAATTAAGGGGAAAAAAAATCCCACTTGTATTTGTAATCCTAAATCCCTTTCTGAGCCTGAAAATGTGGCCAGATCTTAGAGCCTGGTTTTGGGGTACACCACACCTGCATTTGAATTCCCACTCATCACTTACTACCTGGGTGATTCTGGGCATAATACCTTTGGAGAGTTAATTTCCTGCCCATAGAATTGAGATAATGGCATCTACCTTCCTGCGTGACTGTGAAGATTAAATATGATAAAGTTTATAGAGGCTCTTAGCATGTTTGGCGGATGGCAATCTGCTTGTTAAATGCTAGGTGTTTTGTAACTACTGACAGTACTTTTGCTTGTGAGTTTTAGAGGTGAAAATAATAAATTACACTTGTTCTGTACATATAATTATTCTGTCAGGTCTTTAAAAGTTGCATTTTTGTATAATAGGGTATCTAGCTTCTTGCAAGTGTCCAATTATTACATATTTTTTTAAAGTGAAGAATTTAGTCTCTCAAAAATTCCAGTTTTTTTGAAGATGTGGCATCAAAGAGCTACAGAAAGATACAGTTTTAGAGTATACTCTGTGTGTGTGTGTGTGTGTGTGTGTGTGTGTGTGTGTGTGTGACTTCCAACCAGCTCTTCTTATATTATGTTTAAGTGTTTTTGTTCTTACCTGGCTATGCTTCAGTTAAACTCACTGTGGAAAAATTTTAGACACTGGTTCTAATCTGCTTAATAATCTCTCCCCCTGAGTGCCTGGAGGTCTGACACAATGTAAACCATACATGTAATAAATAATTAAGTACATGTCTTTAAAGGAGCTGAAAATAACACTCCTGATAATGACTTCTCAAAGTACAAAGGACCATTCAGCCATCCAGTTGAGACACATGTTAATTAAAAACTGAAAGTCATAAGTAATTGAATATTGATTTAGAGTTCTTGTCCTGAAGGGCATGTTGACAACTCTGGCAAATTCATATAGGAAAGAAAGCCTTCTGCAGGCATCCAAGGGGAAGACCATGCCTCTAGAAAGCCCTTGTTGAACTGAGTCTGGTTGGTGGTCTGCAAGGCTCCAAGTACTTGCTCTGAAAAAGGACATTTTCCAGAGTTTCTATCTCTAAGCCTTGGTCTTGTCTTTGTATCAAGCACTCAGCGAGAGAGATCAAATGCTCATTCAAGGATCCTGGGGGCCAGCCTGACCATCTGGGTTGGTAGTGGGTGAGGATGTCAGCAGATGAGACGGTGGAAAGTTCGGCAATCAGTGTTTCCATTGCATGGAAAAGTTAGTCATTGTGCTTCTTGAAGCAGAAAGAATATAATTTAAACAATTCAAAATTTCTTCTGATTATAAAAAATGAATTCATTGTTTTAAATTTGAAAAATCAAGGAAAGCATAAAGAAAATTATTTATAACCTTACTATGCAGTAGCAATGTCACTTAATGTCTAGTGAGCTTCCTTCTAGTCTTTTTCTTCTCCTTTGCTTATCATTGTTTTACGTAATTTTTAGAGAATAGAATATATGCAGAAAAAATGAGAAAAAATGGACAGATGCAGATGTTGAGTGATTCTTATATTCAACAAAATTATATTAAGGATATTGAAAAGTAATATACTATCCTCTATTTATAAAATGCCTTTTTCATCCAAACCAAAAAAATGTATCCATGAATTGCTTGCTTTTTGACATGTGTGAACTAAGGACAGATATTAGTATGTACTTTTTTTTTTTTTTTTTTCAACAAGTGTTCGGAAATAGAAACTTCATCCCATGATTCGCATCTCAGAATTCTGTATTGCTTTTTAAATCATCCTTATTTTTTTTTTTTTTTGGTGGGAGAAGGTTATCAGAGAAGAAGTAATTTCAACTTTCAAACAGCTGAACATTCAGGATGAAATATAAAACAAATTTATATAGCATCATGAAAGTTCAGTGCTGTTGATGATTGGAAGATTGTGTGTCAGCAGAATTTTGCATAGTTTAACACTTAGGGGATCTCAAAAGATTATGTTTATTAATTACTTTCTTGTAAAGGCAACTGTATAGAAAAGAAGGGGGAGGATGTTGAGAAGGTTATTGTACATTTTTTCTTTTCTTTCAGTTGATCTGCTAGATTTTGAATTCTGTTTAAAAAAAGCAAAAAAGAAAATATTCTTTCTGATCATAGTGCTAACCCACTGTAGGAAAGCAATTCCTTTAAAATAAAACGGTTGTGGATAAAAATTAAAACTCAGTAAAAGGTGCAAAATGAAGACTTCTGAGTCTTGAGTGAATTGCTTATATGTTTCAGGCTAGTGAAGGTTTTCCAGCTGCACATAGCCTTACTTATTACATTTTTATAACACCCCACATTAGTATGTTTTGTGGGTTTCTGTAGAATATAGGGGATATACTCCCGTATCCTCTTTTGAGGAAAATATACTTTCTCAGTATAGGTAAGCCATGTTTAAATTTCTGGTTAAAAGAATCTCCAAAACTTGTCAATTTAATCTGAACAACCAAAGTAATCTTTATTTCAAAACATCTTTAGAATTGGAATTTTTCTGAACTCTTGATTTACTAGAAGCCAAAGTTGGTATGATTTCCCTGAAAACAAAATTTCTCACAAATTGAGCAAGTCAGACTGAAATTGCTGAATATCCTGGGATAAAAATGTAAACGACGTGAGGAAAAAACATCTCTTGGGCTCATATTACTTTGGTTTTTAACCACTTCAGTGCTACAAGATCATAATGAAATAATTGTTTCTTACTGAAAATTTGATGTACAGTAAAAAAGTGTTGTTTTAAATAAAAATAAAGTTCAAAGTGATAAGTGATTTAAGATGTAGGATTATTTAAGCTTCTATTTAGACATGCTTAAAATTTGTTTCAACTATCTAATTTTCATTTTATTGTAACTCTAGATGCAATTAACTCTGTAAGAGGATTTTCTTTCATTACATCTATTTTATTTTATATTAACAAATAATAAATATTTGTTAAATACTTGCTATATGCAAGGTGTTGTGATAAGCAATACAGAGTGTGTTAAATAAATAGAATTGTCTATTTGGAGAACTTAAGGATTTCCCTAAAGGTACAAGACATTAAAATAGGAAACTATTAGAAACAAAGATATTTATAGTAAAATATTTATCAAATAAACTTCTGATACGTATAATTGAAAATAGCTATGAACTTATAAAAACAATATCTTTAATAAAGTTTTGTCACTTATTAAAAAATAATCAAAATTTGATAAATTTGTACCTCATATAGGTAGCAAAACTATAGATACAGGTGTGTACATGTACCTAGTATTGAGAAGGGATACATAAATATATACACATATGAGTGTGTGTGTATATATATATCTGTATCTCTATGAGTATATCTATATCTAAATGTATGCATAAAATATCAATGACTAAAAGGAAGAGTTAATTAGAAGAAAACAATTTTAAATCCTGGGGCGTCTTCACTAAAATTCAATTAGGCATGAACTCTGTGAAACTACAGCTTAAGGAAAAAAGAAGCAGAAATGGAATACCAAAAATGTAGTAGAAAGAAGCTAGGTATGAGACAGTGGAAAGTAAAAAGCAGCCAGGTAAGAGAAAGAAAGTTTGCATCAATTTAAAGTCTCTATCACATGATTACTATTCAAGGTGTATATGATAGATATTAGAAGGATGCCGCTGAAAACTTCATCGATGATGAACAGAGTGAATGCCCATAATATGGGGTAAGAGGCAAAGGGTTGAAAATGATGAGAGAGAAAAAAGGTTTGAAGGGCGATGTCTAGAAATGAAAGCCAAGAAGTATTTCCAACGAAAACAGTGAGATTATTTAAGTATGTCTAAGACGTACTAACAAAGACCAGTTATGTGAACATATTTCGGCAAATAACTTTTTCTTTAATTAAAAGATTAAATGAAAAGTACTTTATATGTATAGAAGGAGAAAAAGGTGAAGTATAAAAATCAGAGTGATTTCAGTCTTCTTTTCTTTAATATCAAAGATCAGAAGACAGTGTAATAGCATCCAGTTTTGAGGGAAAAAGACTTTGATGCTCGAATTTTATACCCAGAGAAATATACATGCTTAAGTGCTCCAAATTTTACCACTCCTTTGCCTATCTTGAAAACAACTGCTTACATCGGTCACGAGGTAGATGAAGCAAAATGAAGACTTTAAAGATGGAGACTTTGTGCTATAAAAAAGGAAGGCAGTGAATCTCAAAGATATTTAGATATAGAATTTGGAATAAATACTTTTAAATTTTGGGATAAAGCTCAAGGCCAATACAAATCTAACTTTTAAAAAAGATATAAAATGTAAAGATTATTCCATGGCAATAATCTGGTAACTGATGGAGGTGTGAGATGGAAGAAATGAGTCTACTGGTAAAAGCACGTTAAAATCTTATTTGAGGGAGATGCAAAAGTTAGGGAAAAATGTCAAGTTAAAAAAATATAGATGCAAAAGCAAGTATTATGGTAATAAAATAGATCAATTATAATTTCAAATGAATAGGTAAAATTTTTTCAGATTGTGTTAAAACACTAGATCTAAGAATATATTACTTATAAACCCTCCAAAGAGGTTTTAATTAAAGGATGAAAAAAAGATTACAAAAAGAAAGAGGTGGCAGTGATAACTTTGAATTTATTAAAATACAAGACAAGTAGAATTTAGTAGAACAAGGAAGATCAATATTTATTACTAAAAGAAATTTCACAAGCATGATACATTTTGGGGTTCAAAATATAGGAAAAATTAAGTATAAGAAACATTATTTTTGGAGGCTTTACTTCTCTCAGCTTTAGATAACTCAAGTAGATATAATCACTACAATTGAACTAAGGTGAACTTTAGAAAAAATACTACCAATAGAGAATATACTTTCTTTTAAGTGTCCAGGGAATATTTTAAAACAGCACTCCCCAGCGTTTTTGGCAACAGGGACCGGTTTTGTGGAAGACAATTTTTCCACTGACAGGGGTTGGCGGAGATGGGGCAGAGATGGTTTTGGGATGAATCTGTTTCACCTCAGATCACCAGACACTAGATTCTCATAAGGAGCGTGCACCCTAGATCCCTCACATGCTCAGTTCACAATAGGGTTCGTCCTCCTATGAGAATCTAATTTCTGTGACTGATGTGGCAGGAGGCGGAGCTCATGGGCTAATGCTCCTCCCCTGCCACTCACCTCCTGCCATGCAGCCCAGTTGCTAACAGGCCACGGACCAGTACTGGTCCGCTGCCTGGGGGTTGGGAACCCCTGTTTTAAAAGACTGATCATACACCAAGTTACAAAAATCTAAATAGATTACACAAAGCAGGTGTCATATGGACCGTAGGCCACAATCTTAGACAATAATGCAGTGAAACCTAAAAGTAATAACATAGTTTCAAGCAAACTAAACTTGAAAATTAAACACACATACATATTTAGGAATATATATATATTAGTGGTAAAAGACTTTTTATAATTGAATACTGCAGATAACTTTATGGTAATCCATCTGAAAATAAAAGAGAAAAAATTCTCATATGTTATGAAAATGTAATCAAGAGGTAAAAGACTTTAGTAGACCAATAACAGAAGAAATTTAAAACTTTATTAATATTTTGAATAAAAATGTTGCAGGCTTTTTTAAAGTAACTTGTTCATTTTTTTCAAAGAATTCTGCATAAACACCTGTGGAAAGCTTATATTTAAAAATATAACCCTGATATGAAACTTTTCAAAGAGGACACAAAAAAGGAAAATGACAACTTACTTTGTCAATTTTATTTCTGAAAATAGATAGGAATAGAACTTTAAAGTCATGCTAGCACACAGCAGCAACAACAAAATCAACTGATCTACACCAGTTAGGGAGAATTTATATTTATTATTGGAGAGTGTATAACACGTCATCAATATGTCAAAAGAACACGAAAGATGCCAAAGTAGTATCAATAACATTTTATATTGATTCTTTGTAACAATTAATGATAAATGGTTATCAGAAGTATTCTTCTTTTCCCTGATTGAAATAAAATATCTGGAACAAACAGTCAATATAATACTCGACAAAGAAAAATTAGAGTGATTTCTTCTAAAATTATGAACAAGATAAGGTTGACAGTTATTACTGTCATTGTTTAACATTATTCCAGAAATTCTATTCATCTCAAAAGGCATGAAGCAATACTTATTAGCTATTAAAGAAGAAGAAAAAATTACACTTACTTGCAGATTATTTTTATAGCCCTTCCAAAAATATTTAAGAACATCAACTTGAAAAAGCTATTAGGAAAAACCAGTAGTAATGTGGCTAATTGGCTAATTACGTGAACTGATAGCTTTCTTAGTGACTTGTATAATCAGCTAGAAAGGCCAGGCATGGTGGCTCATGCCTTTATTTCCAGTATTTTGGGAGGCCGAGGTGGGCAGATCACCTGAGGTCAGGAGTTCGAGATCAGCCTGGGCAACGTGGTGAAACCCCATCTCTACAAAAATTAGCCAGGCATGGTGGCTCACACCTGTAGTCCCCGTTACTCAGCAGGCTGAGGCATGAGAATTGCATGAACCCAGGAGACGGAGGTTGCAGTGAGTCGAGATTGTGCCATTGCACTGTACTCCAGCCTTGGCAACAGAGTAAGACTCTGTCTTAAGAAAAAAAAATAAATCAGCTAGAAAATGATGAATAAAAGATCTTCCCATTAGATACAACAATTCAAATACGTAAGAATAATTTTAACAAGAAATGTAGGATGCATCTGAAGACTACAACTTTCCAGAGGAATATAAAAACAAATAAATAAGAACACTATCATTTTGTTGGCTAGGAAGACCGAATATTATAAAACTGTGTATTTAAAAAATAATTTTAGGCTGGGCGCGGTGGCTCAAGCCTGTAATCCCAGCACTTTGGGAGGCCGAGACGGGCGGATCACGAGGTCAGGAGATCGAGACCATCCTGGCTAACACGGTGAAACCCCGTCTCTACTAAAAAATACAAAAAACTAGCCGGGCGAGGTGGCGGCGCCTATAGTCCCAGCTACTCGGGAGGCTGAGGCAGGAGAATGGCGGGAACCCAGGAGGCGGAGCTTGCAGTGAGCCGAGATCTGGCCACTGCACTCCAGCCTGGGCGACAGAGCGAGACTCCGTCTCAAAAAAAAAAAAAAAAAAAAAAAAAAAAAAAAAAAAAAAAAATAATAATAATAATAATAATAATTTTAGATTAACTTTAATTACAATTCAAATTTTGTTTTTTTTCTAACCTGTCTGAATGATTCTTGATTTCACTGGAAAAAGGTAAACAAGTGAAGACAGCCATGAAAATTTGAAAAAGAGGAATATGAGGTAGAACATTTCGTACTAGATAATAACAATTATGTAGTTCTGGTGTCAGAATCACCAGCCTGATCAATGGGTCCAAATAACATAAGGGTAAATACTGAGTAAAAATGGCTAGATTTCATTTAATGGAAATAAAAATGCAACATTCTTGAAAACAAATTAAAAAGCCAAAAAGTAAGAAATTTATCATCTGTGTTGGACAGAACAAGGGCTAATACATTAAACATAAAAAGACCTCATGAAAGTGAATTAGCAGAAACATCGAAACACTAAAAGGACAAAAGAAAGTGGGCAAAGATAGGGTTAGACAAGACCAATAGAAGATATTCACAGGAAAGTAAATTAGGGGAAAACATTCAACATAAGTAATTGTAAATTCAAACAGCCACAATATAATTCTTTCTATTTACCAACTTACCAAATACGAGGAAAAAGAGAATACTTGGTGTTAGCAAACATTTGGAAAAAATGTCATTTTGTACTGCTGGTGGGGAAGTAAATTGGCACAATCTCTCTGGTGGTAACATGGCATGAAATAGTTCATGGAATATTACACAACCATTAATGTTTTCTTTTCTTTTCTCTTTTTTCTTTTGTTTTGTTTTGTTTTGTTTTGTTTGAGATGGAGTCTCTCTCTGTTGCCTGGGCTGGAGTGTAATGGCGCAATTGCCGCACACTGGAACTTCCGCCTCCTGGGTTCAAGCAATTCTCCTGCCTCAGCCTCCTGAGTAGCTGGGATTATAGGCATGTGCCACCATGCCTGGCTAATTTTTTTGTATTTTTAGTAGAAATGGGGTTTCACCATATTGGCCAGGCTGGTCTCGAACTCCTGATCTTGTGATCCTCCCGCCTCGGCCTCCCGAAGTGCTGGGATTGCAGGCATGAGCCACCGCGCCCAGCCAGCCATTAATGTTTTCGAACTGTATTTAAACAGATGAAAAATAGTTACCTGTAAAGTTAAAGAAAAGAAATGAAATCTAAAATATAGACACAAAATGATACTAATTGTGGATGTTTGTATGCATGTCTAGGTAAAATACGTGTATACATAGAGAAGACTGGTAGAAAATAAAATCAAGTGTTAACAGTGTATGTCTCATGGTGGCATTTTCTTTACACCTTGTGCTTCATTTAAACAATGTCCTTAATTTCAGAATGGTTCTGTACATCATTATTTCATCTAAGAAAATGTGCGTGCTTATTGTGAATAATGTATGAAAATAAGGGTTGTATTAAAGGCAGTAGAGTTATGAGATTTACTGCTGTTTTAAAGAATTTCAATGTGCTATTTTTAAATTTAAAAGAGTGGGAATTTACAGAGATTTGAAGACAAAGACACTTTCATATTTCTGAACTCTCTGATGAACTTTTTTTTTTTTCCGGTTGGAAAACTATCATTGAGATAAAAGCCAGGTGAGAGTAAAATCAACAAAGCCCCATTTCCTATACTTTGCTTGTCTGGGTTCGGACCAATGGGTTTCAAAAATTTAGTTTATATCTTCCATGAAAAAAAAAACAACATTGAAAAACTAGGTAGTCCATTATACATATTATTTAGGTTGAAATCTATAATTTTGTTTTGTATTAATGTAAAAAGTAGAATAGTTGTAGTTTCTGATTCATTATAAATGTTAACTATTTTAAAGTAAATGGGTTAGATTTTCTTAAATGTATCCAGTGGAATCAAAATAGTTTAGCTCAACCCAGCAATTCCACTTCTGGGCGTATATCCTAAGGGCTTGAAATCAGTATATTGAAAAGACATCTGTACTCTCCCATTGATTGCATTATTTATAATAGCCAAAATATGGAATCAATCGAAGTGTCCATCAAAGGATGGATGGATAAAAATGGACGGTATAAATACAAAATGGAATACTATTCAGCCTTAAAAAAGAAGGACATCCTATCATTTACAACACAGACCAACCTGGAGGACATCATGCTATGTGAAATAAGCCAGGCACAGATAAACAAAAAACACGTGTTTTTACTTATATGTGGAATCTAAAACAATTGAATTCATGGAAGCAGAGGGTAGAATGGTGGTTACCAGAGGCTGGGGGATGGGAGAAATAGGGAGACGTCTGTCAAAGGCTACAAAATTTCAGTCAGATAGGAGAAATAAATGATAAATACTTAAGGTGATGAATGTGTTAGTTAGCTTTATTCAATCATTCCACACTGTATATATATATATCATAACTTTACTGTGTACCTCACAATTATATACGATTATAATTTGTCAAAGAAAAACACCCCCAAATAAGTTAGTCCAAGTGGTTCTTGAAATGTGGTCCATGGACCCCTGGGATTCTCGAGACCCCCTCAGGTTATCTTCCAGGTCAGTGTTATTTTTATAGTGGTAATAAGCTAGGTAGCTATTTGCCTTTTTTTCACGGGATTGGTATTTGTACTAATGATGCAAAAGCAATGGCGAATAAAACTGCTGGTGTCTTTACCTGAATCAAGACAGTGGCACTCAATTGTGCCAGTTATTAATCAATATATACTTCACTACTGAGCAATGGTTACTTAATTTTTTAAAGCCAGTTGCACTAAAGAACATTCTTTAATTTTATTAAATCTTGGCCCTCCAGTATATATCTTTCAGATATTCTTTGTGATAACATGGGAAATACACATAGTTATTTTCAGAAAAAGTATTTGTGCAATTGTTTCAGTTAAAGCTGAACTAACTAGTTTTTTTTTTCTTCATGGAGACCCATCTTTACCTGAAGAAACTATTGACAGACAAACTACAATTATTTAGAATTGGACTTTTGTGAAAAATTTTTCAAAAATGAACCAAGTGAATCTGTTAAGAAAAACAACTGACAGTGTTTGTTATTGGCGGTACAATTCAAGCTTTCACATAAAACTTAAAGTTTGGAAAATTTGTATTTGTCACTGGAAACATGGAAGTTTCCCAATACTTCAAGACTTTTCTGATGAAATTAGTGGTGATAACAAACGTAAATTTTTGATATTGTGTAATGAAATGTGTCAACATTTGGAAGATCTAATTAACTGAGTGAATTCATCTTTTCCGAATGGTCAATACATGATGTTACAAAATTATGCATAGACTTTTCAAAGAATTCATTTAAAGCACAAGACAGGCCGGGGCACAGCGGCTCATGCCTGTAATCTTAGCACTTTGGGAGGCCAAGGCAGGCAGATCCCTGAGCTCAGGAGTTCAAGATTAGCCTGGGCAGTATGGTGAGACCTCATCTCTACAAAAAATTAGCTGGGTGTGGTAGTGTGTGCCAGTAGTCCCAGCTGCTTGGGGGGCTGAGGCAGGAGGATCACTTGAGCCTGGGGGGGTCAAGGCTGCAGTGAGCTGAGAGTACACCACTGCACTCCAACCTGGGTAACAAAGTAAGACCCTGTCTCAAAACAAAAAAACAACACAAAGCACAAGTTAGATTAATGGATTTTAATGTAACAGAGCGTAAAACCTTCATTGATATGGCTTCAGATTCCACATTGCAAATAACCTTTAAGATATTACTTATTTTTTATTTTATTTTTTATATATTTAGAGGGTACAAGTGCACATTTCTTACATGCATACATGGTGTAGTGGTGAAGTCTGGACCTTTAGTGTATCCATTGCCTGAATAGTGAACATTGTACCCAACAGGTAATTTTTCAATCCTCAGCCACCCTCAACCCACCCACCTTTTGTAGTCTCCAATGTCTAATACTCTACTTTCTTACCACTTGTTGAGTTTTGGTGTTGTGTCAAAGAAGAACATCTGCAATGATATGAAAAGGCTATTAAAATGCTCCTCCCTTTTCCAGCTATTTATTAATATTTTTGAGGAACTAGATTTTCTTTATATACTTCAACCAAATGGCTTATCACAATGGGTTAAATGCAGAAGCAGATATGAGAATGTAGCAATCTTCTAAGCCAGATGCATTAAAGACATTCACAAAAGATTTAAAATATTGTCACTTTTCTTTCTAACTTGTTTTGGTTTTAAAAATGTCATTATTTTAAATAGAACAAAATTTATATTAATATGAATGGTTTGTTATTTTTAAATGAATTAATACTTAAAAATTTTCCTTGAATTTTAAAAATGGTAAATATTTTAAAAGGCTGATGTTAAAGGCATTCTTTGGTTTGAATTATCACTACACTATTATTGGTGCATCATTGATCAAATTGATCAACAAAAGTTAAATAGAATAAGATCTAGTGTTTGGCAGCACAACAAAGCAACTATAGTTAACAATAACTTATTGTGTATTTCACAATAGCTAGAAGCAAAATCTTGAAATGTTCCCAACACAAAGAAATGGTAAATGTTTGAGGTGATGGATATTCCAATTACCCAGATTTAATAATTACATGTTGTGTGTATGTATCAAAATATCACAGGTACCTGACAAATATGTACAACTATTATGTATTCATACAAATTTAACAAATAAAATGAGAGTGTTGTGAAGAAAACAGTATAAATACATCTCACATTTTGATAATTATTAATTATGAAGAGCAAATTTTTATTGAAATTATATCTCTTCAGAAGATGTATGTCCCTGTTTTTCCTTCAATTAGTTCATGGGTCTATGGATAAATGTCACATTTGCTGAATGAGACAAGATGCAAGCAAAATTAACATTAAAGAAAGAGAAGTTTTTGGTGCAGAGTTTTAAAAAGCTGTGTTAATCAGTGCTTTTGTATTTGGATCCACAACATCTTCCTGTTGAGTTAATTTAAATTAAGTAACTGCATTGGGGGAATAAATATGTGATTAGAGAAATGGTTGAGAACAAGCTGGAGACACGTCTTAGAAAAAATTGAGTATACCTCTATGATGTTCAACATTCATTTGGAAAGGTAATGACAGTACTTCATGAATTTGAATACGCTGCAAGAAAATGGAGTCCTGACATGTGTTTTTTCTATGCAAGATGTAATGTTAAGCTGTCAGAGGTCATTGTGAAACTTTTCACCACTTTGAAAACATGCAAAACATCAACTGTAGAGCAGACCAATATCTTGATTAACAGAAAAAGAAATTTACTAGACACCAATATCTCAAATTGTCCCTCTGCCACAGCAAAGATTACACTTTTTAAAGGCAATGCACCATAATTAGATTCAGAATGGGTAAGAGGTAGGCCTTTCTTTTGTAAAGAGGGCAAAAGACAATTGTGTTAGGTTGATGCAAACGTAATTGCAGTGTTTGCCATTAAAAGTAATGGCATTTTAATGACAAAAACAGCAATTACAATTTGCACCAACCTAATACAAGGAAGTGGGAAATGAGAATAGGTGTGATACACTGGCCATGGCTTGCTCTTAAGCAGAGCGGTTTTGGAGAGTATGTGTGAAATATGTGGGTCTGGGAACTGACTACCTTAAAACTAAAAGAAACTGCAACATTATTCTTCTAAACATGTCCTGCGGAATCTAAATATCAAAGCAATCTGTTAATCATTAATATCCATTTAAAAAAATTCATGAAAAAGCTCTTCTTTTATAGTTGAAACATCATTATTTCTCTTTTCACTTAAATTCATCTTTGATCCTTTATGTTTGAAAGCTTTTTATTAATCACTGCAATAAAAGTGCCTTCCACTGGGGAGTACTTGTACTCCTATTTGAAGACTTCCATCTTAGAAGTTCATGGTAGGAATGTGAGCTATACCTAGGGAGACATCTGGTTCTCCTGATGCCTTCTTGAAGGCTGCCAAACATTGCAATGGGATTCGTTAGTTTTGCTTTTACTTTTGGTGAGTTTCTTACTTTAGAATGAAGGCCAACTAAGGACTACTTATACTTTCTGCAAATTCCCTTGACTTCGATTTGTAGTTGAAATATCGAAGGCAAGTTTGTTTTCCTCTTCTACTTTAAGGGAGGGCAATAGATATGGATTCAACTTATTCATCAGTAGATTAATCTCAGCAGGAATAATATTAAGAGGTTAGTAGAGACTATCTTGATTTGAGGCTCCTTTAACACCAAATACCTCCCTGTTCAGAGCCTTGGTGACTAAAATTCTCCCCAAATTGACACATCTTCTTAGACTAGCAATCGCATTATGAGTTTGTTTACTATGTTGCCTTTTCTCTACCAATGAAGGGATGGGGTTAAAATAATCCAGGACAGCCAGGTGTGAAAAAAGTGCTGAAGGAAGAGAGAAGCTTAGAGCAAATGTAGCTGGAAAGTTGAAGAAGGGAGGGGAGGCCAAACACAAAGCAACCTGACTTCATGATTTGCCTCAAACTAACTTTGAAACCATTTACTAGCAATGAAAAGGCCTAGTTTTAGAGTCAAATTTCTATGGGGGAGGATAATGCAGAGGAGAAGAGACAATTGATTAAACACTCCAGGAAATTTTGGATGTGACTCCAAATACCTGAAAACCAAATTCAGGTAAGCTTTTATGTCAACATATTTGAACAGTTTTATATTTTAATACATTAACAATGTCTTGAATTCCTTATGTTTTATAATGAAACCTTTGAAAGGGAACTGTGTGGATTGTGGTTAGAGACAAAACCAAATTCACCATTTGACCTTAAGAGCTTCCCATCTCCATTGAATTGCCACCTTTTTAAAAGGTAGAAAGCCAGTGCAAGATGACAATCTTTAACAATAATTTTCCTCTGAGGGGCACATTTTCACGTGTCCCAATCTTCTTCTCTTCTTTTTTTTTTTTATAAATCCTAATTTAAAAAAATTGACATATAATAATGGTACAGATTTATGGGATGTATTGCGATGCTTTGATACATACAATATATAGTGATCAGATCAAAGTAATTAGCATATCCATCATCTTGAACATTTATCATTTCTTTGTGCTGGGAACATTCAATATCCTCCTTCTAGTTATTTGACCAGCCATTTTTATTGTTTGTATGAAAAATGTATGCCATATAGCATATGTGTACACAGATACTGCTTTGAAGGCAAGCATAGGTTCTCAATGGCTAAGCCTATGGTGAAATTTATTTTAGTTCATGGTACAGTGAGTGGTGACCAAAAAAGACCATCAGATCCACATATCGCTAGAGATTCTCTTAAGTGAACTGGGTCACACATAAAGTTATTTTTGGCTACAATATTAAACTCAGAGTTTTAGAGATATAAGGAAAGTTAGCTATTTGTTAGCATTATCAATATTTCTTATTTTTATAAAATAGAAATGTGCAATTGTAAAATTACATCATATATTGGATGTCATTTAAATATATTAATATTAAATATAATAAAATTAGATTATAATTGAATTTGTGTATAAAAAATTTAAAAATTTAAAAATGGTCGAGTGCATAGAGGGTTTTGGAGTTCTGGGTCTGAATCCTGGCTGTGCCACCTGCTTTGGAATATCAACACGTTACTTAACTTTTTTATGACTCAATTTTCTTATCTGTAGAATGGAAACAATATAAACACTTCCTAGAGACGTTATAAAGATTAAATAACATAATATGAGTGAAGCACTTAGCACAGTATCTGACACTGTACGTATTTAATACATATTATCTAAATTATGATTTTTATTTATATACTAAAAATAAGAAATCTTTTTTTTGAGATAATGTGGAGTACTCAAGTAATGAAGTATATGGGAAAGTAATTTGGAGATAGACTCAAATGCTTTATCTTTTTAATTGGTGCCTATTTCAAAGGTAAAGAAATACATATATATTACGTTATGCCTAAATAAGTGTGTCAGTATGAACTAGAGGCTTGGTTATGTTTAACGGACTGATATGTATTAACCTGATTATGACGATGTAGTTACTGTGCTGGAACAAGTCCAGGACTCACTGAGAGAAAATTAAATCTTAAGGTGCCAGGCTTTCAACTCATATAATATACAGTGACAAAACCTCCCTGGTATATTAATACCTAAAGGTTTTAAAAAATTTAATATGAATCCATCTCCTTTTCATTTTTAAAATATAAGCCAGGGACAATATTATAATAGCTCTTCATAGAATACTACATTTTAAAGACTTTTTGTAAATGTCCACAGGCGTCCTTAGATGAGAATGAATGTATTTGAATAAAACCAGTAATCTGAAGGTAATTAAAGTAGTTTTGTAAGGTGCAATAAACATCCATTGTTGGGTCTACAGAGCATTAGTTTATGCTATTGTGAAGAAGATGTCTTTTTAGTCCCTGAGCTGTTTTGAAAAATTTCAGAGGCCACAGGTCTGAAAAAAACAAGGACAAGATAATGACTGAAGACACAATTAATCCTGGTGCCATGGCATAGTACAAACTGTTACAACAATTTAAAAAAAAAAAAGCTGTGCAGGGGTTATAAAAAGAAAAGTTAATGCATAGTCTTTAAAAAAATAAAAAGCTTAAATGTAGAGTGCTGAATGGGTGGAATAAACAATAGTTGAGAAACTAAAATAGCATAAGAAAAGACATTATGGTATAAAGAAAGGGCAAATGAATTTAAAATGTGTGTAGAAAATACGAAATCAAATGTGCGATGTGTATATAAAGGTGAGATTGCATTTAGGTAAACACTTTTGTTTCTTTAGGGGTGACCTCAGTTAGTGTTTAGTTCAGATTTCAAAAGCTTGTGCAAAATGTGACATGTTCCTAACTCAAAATTTTCGCCCACCATGTAAAGGAGCTGCACGTTACAAGAAACCTGGAAGAAACTGCTTGTGTAGACTCTGAAGGTCAGCTTTTATCTGGCAGCAGCTTCTTATTACTTTCGGCTCTTTCACATTTCCTTCACAATGATCTATGTTTATGAGAATAAACAATAATAAACAAGACTCTTCTGGGACTGACTCTTACCCTGGTGGCTTCTAAAATATGATACCTGATGTTGGAAGTTTAATTTCAACTTTTAAATATGAAATATTCAACTTCTGCACTCTGAAGCTGAATGCCCAAGCAGAGAGATTTCAACTGTGTCTGCTGCCTACTCCTTTTCCTGCAAAACAGATTCAGTCAGCATTTTAAGGAAAAACTCATTTTTTTATCAGTGGCCATTTCACACAGAATTTTAAAATAAAACAATGGAGTATTCAGTTAGCCCCAGTGACCTCTTCCAGATTCCAGGGTGGATATTTAATGCCTGTTATTTGAACCTACTCTGACTTCAGATGAGTAAGAAACATCTCGTGCTTCCCTAAGTTAGGGTGGAGGCATTCGTTGGAGCTGAACATGGCTAAAACAATTCTTCAATTTGTATGAAGTAGATGTATTCATCCAAGTCAAGTATCTTTCCCCATTCTCACCCCAATCATGTGCAATGTTTTACACATGGAAACAGTTGCATTGATTCACATATCTTGTGGCATTTCTTTCCTTATTTATCTGCATAAAGGTCATAGAATCCTCCATGATTCCTTTTAGGCTGGGCACAGTGGTGAATTATAGAGCCTCTGCAGAATCAGACATGGGTCTTACTGCAAACCTGCAAACAAGGATGCTTCATCTGAATGATTTACAGTT